>NC_133509.1:118040000-118640000 GCF_049354715.1 Callithrix jacchus
CTTCCATATCATTCCATATAAAGACAATGCTTACAGGAGACTTCCAACCCATCCTATACTCTGATCTGGAGAATAAAAAGCATCCTGCTTTTGGGTCGCTTGGATCAGATGTCCAGAGATTTTTACTCATCTAATGCTAGACAGAGCCTACATACATAAAATGAGTAGGAAGCAGTTATAGAAGATGGACCTCCTTCTTCTTTTAACAATCCCTTTAAAATTAAGGAGGTGTATCCAATTTCTGAGTGGGGAATGAAGTCTGACTGGCAGGACTCAGCTCCCTACCAGATTGTAAACCAGCCAGAACTGGCAAGTGGTGCTGAAAGCAACCTCTGTTTGCTCTCACTACCCATCAGCACAAGACATTCCCACTAGCACCAGGACAGTTTACAAAAACCATGACAATATGTGGAAGTTACTTGCCATTTTCTAGAGATTTCTGAATAACCTGCCTCTTACTTTGCATGTAATTACAAATGGATATAAATCTAGCTACTCAACAACACATGGGCTCAGTGCACTGACTATGGGCTAACCCTACTCTGCAAGGAGCAGTCACAGAACTGTAACACTGCCATTTTAATAAAACTGCTTTCATCCATCACTGGATCATTCTTGAATTCCTTCCTAAGTGAAGCCAAGAATGTGCTCTGTATCAATAGTGCTTATTTACCCAGCTCTGCCAAATCATACCTTTACCTGGAGTCGTGACTATCTTGCTTTGGGAAACTTAAACAGTGCTAATAGGTTGGAGGTGGCAGATCAATTAGTTACTCTGTTGTTCATCTATCCTCACAGGTCATGGAGGAAATATTTATTCCTACCCAGTATAATAATTCATCAACACAGATTTTATTAAATTGCCCAACTTTCCTGTTTTCAATGGCCAAAATTTGAAAAAGTGGCTTTCTCTGCTCTTCTTTGTTACTCTTGAGCACATTTAGGATTTGGTTTATGATACTCAAGATCCAGAAAGAAACAAGTTTTTTTTTTTTTTTTTTTTTGAGATGGAGTCTTGCTCTATCGCCAGGCTGGAGTGCAGTGGCATGATCCCAGCTCACTGCAACTTCCGTTTTCCAGTTTCAAGCAATTCTCCTGCCTCAGCCTTCCAAGCAGCTGGGACTGTAGGCACGCACCACCACACCCAGATAACTTTTTTTTTTTTTGGTATTTTTAGTAGAGATAGAGTTTCACCATGTTGGTCAGGATGGTCTGGATCTTTTGACCTCATGATCTGCCTGCTTCAGCCTCCCAAAGTGCTGGGATTACAGGCATAAGCCACCACGCCTGGCCAGAAACTAGTTTTTAATTAGGGTTGAAGGATAAAGGGCAGGGCCAGGAAATGAAATAAATAGCAATTGCCTAATAATTTAGTTATATTATTACAACACAAAGAATTGCAATGGAGAGAGACAAGAGCTAAAAAAACATGAAAAAAGAAAAGCAAATAATTGGCACACACAAAAGGGGGATCAGCTGTTCATGGGAGTAAGGGAGGAGGTAGTGTTCAGGGAAGGCTTCCTAGAGCAAGAGCAAATGCCCAATAAGACCTACTGATTTCATCACTCTCTGTTTGGCTTTATTTAAACCCTCAACCTACCAAGAGTCCTCTTGGTTTGATGTCTTTGAAATATATACACATTCCCCAAGTGTTTCAAATGAGAAGTTCGTTTTTATAGACTAGGTCTGGTTTAATATAGAATGTCTAAAATATTATCATACACTCTTGAAAAAAATTTTTCATGGATTATTCTATCCATATGGCAACGTATATCTAGGAGAACATAGGTTTTCAAGTTAGGCATGTAAAGTAGATTGAAATCCTAACTAGCTTTTGTTGCCTAACTGAAGAATCTTATATAATTTAATTTCTCTGAGATTCACTTTTCTAATCTATAAAATTTGAAGATATACTTTTAAAAATTTGATAAAGATGTTGCTAGAACTTGATATAATAATCTTAATACAATGCGTAGCAGAGAACCAAAAAAAAAATGGTATTTTAGTATTACAGATGGTAATAATGAGAGGAAAAATAATGCCCTCTTCCTAAACAGAAGATACTGTATGGATATGAATCACTTTGGATATTACAAGCTCTTAAAGAAACCACGATCAATCAAATGATTTTACAAACTCATAAAATCATAAAACTGGAAAGAATACAATTCCTTTACCTTTAGTAGTAGTTCTAATAATGAATATACTTTTTTCATATTTCAGAGAAATCCAAAACTTTAAGTGCAGAATGCATTAGCTGTTTTTGTCTTTACGAAACTTGACATTTAGCTTTATAGCTGAATGATTAGTAAAGACATAATTACCTTGAATTTAGAAGAAAAACTAGCAGATTTTTCTTTTCTGGATCATGCACAGTTCAGCAGCTCTATTCAGTATTTTTAAATATACATAGGATAAGTATTTAGTAACAGAATAAAAATATTAACTTGAAAATATTCTATTTTAAAATTATGTGGCTTCTACCTTCTAATTGGGCTAATTTATAAAACAAGCTAAAATATTAATAATTGTTACTCTATACATAAATCTCAATAATTCCTAGTGAAAAACTTAAACACCATGGCCTTGTCACAGGTAGCTACAATTAATCACAAATTAAATACTTTATAACATAAGTTCATGGGCCACACCTAGAAAAATAATAATCTAGACATAAAATTATTCACAGCATAGCTTTAGATTAACAGGTATAAAGGAACCCTTCAAGTCTTTTGGTTTGATTCCACTTTTTTTTTTTCGGAAAAATATCCTAGCAATCAGAGATTAAAAGAAAAAAAAGATAAAATCAAGATGTATGGCAAGAAGCAGCAAATCTAAACCAATAAAATATCATAAAAAATTTAAGCATATTAAGTGATTATAAATATATTAAATTCAGAGCCATACACTGAAGATAACTGTATACTTGAATTTATTCTAATCATAGTCTTGTTATATAGAGAAACAGTGTTTTCCTTTTTTCTTCATTTGGGGAGCTTATATTTCCCCAGCACCCTGACGAGCATTCCTGCAGAAGAAGAAAGTGAAAGCCACCTAGGAAGGAGTGAATGAATATAATGTATCTGAATTTCCTTCCAGATCACGAAAAATATGGAAAGCCTGCCCTCCAGCCCCAGCGAACTGTGAGAAAAAAATAGAACAGAGGTTGAGGAAGCAACCGTGAGGCACCTTTGATTTCACTTCTTTGGTTTCAAATTTCTGAGGAAGAAATGTGTTCTATATGTTGGTTGAAAAACATGGTAGATTTTGCCCTGAGTTCTATTTTGAATTCCGAAGACAATCCCACTCAATGGGGAGTTGTGTGGCAACCTAGGAGCATAAAGAGTGCAGGCATATTTGAGATAGACTGAGGTACTATTTCTTGCCCAATGATGGTTTCTATGTGCATGGAAGGAAACCACAATATCCTCGTGTAAAGTAACTGATTAATGGGTAGTTGAGTGGTGTGGGGGTCCGGAAGGGATAAGTTTGCAGAGAGATGTGGAAAGTGGAAAGTAACTGATTAATAAGTAGTTGAAGGGTGCCAGAGTCCAGAAGGGATATGTTTGCAGAGAGACAGAGCAAGCTTTTGTCCTAAAGCTATAGGGTGAGCCATCATGGTGTAAGATTTAATAGGAACCATGGTCAGACCTTGAAGTGATACGGTGCCAGCAAGAGCTGAGATGAATCAGTCAGCAAGGGGAGGTGGCCCCTGCCCTGGGTTGTTCTCTCACCATGGAGATCATAGGTTGCATGTCACCAAAAGTGAATGTCAGCACATCAGCCATCAAGAAGGCCAGCGACAGACTCTGGTAGCCATCTCACACACATATAGGAGAATCAAAAGAGTTTCACTTAACAGCTGACTGGCTCACATAAGGACTAGTATCAGAAAGAGGCCTCTTGTTCATTCCCTGAACTCTGCTTTTTAAATCCCTGAGAACCATACTTTCTTTTGGGTCCAGAATCTGTCTTCAATAAGAAAAGAGGAAGCAGGGGAAAGCCTCAGCATTGTCATGAAATTTGCCTTTGAAGAGACAGGATATTTATTCAGATGATGCTATACAAATCAGGAAAAACTGAGATATCATTAATTGATTCTTAAAAATATCATTCTAGCTTAGTCCCTTCCAGGTTTTAGGAAGATTAAATTACTGAGGATAAAAATGTTGTATTTTAATTGTTTATCTGAGTTTTAGGAGCAAATCTGCTATCTACAGTATAAATTTTAATTTTCCAACATAAATGTATGCTTTGTGAGGACAGGAATACATCTTTTTGGAACTGCATTTGCACAGACCTATAGCATAGTAGTTTAATTGTGACTTCAGCTATTTCCTTACATTATTTGATAGATATTAAGTTGGAAATAATCTGTTTTTAATCACTGCTATTGCTAGTGAATAAACAAATATCATAAACAATTTAATATCTATCTGAGAAAATAAGAAAAATACACATGAAAATATAGACTAAGAAACAACATATATACTTAATTTATATTTAAATACTAAGAAAATCACCAAAAGCAGAGACTCCACAATTCCTCCATTTAATAAACTTTATCAATATTGTTCTAGGCTATTATAGAAACACTCCAAAAATTATGTTAATAACAATTAAATAGTATTAAATTGAAAGTAAACTACTAAATTTATTATGACCATTGAAACAAAAAAATTATGAATAGGAAAATTGCTTTTTCTGCCACTTGAAGAATTCACAAGGTAAATGATTAAGTACTTCTTACAACAGTTTTAGATACCTATGTGCTAGGTAGGCTGTTAGGTCAGCGAGTGATACCAAGTTAGAAGGTTGAGCAGAACATAGACTTATACAGTGAAGGACTGGCACCATGGAGGGAAGCAAGGCATGCTGGGATGTAATTAGAGGAGTGTGGCAGAATAATATGAAGAACTATACAGCAAAGCTCAATACAACTAAGGCAAAAGCTCCTGGCTATGAATGTTAGGAAAACTTTCAGGAAGAAGTAATCTAAGTTTGAATTCTGTGGACAAAATCTATGTCCTCATGAATATTTTGGTAGGAAAGATACTCACACTAGCCCAGAAAGAAGGGCTAGTTTGATCAAGAAGTAGATGTATTTTGAGAAAAAGATGTTAAAACTTCTGTTGGGTTAGGCCATGAAAAAAGCCAATGACAAGTCTAAGTAATTTTAAATTTAAAAGTCCTTATATTTCAACCATAAGAAACATACAAACTGAACTTTTGAAGACAGTAAAGACATTACTGAAATAGGAAAGTATTCACATAATTCATTCCCTAAATGATCTAATCATGTATGATGTATAAAAGTTACTCAAAGTATTCTTAAATTAAACTTTCATCTCTGTGTTACCTTATTTCATGACTGAAAAACTGAATTTGACATTCCTAACATCAATTACACTTTCAGATGGGCTTATTTTTTTCTTGATCAGATGTCATCATAACGTATTTCATATTATAATCAATTTTCTGGTAGACTACTGAAAACTTACAAAACACAAACTGTTTTACACAGTATTGAAGGCCCATGTTTTTAATGATAGCATCCTATTTGCAATTGCTGTGTTTCAGTCATACTTTGAACAGTCTAATGTTTCAAAATCCAAATGTATGAATCCAAAGCTGAATGTTTCACTCTTCAGCTTTTTTGATATCTGCTTCAGTCTAATTTTTCTTACCACTAAATGCCAAGAAAAATCACCTTATTAATATTCATGGTTCATTCATGCTGCCAAGCCTAGTGACCCAGTGACCAATTCAGAGGACGTGTTACTTGACATTTCTTCAGCAGCTAATCAGGCTATCCTTTAAACATTCACTTTTTAAACATGGATTTTAGGTTCACCACATTCTCATAGCTTTCCTCCGATCTCATCGACTTCGCCGTATTAGTCTCCTTTGAATAGCACTCCTTTTCTTTGCAGCCTTCGAATGCTATAATGCTCCAGGGCTCAGAACTTAGACATCTTGCTGTCTCTTTTCATTCATTTCCCTGAGATACATGGCTTTAAAAGTATTCAAGACTTCTAACTTTTAATTAATTGCATGGACTTCTCTTCTATACTTACATATCTAACTATTTTACATTCTTACTCAAATGTCTAACAGGCACCTATCTTAAATATTATAACCTTAATATGCCTTTTACCTAAAGATTGACCTTTGCACTCATCTCTTTTATTTTTCAAGTGTTTTCAATTTTAGGAAATGACACCGCATTGAAAATACATCCCACATATATTTTCTTTACTATCACTGCTACTACCTCTGTTCAAGCCACCATCCCTCATCTCTTGACTTGATTATGTAATCATCTCCTAATTTGTCCCACATCTGCCATATTTGTTTCTATCCATAGTATATTCTTCCATATAATAGTCAGTGTGATTATTTTAATATAAAAGTCTTATTTCTAAATCTCTTAAATTATTCCAGCTCCTTTCCATGAACTACTATCTCTTAAATGATCTGGTTTTGCTCCCTTCAAACTTGGTCCCTTATTTTTCTCTTTTTTCTTGACATATTTTAACCATGTTAGCCTCTTTTCTGCTTCTCAAACATGTTAAGCATATTGTCAACTTCTTTTTTCTTAGAAAAACATATCTTACCTTCTTACCTCATGTATGTCTCTGTTCAAATAGCAAATTCTTTCCTTATCCATTTGGTCACAAAAGTCACTTATGTTTAATCTCTTTTCACATAGACACTTTTTCTACCTCCTATTTATTGTTACTTGGCATTATATATTTATGAATTTGTTTCTTTGACCTTTTATTTTTTCTGTCTTCCTTACTAGAATATAAGTACCAAGAAGAAAAAGAGCTCACTCACTCTTAGAAGAATTACTGAAGGCCTAATTGAACGAATGAATGAATACATAATGCTGACCTTTTTTGAATATTGCCTTCATCTAACCAGTTTCCTTTGGATAACTGTATCTTTGGAAGCCTAGCCTTAATGAATCTCTTCATACACCCTGAGAGTCAAGCAACTTAAAGGAAAGCTGTGCCCTATCATTTAAAACACATTTAGCTTTTATGTGATTTGTACTAGTACTGTTACTGCTATAGAAACAACAATTTGCTTGCTATGTTTTTAGAATAACTCTTTAGACAGCATCTACTTTAGCAAAAAAAAGATTACTAGAAAATGTTTAGCTTTAGGATAGTAATCTTATTAAAAAATTAAAAAGTTGGGTCAAAAGAAGATTTGGGGGGAGGTTTCAAGATTTTAAAAAATATTTAGTTATTATTTTCCCAGAGTACTGAGGGACATTTTTTAAGTGCTAAATAACACATGCTAAAGGTAGTGGCTTGTCCTGATCTACAAAATAAAGGATTGGAAAATAGAAAGTTTTAACATCCTGGTGACTTTTGAGAATTTTCATGCCTTTGGCATAAATGAACTGCCATAGAATATGTTTAGCATCCAATAAGTATAAGAACCTTAAGGGCCGGGCGCAGTGGCTCACATGTGTAATCCCAGCATTTTGGGAGGCCAAGGCGGGTGGATCACGAGGTCAAGAGATCGAGACCATCCTGGTCAACATGGTGAAAGCCCGTCTCTACTAAAAATACAAAAAATTAGCTGGGCATGGTGGCGCACGCCTGTAATCCCAGCTACTCGAGAGGCTGAGGCAGGAGAATTGCCTGAACTCAGGAGGTGGAGGTTGCGGTGAACCGAGATCGCACAATTGCACTCCAGCCTGGGTAACAAGAGTGAAACTCTGTCACAAAAAAAACCTTCAATATTAACTGGGAAGGACCTCTGAAAATTAAACGTCTAGTGGATGTTATCTCTCTCATAAGGTGAAGTAACTGAAGAAATTTGATAATATGTGGTTACTACTGACTGCATAATTGAATATTATGCAGAAATATTAACAAAGGTTGTTTCTGGGTATTATTACAATGAGAAATTAGGCAAATTATAATGAAATCCCTGGTGTTTTAAGTTTCATCAAACAGAAATAAACACAAAGATTTCTTATACAACCTTGCTTGACTATCCAATGATAATCAGGTTTTGTTTTACTATAATTTTTAAAGAAGAATATCTGAAAATTATCATCCATTCCACAAAAGCTTGCACTATAGATTCATCTGACATGATTTGAAACTCTGGACTTCATGTTTTCATCTGTTGCTAGCCATTGGGTCCATAGATCATATCATAACTGAAAAAGTTATTGTGCAACTCGATACCTTGGTTACCTATATTAACATGTAGAAAGACAGAACATGTTTTAAAACTTACACATGCATCTGAGGCTACCTATGTTACCATCCATTTTTCTTTTGGCCTAATTGCAAACTTATGATATTCACAAAGACAAAAATCTTAAGTAAATTAGCTCATCAAGATGATTTTGGCATGTCAGAAACCATGGGTGACCATAGCAACTTTCTTGAGTAAATCTCCTGAAAATTGTTTTCCTTCACATACACTTCATTTTCCTTAAATATTTGAAAACTAAATAAACTCTTATCTTTAATTTAGTTACATATAGGAGATAAATTAGGCATAATATTTAAATGCTCAATCGACAAAAAGATAACTCATAAAATGTACCACTGTCTTGAAGAAATACAATATTTGTACAGAGTTAATAATGAAATTCTCAGGTCACATTCATACAAACCAAAAAAATCCCTGCATCTAGATGTTAAAGTGGACCTCAGGAGTAAACTAGGTTGAAACCACAGAGTATACAAGAGTATGTTTATGCTTTTTGTACTATATGCCATTTATCAGTAGTGGCTGATAAACTATATGCCAATATTTAATTTTAAGTGCTGTTAAAAAATAAAATATTTCTTCTAACTGTAATATGCAATTAAAAATATACTCGAATATAAGACATTTTTATTTAATGGATTGCTTATCTTGCCTTTTATTTGTGGAAACTCCTTTCTCAGTATCATACAGAGTTTACACTGCATAACCAGGAAGCTTTTACTGGCTGATTACACCAATTTGTTTTTTCTAGCTACCCTTGGAAGTCTTTGATATTGTAGAACTGAATTGAATGGTGCCAAAGGGGAAACTCAATGTTCTTCTTTGAATGAAAGAGATACCCCAAGAAGTGGATTTTAAATCCATTTTAGATCTTTTCTGGTTGTTAACCCTACATTCATCATTTTGTCCCTGACTATTTCATATGTAATGCACTTCAATAGATGTTTTTATGGGTGATTCTTAACACCTGTATCCTCATAGATTAACATGTTCTGCTGATTAATAATATCTGTATTTTCCATTGTTTACCTGATAGCATTTTAGATTGGTTTGTAGTAATCTAAAACCTTGCACCAGTTTAATCTCCTTCAAAAATAATGCATTAAAATGTTCAATGTGAAATGCAGCATGTTTGTTTCTGGGCACATGAAAATGAATAACACATATGTGGCTTTATACTTTCTATTTCTACTGTAGATGAGAAAAATGCTAACAATAACTAACTTAATTAATTACAGGCATACTTCAGAGATATTGGGGGTTCTGTTCCAGACCACCACAATAAAGCAAATGTAACAGTAAAGCATGTCATGTGAATTTTTTTGTTTTTTCGTGCATAAAGTTATGTTTACACTATATATACTATAGTTAATTAAGTGAGCAATAGCATCTGTCAAAAAAAGTACATGACTTAATTTAAAAACTAGCTAAAAAATGCTAACAGTGGACTGAACCATGGGCAAGTCATAATCCTTTCACTCATGAAAGATATTTCCTTAACAATGATGGCTGCTGACTGATCCAGGTAGTGGTTTCTGAGGCTGTGGTCACTGTGACAAGTTCTTGAGATGACAAAAAAATCTGCTACTTAATTGACTCTTTCATGAAAAATTTCTAAGTAGCATGCAATACTGTTTCATAGCATTTTACCCACAGTACATCTTTCAAAATTGGAGTCAATTCTCTTCAACCCTGCCATTGCATTATCATCTAAGCTTATGTAATGTTTAAATCTTTGGTTTCAATTTTATAACTTTAACAATGTTCACAGCATCTTCACCAGAGTAAATTCATGCATTTATTATAAGAAACTCATATCACTCAAGTTTTATCATAAGAGTGCTGCAATTCAGTCACGTTTTCAGGCTTCACTTCAAATTATAGTTTTTTTGCGATTTTTACATCTGAAGTTGCTTCCTCCACTGAAGTCTTGAACCCCCAAAGTCATCAATGAGGGCTAGAGTTAATTTCTTCCAAACTCCTGTAGAAGTTGCTATTTTGATCTCTTCCCATTAATCCCAAATGTTCTTAAGTAGTGAGTCCTTCTCAGATGCTTTTCTGTTTACTTTGTTCAGATCCATCAAAAGAATCACTATCAATGGCAACTGGTTGTTTTTGCTGCTTTCATCATCTATCCAGCCTTGCAAATTAATCAAATTATAAGATTTTAAAGTCAGAATTACTTCTTGATGTGTGTGCTACAGAATAGATATTGTGTTAGCATGCATGGGAACAACATTCATCTCCTTTTACATCTGTGTCAGAGCTCTTGGGTAATTAGGTACATTGTCACTGAGCAGTAATATTTTGAAAGGGATCTATTTTGTTTTCTTTTTGAGCATTAGGTTTTGCGAGTAGGATTAAAATGTAGAGTAAACCATGCTGTAAACTGATGTACTGTCATCCAGGCTTTGTTGTCTAATTTATAGAGCACAGACTGATTAGATTTTATATAATTCTTAATAGCCCTAGGCTTTTTGAAATGGTAAATAAACATCGGGTTCAGCTTAAATTCACCAGCTGGCCGAGCCCCTGACAAGAATGCCAGCCTGTCCTTTGAAGTTTTGAAGCCAGGCATTGGTTTCTCCTCTCTCCCTATAGACCTAGATGGAATCTTCGGCCATCATAAGGCTATTTCATCTACACAGGAAACCTGTTGTTTGGTTTAGTCACCTTCATCAGTTATCTTACCTAGATCTTCTTGATAACTTGCTTCAGCTTCCATCCCAACACTTGCTGCTTCACCTTGCACTTTTATGTTATGGATATCGTGGTCTCTTTACTTAAATCTCATGAACCAGCAACTGCTCTTGCTTCAATTTTTTCTTCTGCAGCTATTCACTTCTCTCAGCCTTCATAGAATTAAAGGGAGTTAGGGATATGCCCTAGATTAGGCTTTGTTTTAACAGAAGGTTGTGGCTGGTTTGATCCTCTATCCAAACCACTCAAACTTTCTCCTTATCAGCAATTAGGCTATTTCACTTTCTTATCATTTGGGTGTTCACTAAATTAGCATTTTCTTCATGAAAGTTTTCTTTGCATTCATTCACAGCATGGCCAACTGTTTGATGCAAAAGGCCTAGCTGTCTGCCTATCTTGTTTTTTGACAATATTTTCCTCACTGAGCTTAATCATTTCTAGCTTTTGATTTAAAGAAATATGTATGACTCTTCACTTAAACACTTAGAGACCACTGTGGTGTAATTAATTGGCATGCTTTCAATATTGTGTGTCTCAGAAAATAGCAAGGCTTGAATAACGGAGAAATGGTGTAAGGGCTAGTCAGTGGCAGAGTCGGAACACACACAATATTTATCAGCTAAGTTCTCCATCTTATACAGGTATTGTTTGTGATGTCCTCAAATTATTACAATATTGTCATCAAAGATCACTGATCACACCTTACTGTTACAGACACAATAATAATGAAAAATTCGAATATACTATGAGAATTATCAAAATGTGAAACAGAGTCCTGACGTAAGTGCATGCTGTTGGAAAAATAGTGCTGATATCCTTGCTCTATGTGGGGTCGCCTCAAATCTTTAATTTGTAAAAATATGCAGTATTTGCAAAGTCCAATAAAGTATAGCATGTTAAATAAAATGCCTGAATTTTTAAAAAATTGTCATAAAAATAATAAAGGGGCACTTACATTTTATAATTTCTGTTGTAAATAATGATACATACTGTGTGCCAGTCAAAGAAATCAACTGTAATCCATTTACTTAAACAGAAGTCAATTGTAGCTGACTTACCAAAGCAGAATTAATATTGTCAGTCACTTAAAAAATTGGCCATTGTAGGGCTCTGCTTAATAAGCTCACCTCCATAGGCAAAGGAAAAAAAAAAGTATTGTCTATGAAATGGCAAATATGAGACGGAGAACATTTTACGCAGTGATTTTTCATCTCAATGGTTTTTGGATTAATTAAAGGTAACATAATGAATTGAATGGTGCCTAGCCACTTAAGACTGAAACCATGGAGAGAGATCCAAGATGGCCAACTAGCAGCAGCTCAGGATTATAGCTCCCAGTGAAAGCACAGAGCATGAGTGGACAACACACTTTCAGATGAATTTTTGTTGCTCACAGACCAGGAAATTCCCGGCGGAGGAGCCCTGTGGGTCACCAGCGTGACTCTTGGCCAGTGCGGCTGTTTTGCCGGTGCCCTGGTGCAGTGGTTCTCAGTGTGGAGTATGCGGGATTGGGGGCCCTTTTGGTTGGCATTTGGAGCTCCGGGAAGGCAGAGTTGCCCATTCAGCTGATTGAAAAGGGGACTGAAATGGGGATCCAGACCAAGAGATTCCTGGGCAGAAAAGCACCACAATCTCAATGCCACTGTTTCAGCTGGTGCAGTGGGTGGCTGCAGGGGAAATTCCCCCACAAAAAAAGAAGCAATTGGAAGCGCTGAGGATTGAGAGTTTCACAGCAAGCACAGCTAAACCCAGGAAGGTCCAGCTCTGTGGAGGAGGGGCATCCACCAAAGGAAAACTAAGAAACAGAAAAAACATCATCACCAACAAGCTGGATGAACACTCAGAGACCCAATCTGAAAGTAAGCAATTACAAAGATGACAGGTGGATAAATCCACAAAGATGGGAAGAAACCAGTGCATAAAGGATGAAAACACCCGAAATCAGAATGTCTCTCCTCCTACAGGGGATCGCAGCTCCTCCTCAGCAATGGAACAAGGCCTAATGGAGAATGAGTGTGATGAATTGACAGAATCAGGCTTCAGAAGGTGGATGATAAGAAACTTCTGTGAGCTAAAAGAACATGTTCCAACCCAATGCAAAGAAACTAAGAATCTTGAAAAAAGGTTTGATGAAATGCTAACGAGAATAGACAATTTAGAGAGGAATATTAGTGAATTAATGGAGCTGAGAAACACAATACGAGAACTTCGCAAAGTATGCATGTTTTAACAGTCGAATTGATCAAGCAGAAGAAAGGCTATCAGAGGTTGAAGACCAACTTAATGAAATAAAACGAGAAGGCAAGGTTAGAGAAAAAAGGGTAAAAAGGAATGAGCAAAGTCTCTAAGAAATATGGGACTATGTGAAAAGACCTAATCTACGTTTGCTAGGTGTACCTGAATGTGACAAAGAGAATGAATCCAAGCTGGAAAATAGTCTTTGGGATATTATCCAGGAAAACTTTCCCAACCTAGCAAGGCAGGACAATACTCAACTCCAGGTAACACAGAGAACACCACAAAGATATTCCTCAAGGAGAGCAAACCCAAGGCACATAATCATTAGATTCACCAGGGTTGAAATGAAGGAGAAAATACTAAGGACAGCCAGAGAAAAAGGTCAGGTTACCCACAAAGGGAAGCCTATCAGACTCATAGCAGATCTCTCAGCAGAAACCCTACAAGCCAGAAGAGAGTGGGGGCCAATATTCAACATTTTTAAAGAAAAAAACTTTCAACCCAGAATTTCATATCAAGCCAAACTAAGCTTTATAGGTGAAGGAAAAATAAAAATTTTTGTGAAGAAGTAAGTACTCAGAGATTTCATCACCACCAGGCCTGCTTTACAAGAGCTTCTGAAAGAAGCATTACATATAGAAAGGAACAACCAGTATCAGCCATTCCAAAAACATACCAAAAGGTAAAGAGCATCAACATAATGAAGAATTTACATCAACTAATGGGCAAAACAGCCAGCTAGCATTAAATGGTAGTATCAAACTCACATATATCAATATCAATCCTAAATTTAAATGGGCTAAATGCCCCAATCAAAAGACACAGATAGGCAAATTGGATAAAAAGCCAAAACCCATCGGTATATTGTATCCAGACCCATCTTACATGCATGGATACACGAAGACTTAAAACAAAGGTATGGAGGAAGGTTTACCAACCAAATGGAGAGGAAAAAAAAAAAGCAGTAGTTGCAATTCTAATCTCTGATAGAATAGACTTTAAATCAACAAAGACCAAAAGAGACAAAGAAGGACATTACATAATGGTAAAAGGATCAATTCAACAAGAAGAGCTAACGATCCTAAATATATACATACCCAATACAGGAGCATCTAGATACATAAGGCAAGTTCTTAATGACTTACAAAGAGACTTAGACTCCCACATAATAATAGTGGGAGACTTTAACACTACATTGTCAATATTAGACAGATCAATGAGACAGAAAATTAAGAAGGATATCCAGGACTTGAACTCAGAACTGGAACAAGTAAACTTAATAAACATTTACAGAACTCTCCACCCCAAATCCACAAAACATACATTTTTCTCAGTATCACATCACACCTATTCTAAAAGTGACCATATAATTGGATGTAAATCACTCCTAAGCAATTGCATAGCATTTCACAGGTTTAAATGAAATATTGGTTGGCTGCTTGTTTGTTATTTTCCTCCCTTATTCCTTCCTGTCTCCATTGTTAAGCACATTTATTGGCATAAAAGAGGTTTTTACTACCCATTTTTAGATGCATTCTAGCCTGGGCAAAAAAGCAAGATTCCCGTTCTCTCTCCCTCTTTCTCTTTCTCTTTCTTTCTCTCTTTCATTCTTTTTTTCTTCCTTTCTCTCTTATTTTCTTTCTTCTTTCCTTTCTTTTTTCTCTTTCAAAAAAAAAACACTGAGGCCATTAAAAACTGGTTAACAGATGCCAATGGTTGTCTACCAGCTTTGGGTTGAAGTTGGTAGAACATTAGATGCATAAAATTAATTCCACTCTGTCAGTTTTTCTTTGTTTTTGTTGTTATTTTTGGATGCTTTTAATTTCATTATGTAATGTAACATTACATAATGTAACGTTCATTGTAGGCAACCAAATAAACATTGGATGCTTCTTATTATCTTAAAAGATCACATACTCTTTGCTTCTATAAAAAAAAGTTTGATAAATGAGAAAAACTATTACATTTTAATAACTATTGGTATACTTTATCAGCTTTATTAAGGTATGACTGACAAAAATAGTGTGCATTTAAAGTGTACAATGTGATATTTTATATACATATACATTGTTAAATTATATCATGACCAAGCTAAGTCCCATCATGTATGAACACTTAGGCTGTATTCATAACTTGACTTGTACAGTAATCAGTGCTGCAATAAAGATGAGAGTGCAGATATCTCTTCAAGATGGTGATTCTATGTCCTTTGTATATGTACCCAGTAGCAAGACCACTGGATCATATAATAGTTCTATTTTCAGTTTTGTGAGGAACCTTCATATGTTTTTCTACACTAGTTTTAATAACTTATATTTTGACCAAAAATATGTAAGTGTTTCCTTTTCTCAACATCCTCATCAACTTTACTTACGTATTGTCTTTTTGAGAATAGCCATCCTAATAGGTGTGAGGTTTAGATGTGCATTTCTATCATGATTTTTGATGTTGAACACCTTTTCATGTATCTATTGATCGTTTGTATGTCTTCTTTGGAAAAATGCATATTCAGGTCCTTTGCCTATTTTTTTTATCAGGACATTTGGTATTTTGCTATTGAGTATATGAATTTCTTACATATTTTAGATATTAATGTTAATCCTTTACTATATATATGATTTGCAAATATTTTCCTTCATTCTGGAAGGGACTTTTTTACTTGATTTTTTTTCTTGTTGTGTGAAAATGTAATGTGATATAGTCACATGTTCTCATTTTGCTTGTGTTTTCTATGCTTTTGATGTTATAAATAAAAATCATTGTAAAGATTATGAACATTTTCCTGTGTTTTTTTTCTAGGAGTTTTATCAGTGCAAGTCTTACATTTAAGTATTTAATTCATATTAAGTTGATTTTTGCATATGGTGTAAGGTAATGGTCCAGTTATATTCCTTTGCATATGAATATCTGGTTTTTCCATCACAGGAAAACCTGTGTTTTTTGTGTTTTCATATAAAAATTTTATAATTTTTTTCTCTTTGAAAAATGCCAGTGAAATTTTGATAGGATTTGCATTAAATGTGTAGATTGCTTTAATGCTATAGATATTTTAACAATATTAATTTTTTCAATTCATAAACAGGAGCTATCTTTCCATTTAATTTTTTCTTACTCAATATATTTTAACAATCTCATAATTTTCAGTGTATAGAACTTATACTTCCTTGATTAAGTATCTCCCTAAATAATGTTTGTTACTGTAAATGGTATTGTTTTCTTAAATTCTTTTCCTGGCAGTTTGTATTTAATGTATAGAAATACAACTTAACTTGAACTTCTGACATTGTTCACATGTTATTTTCCTGATTTCAATAAATTTTCTGTGTTCTTTTATAGCTCACTAAGCTTCCTTCAAAAAATTATTTAAAATTATTTGTCAGGAATTTCATAGATCTCCACTTCTTTTTGGTTTGTTACTGGATAACTGCCATGTTTCTTTGGCAGTGTCATGTTTTCTTAGTTTTCTTATGCTCCTTGAAGTCTTGTACTGTTGTTACACATTAAGAAGGACCCATCTCCTGCAGTCTTTATTGAATGGCTTTGGGAGAGGACATCTTCACCAGTCAATTCCTTAGGCATTTTGAAGTTCTTTCTTTCAGTTCTTCCTTTGAATGTAATACTTCACCCTTTTAGTTCCCTCTAGTGGAACATTGAAATGTTATTAATTCTGACAGGGTGAAAACATTATAAGCACAAATAAACTAAAGAAGTAATACATATAGTCTCTGATCCAAAAGTAGAGTTACCACTTATCCTAGTTTTCTTTTTCATCTAGTTTAGATCAGTTGCCTTGGCTTAGTTTAACAATTAGATTAGTACTCTCAAAACTGTCAATTTGGATTGTAAATATATCATCTGTTCTGGATCTTTAGGGAAAGGACAAACTAGTTAACAAATGTTACTGACAAAAAATTGATATTCTTAAATAAAAAGTTAAATTAGATGTCAATCACACTAAACATTAAATTCAAACAATACAGAAATGTAAGAACTATTTAGCATTTCATAGTGAGGGTTAAAATGGAGCAAATGATCATTGATTATCTCTTCAAACTTTGTCTCTGGCTCTCAAGCTAGAGTAAGTGTATCTTTCTAGTTGGTCTGCTGGAGGGGGGACTTTCTCCTTATCGGTCTATCAAGTAGAGGTATCTTTTGTGACTCAACCTCCCTGGAACAGCACTTTTTTTCTTTTCCATATTTTCACAGAAGTGTTCTAATGTGCTCACTGTGGACCCAATTGAATTTTAGTGCTAGTTAGTTACTATCTAAGATCCCTTTAATTTTTGATGTTATAATTATCAGCATTTACTAACATTTTATTCAGTATTCTTTAAGGTTTTAAGTCATTTTTATGTGTACTATTACCTAACCATTATCTTTCATCTTATTAATATAATCTGATTAGTTGCTTAGGCCTACTATATTCTCTTAGGAGGGCACTATTGTACAAAGCAGATGAGATATTCTGAAATTATACCACATTCAAAACCCAAACTTGTGACTTTGCAAAAGGTACTTCATTCTTTGACCTCCAAATTTAGCAAACATCAATAATAGTAATACACATTCCATATTCCAGGATTGTAGTGAGAATTAAACGAGATAACCTATGTAAAAACTCTCAGTATTGTGTTTCACATTTAATAATATTTAATGAATGCTGTTTCTTTCATTCATATTGTCTTCATAAAATTTATTATGTTAATCTCTTCACTTTCACCAGCAAATAGAGTATTGTTTTTTATTTTGCCATCTATTATAGTCATAATTATATTATTCATGTATGTAATGTTTTGAATTAATTTGAATGCAATCATGTAAGTCAATGAATCAAAGTGTAGATGAGTAAAAGGTCAAAAATCAGAGTTCATGGTACCCTGAAACATATCTCACTTTTGGTGAATATCTGGCTGTTCTAATTGGAAACTATTATTGAACAAGTAATTAATATATTTATTTTACTTGAATTTGGTATATAGTGTAATCAATATAATCAATTATCATGAGTTGTTATTACTTATATCCAATAAAATAAAAGAAGTTCTAGTGACTGAGAAAGGGTTTAAACAAGGTGTATATTGAGTTTCTAAATAAATCACAGATATTGAAGAAATGCTCTAGAACACTGGTTATGGTAAATCTTTTTTTTTTTTTTTTTTTTGGTTGGGGGGACAGTAAGACCTCAAAAGCACACAACACCAAAGCAAAAATAGACAAATGGGATTAAACCAAGCTAAAAAGCTTCTGCACAGCAAAGGAAACATTTAGAAAAGTGAAGAGACAACCCAGAGAATGGGAGTAAATATTTACAAACTACCTACCTGATAAGTGATTGACAACCATATTATATAAGAAGCTGAAATAACTCAATAGCAAAATCTGGTAACAATGATCTGATTTTAAAATGGTCAAAACATCTGAATAGACATTTCTCAAAAGATGACATACAGATGACAAATAGATATATTAAAAATTGCTCAACATCACTAGCCATCATAGAAATGAAAATCAAATCTACAATGAGACATCATCTAATCCCAGTTAAAATGGGTTTTATAATAAGATACACAGTAACAGAAGCTGATGAGGATACAGGGAAAAGAGAACCTACATACATTGTTGGTAAGAATGTAAATTAGTACAGCCACTATAAAGAACGGTATCGAGGTCCCTCAAAAACTAAAAATAGAACTACTATATGATCCAACAATTCCACTACTAGTATAATCTAAAGAAAGAAAACTAATGTATTGAAGAGATATCCGTACTCCCATGTTTACTGTAGTACTATTCACAATAGCCAAAATGAGGAGTCAACCTAAGTGCCCATCAATAAATTAATGCATAAAGAAAATGTGATATATATATATATATACACACACACATACTGAAATATTACTCAGCCACAAATGAGAAAGCAATCTTTTCATTAGCAGAAACATGAATGAAACTGGAAACCATTACATTAAGGGAAATAAGTCAAGCACAGAAAGACAAATTTTGCATCACCTCACTCATATTTAAACTAAAAAAAAAAAAGTGGATCTTATGAATATGGAGAGTAAACATGTGGCTACCAGATTCCAAGAAAGAGAGAGGGAAATGAAGAGAGGTTTATTAATAGGTACAAATATAGTTTGATAGGCAGTGTTTGATTAATTACTATGGTGACTATAGTTTACATTAATCGATTGTGCACATCAAAATAGCTAGAAGAGTTTAGATGGTTCTTACATAAAGAAAAAAATATTTATAATGATAGATATCCTAAGTATACTAATTTAATTTTTGCAAATTATATGAATGTATTAAATTATCACATATACCCCAAAACTATGTATATTTAATATGTATCAATAAAATTAATATGAAAAAGAAAAATCAAAATGCAGTAGCATAAAAATGATATAAAATACTGTTATGATGATCACACTGCAAATATCTTTATTTCAGGAACATAGTGTTAAATCACCATTATGTCTAGATACCTTAGTACTTGACATTATTTTTTTATGGCACCACAATTCCTCATTAGGTTTATTGGAAACTGTGACAAACTACATTTTTTTCTCCTTCATGTTGGCTTTTAGGAAGCATCAATGGTACTGGGTTAGTAAAACATTTCTTTATTTTTTAAATACTAAATTGTAAATCTGAATACATGCATAAGAACAATGTGTCTGAAGGAACATGCAGCTGTGACTAATTTACTTCTTCAAAAATCCCCTGAGATCTGAGAAATAGACTAAAACCTTATGCACTCCGAGTACAATAATTATATTGAACTTTCCCAAAAGCAACAAATACATAGAAAGAAAAAAGTTCCTGAACTCATAGAGTGTATGACTATCTGAACTCGGAAGACTGGCTTTGAATGCTGTCAATCCTCCTAATGTCAAACAGAGATAATTTATAGGAGTATATTAGGCAAAACGAAGTATTCAAAACAAAACTCCAAAGCTGTTAATGTTGTTTGTCCAGCAAGTTCCCTAAAGGAAGAACTTAGCAAAAATATATTCATCATGGAATGTATTTTCTGTTTAAGTAAGCAAAGTTAAAAGGAACTGAGCAGTTGTCCAGGTTCAAAACTTGTAGCTTCTATTGAATCCTGGTGTGGCAAAAATCCAAAGGAAAGAGACAAGAGCATGGCACTTATCCAAGAACGATTTACTGTAGAAAACTGGCTTGTGGTAAGTTCATCTTTGAAACTTAATCAGCTCATCACAAATACTCCTTCTTGCCATCATTTTTTCTGGTATATTAGACATTTTTTTTGGAAAAATGGTGTATCAACGATACTAAAAACAATGTTAGGAAATACAAATGAAATCATCTATAATATTTTTAATAAAATTATTATTTTTAAATTTTATATTAGAACAGTATGGGCACGTTTGTTATATGGGTATAGTGCATCACGGTGGGTAGGCCTCTAGTGTACCAACATCCATATAGGGAACATAGTACCTGTCAGGTAATTTTTCAGTTCTTAACCCCCTCCTACCCTTTCCCTTTTTGAGTTTCTAATGTATATTATTTCCAACTTTATGTTCATAGTTATCCTTTGTTTAGCTCTAATACGTAAGTGATAACATGTGGCATTTGATTTTCTGTTTGGGAATTATTTTACTCAAACTAATGGCCTCCTACTGCATTAACTTTGCTGCAGAGGACACGATTTTATTCTTTTTTATGACTGCGTAGTATTTCATGGCATATATATACCACATATTCTTTATCTAATCAACTATTAATCAACACTTAGCTTGGTTTCCTGACATTGCTATTGTGAATAGTGCTGTGATAAACATAAGAGTACATTTATCTTTTTACATAATTATTTCCTTTGTTTAAATAGATATCCAGTAATGGGATTGCTGGGTTTAGTGGTAGTTCTTTTTTTAAGTTTATTTGAGAATCTCTATGCTATTTTTCATAAGTGCTGTAATTTGCAATACTGCCAATAGTGTGGGATTGTTCCAACGTTCTATTCTATCCAAGTTCATGCCAACATCTGTTGTTTTTGACTTTCTAATAATAGCCATTCTTAGTAGTGTTAGAATATATCTCATTGTGGTTTTAGTTTGCATTTCTCTGATGATTGTTTATGTTGAGCATTTTTTTCATGTGTCTGTTCTCCATAGTATGTCTTCTTTTGAAAAATGTCTGTTCATGTCCTTTGCCTAGTTTTTAATGAAGCTAGTTGTTTTCTTTATGTTGAGTTGTTTGAGTTCCTCACAGATTCTTGATACTAGACTTTTGCTAAATGCATAATTTGCAAATATTTTCTCCAATTCTGTAGGTTGTTTGCTTATACCATTGGTTATTTCTTTTGTTGTTTTTCCTGCAGAAGTTTTTAGTTTAAAGTCCTTTTGTTTTGTTGCATTTACTTTTGGGGTCTTCATCATAAATTCTTCACCTAGGTCAATCCAGAAGAGTCTCCCCTAGGTATCCTTCTAGAACTTTTATAGTTTCAGGGTTTTATGATTAAGTCTTTATCCATCCTGAGTTAATTTTTCATGAGGAAATGCCTTGATGTATGATGAGAGATATGAAAGGGAGGTCCAGTTTCAGTCTTCTGCATGCGGCTAGTCAATTTTCCTAGCACCATACTGAATAGGGTGTCCTATTCCCATTGTCTATTTTTGTTGATTTTTTTCAAAAATCAGTTGGTTTAGGGTATGTAGCTTTATTTCTGGGTCTTCTATTCTGTTCCATTGATCTGTGTGTCTAGTTTTATATTAGAATGACACTGTTTCATTTACTATAGCCTTGTATTATAATTTGAGGTCAGGTAATGAGATGCCTCTGGATTCATTCTATTTGCTTAGGATTCTTTTGGCTATAAACTGTAGTGTAGTTTTTTCTAATTCTATGAAAATTGCGTTGGTAATTTTATACAAATTGCATAGAATCCAGATTGCTCTGTGCTTTATGGTCACTTTAACAACCTTGATTCTTACAATCTGTGAGCATGGTGTGATTTTTGTATTTGTTTCTGTCGTCTACAATTTCTTTTATAAGTGTTTTGTAGTTCTCCTTGTAGAGATCTTTCACTTCCTTCATTAAATGTATGTCTAAGTATTTTCTTTATTTAGTGGCTCTTACAAATGGGATTGAGTTCTTAATTTGATTATCAGCTTAAATGTAACTAGTGTTTAGAAATACTTCTGATTTTTCTATGTTGATTTTGTATCCTGAAATTTTACTGAAATAATTTATTAAGTCTAGAAGTCTGTGGAGGAGACTTTAGTGTTTTCTAGGTATGCAATTATGTGATCAGTGAATAGAGGTAAATTGATTTCCTCTTTTTCAATTTGGATGCCTTTTATGTAATAAAATTATTTTTATTCTTTTTCATATTTCTTCATGCCATAAATGTAAAAATATACTTTATATAGCCAAAATATTAAGAAAATAAGATTTTATACACTAAAATATTTTATTCTAATTGGTTTTCATGTTGTTTTATAATCACATTTGTTGCTTCATATTATTTTATTATATATTATAAATGTAGCTATAAAAACAATTATAAAAGGCAGACATTTCCTCATTTTTAGATAGTTAACATAGTATCATTTGTTTTATTAGCTTGGCACTAGCATAGTAAATAATATGGTCTGAATATTTGTGCCCCCCACCCCTGAATTTGATGGAAACCCAATCACTAATGTAATGGTACTAGGAAGCAAGACCTTTGCAAGATACTTATGTCATGAGGCCAGAGCTCTCATAAATGGAATTAGCACCCTTGTACAAGATATCCCACAAGGAATCATCTACTTAGGAGCTGGACCATTACTAGGTACTGAATCTGCCAGTGCCTTGATCTTGGGCTTTCCAAACTCTAGAACTGTGAAAATAAGAGTTGCTTATAAGCTATCCAGTCCACGACATTTTGTTATAACAGCCTGAACACACTATGACCAAAAAAAGAACAAAAAGTCAGTATTGAAAAAAGAAGGTGCTGCTATAACAAATACCTAAAATGTGAAATGTCTTTGGAACTGAGTAACGGGTAGAGACTGACTGAGTTTTGAAGTGCAGGCTAGAAAAAGCTCATGTTGCTATGAACAGACTGTTAAGGGTGATGCTACTGAGGGCTCAGATAGAAAGCCTCAATCTTCAGAGAATACCTAAGTAATCTTAGACAGAATGCTATTATAGATATGAAGGATAAAGGCCATTATGATGAGGCCTCAGATAGAAATGAGAAATGTGTTATTGGAAACACATATAAGAAAAGGAATTTCTTATTATAATATGGCAAAGAATTTAGCTAAATTGTGTTTGTGTCCTAGTGTTCTGTGGAAGGTAGAACTTGTGAGTAATGAAATTAGATTATTTAGCTGAAACTAATTCCTTAGTAAAGTTGTGAAGGTGCAGCTTGACTTCTCTTGAGTGCTTAAAGTAAAATGCTAAAAGAGTATAATGCCTAAATACTACATTTTTAATCCAAAGGAAAAAAATGTGTTTTATTAGCTTGGCACTAGCATAATAAACTAAGTTTATTTAGCATAAAACTAAGTTTATCCATGTAAGAAAAATATGAGAAATCCTTATCAAAAGAGAACAAGGATGTGCTCATGCTACTATTTAATAAGGTGATTTCTATGAATTTTTTATGTCAACAGAAGCCAGGTGCTATTCACAAATGCAACAGAAGAATGAGTCCAAAGGCATTTTGGAGAGCTGACCTTTCCATCACAAGCCCAAAGTACAAGCTCCTAGGAGATAGAATAATTTCAATTCTTTGTTCCTGACATTCCAGGGCAGCACTCCTCAGCCACACCAAGTGTGGCTCTAGTGGGCCCAGGTGTGGAGAGGACTATGGTGGCTGCCCTTTCAGAGGGCACAGATGGTAAACCTCTGTAGCATACATGCAGCGCCATCTCTGATGGCACACAGAGTATACTAGCACAATGGCTATACATCTATATTTTGAAGGTTGGAGGCTACCAGAACCTTAGGTGCACTATTTAGTCCTTTGCTTGTCAGGACTGTGTCCTGACATTGAGGTGCCTCTGCTTAATTTGTGAAGATCCCAAGATTCTATTTTTTTTCACAGCACCAAACATGTATTTTAAAAAATTATCCACTGCCTTGAGGCAGCAGTAAGGAAAAATGCTTATTGTTCTACAGTGTGATATAAAACAGTGATGAGACCTGCCTACATCTCTCCTGGTACATTCAGCACCTGTTGAAGTCCTATTGATTTTAATTCAAACCTACCCAAGGTGATAGAGCAGTGCCCCTTCAGGCCTTTTCTGTCCCTCTGTCAATAAATAGAAATGTCAACCGTTTGGCAAGATAAGAGTTTGCAGCTTTCATTATGATCCCTCAGGAAAAACTATTTCTAACACAGTATGTGTGTGTGTGCCTGCATGGCTGCATGAAACCTATAGGTATTTGTATGTACATAACACAAACTTTCAGCTCTTATTCTCCTTTGCAGTTCACTGTATCAAGAAAGAGTTACAGAAGATGGAGCTACGACTGCAAGTGACTAGAATTCACTGTGAACCATTCTCAAAAGAAAGCAATCAAAGTTAGCTTCTTTAGTTAGTTAGCATTTATTATTTAGAAGACTTAGTCCTCAGTAACTACCAACCATTATGCAATGTCCAAAGAAAGAAATGCAAGAGGGAAGGTCAGAATAATACATATAATCTTTATAAGTATAGTGGGCTTTATCTACAAAATTCAGCTGGGTTTTCTACTGGACTAAATTAGACTATTTGGTAACATAAAAGTTCTTCTTATTTGGTTATAGGTAGATATTCATCCTGTACTAAAGGCAGTCTTGGCGTTTTTCCTTTAGGCCATCAGTCCAATCTTGGTTCTTTAGTTCTAATTTTCCTGTTCATATTGAAATGATGGTTCCTTTGTAGTGTTATAACTGACATCGTTATTAAAGCATGAACCATACAAGATATTCTGAGGGTTTTTTCTTTTAAAAAATGAAAATGAGAAATTACTGTAGTTATACTGTTCCATTAATATCAGTGTTAGAAAAGCATTGAACAGGCTAGTGCGAACAAAGATTTAAAAGAGAAATCATTTCTTAACGTTAAAAAGAAGAGGCCAGGTCTTAATAATACATCAAAAATCAATCATTGAAATGACCTATTCCAAAATATGTTGTCCTCAAAGCAGTAGCCTTTTATTTAAGAAGATGATCTCCTTATTTCAAAAAGCATGATGCCACTCCATCTTTCTGCACTTCCCTAAGAAGTCACAATAATTTGATGCTTATGTTACTGTTCAAAACATTTTTTCAGTTTTTATGGAAAGCTTTGATGTTCCAAAAAAATCTCATTATACAGTAGATCAAAGAGGAGAATGCCTTTCACCAAAGAAGTACAACACACTAATTAGCATATCATCTATTGGAAGTTATATATATTTTTTCTTTCAATAAGTCCTATCTGTGCCTACAATATGCCCAGAATATGTGATAGGACTACGTAGGTGTGTTTTCAGTGACAAGTGAATAGACCCAAGTTAGGTAAAATGTGCTGAGAACAAAGGGTTTTAAAGTTCTATCATTATCATAAAATGCTTTGTATTATTAATAATACTAATACTAATGCCTATTATTTTAAATAGCTATTTTATTCCATGATTTCTTCCTCTTGAAAAGATTCATAGACTAAGACAAAATGTTAAATAAGTGAATTACAGAGAGAACTATTCTATTTCTTCCATAAATGAAGCTGGAAATCTAAGTTTAAAAGAATAGATTCCAGCTTAGAGAGAGCACCCAGTGCTATGCATCACTTGAGGGTGTTTAAACAGAGTGCCTGCCAGAAGCATTCTGTAATGCATCAGCAACTTGCCCTCTATGAGAGGATTCCGATGTTTGTGGGAGCTGTATGCACATCTACAAAGCTGAATTTCACTCCCCAAGCACTTGAAGTCTGCTTAAGTATAGCATTATTTTTGACTGAGTTCTGATGAAAGTTTCCTTTCCGTGATTTCATGATCTGCATCAAAGTTCAAGTCATGATCATGAGTCTTATTTTAGATCTACTGTCACCTGGAGAACATAATTCCCTTGGGATACCAGAAGCATTTTTAAAATTTACAAATGCTCATGTTTCTTCCATTTTACCTAAAAAGTGCTACAGTGCTTTACCTTATATGATAATCTCATACTCAAAGGAATATCATGGCACACAAACTTCAAATCTGTTTCTTAGATAAATTATACTCCTTTATTCCAACTGAACTCACCTACTAGATTAATGAAAATTGATTTGTTTTATAGTAAATGTCTCCAAAAAAAACCCCACTTAATGGAATTTCCTTTGTCTCTCCCAGCATTTTGGGAGGCCAAGGCAGGGGGATCATCAGGTTAGGAGACTGAGACCATCCTGGCTAACACAGTGAAACCCTGTCTCTACTAAAAATACAAAAAATTAGTTGAGCATGGTGGCTGGCTCCTATAGTCCCAGCTACTCGGGAGGCTGAGCCAGAAGAATTGCTTGAACCCAGGAGGCAAAGGTTGCAGTGCTCTGAGATTGCACCACTGCACTCCAGCCTGGGTGATAGATCAAAACTCCCTGTCAAAACAAACAAACAAACAAACAAATGACAACAAAAAAAGGCAGAGGTCTTAGGTGACATATTTCTTTGTGTGCTCTTTAGAGCAGTAGTGTGTTATTTATCTATTGCTTCAAAACAAATTACCCTAACACTTTGTCGATTATAACACTAAACATTGATTATCTCACCTTTTCTGTAAGTCATTAATTTCAGCATCAATTAGTCAGATGATTCTGGTTCAGATTCTTTCATAATGTTGCTATCAAGCTGTTGGCCTGAGATGCCATCACCTAAAGGCTGTACTGGGACTGAAAGTTTCACTCAAGATTACATGCTTATATGGCTCTTTCACAGGGTTTCATTTCCTTGTTGACTGGTAGCAGAAGAGCTCAGTTCTTTGCCATGTGGACCTTTATTTAGGGCTGCCTAAGGGCCCACATGACATGACAGCAGATTTTCCCTAGAACAAGCAGTCTAAGAGAAAGAAGAGGATAAAGTAGTTTATGATCAAGTCTCAAAAATGACACATAAGATTGTATCTTTTTTTTTTTTTTTTTTGAGACAAGAGTCTTGCTCAGTTGCTCAGGCTGGACTGCAGTGATCTGATCTCGACTCACTGCAACCTCCGCCTCCTGATTCAATTGTTTCTCCTGTCTCAGCCTCCCGAGTAGCTGGGATTACAGGCATGAGCCACCATAGCTGGCTAATTTTTGTATTTTGAGTAGAGATGGGGTTTTGCCATGTTGGCCAGGCTGGTCTCCAACTCCTGACCTCAGGTGATCTGCCTGCCTCAGCCTCCCAAAGCTCTGGGATTACAGGCATAAGCCACCACACTTGGCCTAAAGATTGTCTTTAACTTAAAACTTTGAGTTAGGGTATGCAATCAGGTAATATACTGCATTCCAATCATTCAGCCCTACTTTATTGCCTTGCTCTGTAATTTCATACTAAATGGTGAAGCAGTATGAAACGTTATGATTCACAGTTTAGTTCTAGTGACACACTGTAAGCAAATGTCAGCTCCAGGATACTCTTTGTTAGTTTACACCTGCCTTATTTATTCAAAACCCAGATGTATCTGGTATCTTATTTACGCTATAAATAGAAAAAGGGATACAGGAAATGTCATTTGCATTTTACAGATGCCCTATCCCCTATCATTGTTTGCTGTATACCACTTTGGACCTACTCTTGAACACTAGTTTAATAACTCTGAATTGAACCAATCAAATTCAAAGCATACTCTTGAAACTTAGATGAATTTCTGATAATTCAAAATCATTGATTTTGATCATTGATTCTGCTTTGAACAATGGAGGTTTATCAGGATATTTAAATTTATTGGATATTTAAGTAGCTAAGTCTTCTTAAATTTTTATTCACTCTTATTGGAAGTCTCAGTTATATAATAAAATGCTATCATTGGAAGGAGAATCAACTAAAGAAAGCACAGAGATCAATGCCACAGAGATCTATTTCCTTTAGGCTACAGTTAGCTTACATAGGACTTGAACAGGTTACTGAACTAATGAGTGTTTAATCTTATTGCAATTTATTACATGAAAACTTATTGAGGCTGAAAAAGTGATCAATTTCAAAAGCTGTCCCTTAATATGTAGGAAGTAGTTTGCACACTGGGCAAGTATAAATCACAAAATAATAAAAGTCTTGTAAGATTGTAACAAATATAAATTGCCATATAAATATTAAATAAATTACACAATATTTTTAGAGTACATTTAGACATATTTCCTCTATGGACTATTATTACAACTTTAGTTACATTGCTTTAAACTTTTCATATCCAGAGCATATTCACTTTTGTTATTTACTTTGTTTAGCTTCATTTCCTTGTTTTAAACAGCAACCTTCATTTTCTAGGGAAAATTTAGAAACTTGAGACTTGAGGCTTCTGTGGTAACTGGTTACTTGTTCTGTTTAGAGAAATTGCTAAAGAAGATAAGTAAAGGGAAGTACGTTACTAGAGGGTAAGGGTACTGGAAAAAAAGTAAAACTTACAGTTACACCAACGCTTGTCTGTAAAAGGAATCTAGTTGAAATTCAAAGGCAAACTTACAGAGTAAAAATTCATAAAATGAAAATCTATATCTCCAAGGGTAAACATGGAAGGAAATGTGGAAGGAGCGAGACTGTCTGGGTAAAGTAAGAGATTTTCAGCTGATACCAATCCAATGATTATGCCAATATATAGTGAATTCTTATAATTGTATGTTGCCTGGCATCCATTTTGAATATGTTTACATTTTTCATCCCAGCTAAAGCTTAGTCATCCTTGAAACACTTTCTAGTCCTAAACCACCTCTCAGTTCCCCAATATGATCAACCTAGATATCTGACTTGAACAACTTCCCAATGGTGACCATTTCCCTGTGTAACAGCTAGATACAGCCTACTTGACTGGCCCTGCTGATCCTTACATCCCATATGGACTGTGCAGATATGCAACTGTGACCACTTTCCAGTCACAATCTTACCTCTGGGACTTTGTGTCTGCTTGCTTTAAACCTACCAACTAAAACTTCCCACAAAAAATCTGTTTGAATGATGTCCCAGACCCCGATAAAGACATTCATCCATGGTCTCTTTCTCTCTGTCTCTCCACCTGCTCTCTAACCTTCATGTGTGTGGCCTCCAGACATGTCTATACCCCTCAAGGTCTGTAAATAATAAACTATTTTCATGTTGTGTCTCTCCTAATTATTGAAAGGGTGCTCTTCATCTTAAAGATCCTTAATTAAAACATAGTAGTGATTATTACTATTATCATCATTATCACTGATATTTTATGTTCCTCCTATGTTGTTGCAGGTCTTTAACACAAATTATTTCATGTTTAAACCTTACCCCCAGTGAGATAGCTTTTTACCCTCATTTTTACAGATGAATAATCTGTCACTCAGGGCAGTGAAGGGAGATCACACAGCAGGCAACTAATGGTGGTTTTACATAAACCCAGGATAGTCCTGTTCTAAAGACAGTGCTACAGATGTACTATCCCTTCTTCTGACTACATCTGTGCCATGCCCTTTGAAACAGCTTGACTTTCTAATCATTTCAAATGTCATAGATGTCAAATGTCTTCTTCTACTTTGCCCCCTAGAGCACACAAATTTGCCTCACATGAAAAGTCACTGATTGGCCTAGTGTGACTACTGTTGACTCAGCACACACTGGGATCTTTTTCTTCTTGCACCACTTTGACAGTGCAAATAATTTGCTTATTCTTTCAGGCCTGGAATTGAGTATAATGTTTATTTGTCACCACTATGTCTGACTAAAACACAGGGATAGAGTATGGTATGTGCTTGTGTTGAGAAAGAAAAGACATCAGAAAAAAAGGAGTTCAGATGACAAAAGTATTTGAGCATGGCATGTTATCAGAAACATGATTTTCAGTAGGCAAGAGAAAAGAATAACAGCAAAAAAAGTCAAATAAAAATTATGAGGACTTACAAAGAGACTTGGACTCTCACACAATAATAGTGGGAGACTTTAACATCACATTGTCAATATTAGACAGATCAACTAGACGGAAAATTTATTAATTTTATATTCAGGACTTGAACTCAGACCTGGAACAAGCAAACCTAATAGACATTTACAGAACTCTCCATCCCAAATCCACAGAATATACATTCTTCTCAGCACCACATCATACCTACTCTAAAATTGACCACATAATTGGAAGTAAGTCACTCCTCAGGGAATGCAAAAGAATGGAAACCATAACAGTCTCTCAGACCACAGTGCAATCAAGTTAGAACTCAGAATTCAGAAACTAACTCAGAACCGCACAGCTTCATGGAAACTGAACAACTGGCTCTTGAATGTTGACTGGATAAACAATGAAATGAAGGCAGAAATAAAAAGTTCTTCGAAAACAATGAGAACGAAGACACAACATACCAGAATCTCTGGGACACATTTAAAGCAGTCTCTAGAGGAAAATATATAGCAATAAGTGCCCACATGAGAAGCACGGAGAGATCTAAAATTCACACCCTATTGTCAAAATTGAAAGAGCTAGAGGAGCTGGATCAAAAAAACTCAAAACCTAGCAGAAGACAAGAAATAACTAAGATCAGAGCAGAACTGAAGGAGATAGAGAGGCAAAAAAAAAACCCTTCAAAAAATCAATAAATCCAGGAGCTGGTTTTTTGAAAAGATCAACAAAATAGACCACTAGCCAGATTAATAAAAAATAAAAGAGAGAATAATCAAATAGATGCAATAAAAAACGATAAAGGGGATATTACCACAGATTCCACAGAAATTCAAACCATCATCAGAGATTATTACAAACAACTCTATGCACAAAAACTAGTAAACCTGGAAGAAATGAATAAATTCCTGGACACTTGCCTCCTCCCAAGCCTAAACCAGGAAGAAGCTGAAAGTCTGAACAGACCAATCACAAGATCTGAAGTTGAGGCAGCAATGAAGAGCCTACCACCCAAAAAAAAGCCCAGGTCCAGATGGGTTCACAGCCGAATTCTACCAGAAATACAAATAAGAGTGGGTACCATTCCTTCTGAAACTATTCCAAATAATCCAAAGAGGGAATCCTTCCTTCCCAAATCATTTTATGAGACCAACATCATCCTGATACCAAAGCCTGGCAGAGACTCAACAAGAAAATAAAACTTCAGGCCAATATCCATGATGAACATAGATCCAAAAATATTTAATAAAACACTGGCAAGCTGATTGCAACAGCATATCGAAAAGCTTATCCACCATGATCAAGTAGGATTCATCCCGGGGATGGAAGGCTGGTTCAACATATGCAAATCTATAAACGTAATTCACCACATAAACAGAACCAAAGACGAAAACCACATGATTATCTCGATGCAGAGAAGGTCTTTAACAAAATTCAACAGCCCTTTATGCTAAAACCATTCAATAAACTCGGTATTGATGGAATATATCTCAAAATAATAAAAGCTGTTTATGACAAACCAGCAGCCAATATCATACTGGATGGGCAAAAACTGGAAGTATTCCCTTTGAAATCTGGCACTAGACAAGGAGGCTCTCTCTCACCACTCCTATGCAATATAGTACTGAAAATTCTAGCCAGAGCAATCAGGCAAGAAAAAGAAATAAAGGGTATTCAAAAAGAAAAGGAAGAAGCCAAATTGTCTCTATTTGCAGACGACATGATTGTATATCTAGATGATCCCATCGTCTCAGCCCAAAATCTAATGAAACTGATAAGCAACTTCAGCAAAGTCTCAGGATACAAAATCAATGTGCAAAAATCAAAAGCATTCCTATACACCAATAACAGACTTACAGAGAGCCAAATCAAGAATGAACTGCCATTCACAATTGCTACAAAGAGATTAAAATACCTTGGAATACAACTAACAAGGAACGTAAAGGACCTCTTCAAGGAAAACTACAAACCACTGCTCAACGAAATAAGAGAGGACACAAACAGATGGAGAAACATTCCATGTTCATGGTTAGGAAGAATCAATATCGTGAAAATGGCCATACTGCCCAAAGTAATTTATAGATTCAACACTATCCCCATCAAGCTACCAATGACCATCTTCACAGAACTGAAAAAAATCCACCTTGAACTTCATATGGACCCAAAAGAGAGCCCGCATAGCCAAGTCAATTCTAAGCAAAAAGAACACAGCAGGAGGCATCATACTACCAGACTTCAAACTATACTACAAGACTACAGTAATGAAAACAGCATGGTACTGGTACCAAAACAGAGATATAGACCAATGGAATAGAAAGAGGCCTCAGAGGCAACACAACATATCTACAACCATCCAATCTTTGACAAACCTGACAAAAACAAGCAATGGGGAAAGGATTCCCTGTTTAATAAATGGTGTTGGGAAAACTGGCTTGCTATGTGCAGAAAGCAGAAATTGAACCCCTTCCTGACATCTTACACTAAAATTAACTCCAGATGGACTTAAACATAAGACCTTACCCCAAAAAAACCCTAGAAGAAAATCTAGGCAAAACCATTCAGGACATAGGAGTAGGCAAGGACTTCATGACATAGGAGTAGGCAAGGACTTCATGACCAGAACACCAAAAGAATTGGCAACATAAGCCAAAATAGACAAATGGGACCTAATGAAACTCCACAGCTTCTGCACAGCAAAAGAAACAGTCATTGGAGTGAATTGGCAACCAACAGAATGGGGAAAAAATTTTGCAGTTTACCCATCTGACAAAGGGCTGATATCCAGAATTTACAAAGAACTCAAACAGATTTACAAGAAAAAAACAAGCCCATTCAGAAGTGGGCAAAGGATATGAACAGACACTTTACAAAAGAAGACATACATGAGGCTAACAAACATATGAAAAAATGCTCATCATCACTGGTCATTAGAGAAATGCAAATCAAAACTACATTGAGATACCATCTCATGCCAGTTAGAATGGCAATCATTAAAAAATCTGGAGACAACAGATGCTGGAGAGGATGTGGAGAAATAGGAACACTTTTACATGGCTGGTGGGAGTGTAAATTAGTTCAACCATTGTGGAAGACAGTGTGGTGCTTCCTCAAGGACCTAGAAATAGAAATTCCATTTGACCCAGCAAACCCATTACTGGGTATATATCCTGAGGATTATAAATTATTCTACTATAAGGACATATGCACACAAATGTTCATTGCAGCACAGTTTACAATAGCAAAGACCTGGAACGAACCAAAATACCCATCAATGGTGGACTGCACAGGGAAAATGGGCACATATACACCATGGAATATTATGCAGCCATCAAAAAGGATGAGTTTGTGTCCTTTGTAGGGACATGGATGAACCTGAAGACCATCATTCTCAGCAAACTGACACAAGAACAGAAAAATGAAATACTGCATGTTCTCACTCATAGTTGGGTGTTGAACAATGAGAACACATGGACACAGGGAGGAGAATACTACACACTGGGGTCTGTTGGGGGAATAGGGGAGGGACAGCTGTGGGTGGGGAGTTGGGGAGAGATAGCATGGGGAGAAATGCCAGATATAGCTGAAGGGGAGGAAGGCAGCAAATCACACTGCCACACGTGTACCTATGCAACTATCTTGCATGTTCTTCACGTGTACCCCAAAACCTAAAATGCAATAAAAAAATTAATAAGAAAAAAAATTATGAAGACTGTCTCCTAATTTTCAAAATTTGGCCAAAGCAAATTATTAAGGAAGTTCATAGGGGCATACCCAAGGACAAGATGGGATTAGTACTAAAATTACAGTACATGATTCCAGCATTTAACAGGACCTAGTAAAATAAGACGTATGTGATTGGGAAACTGAGTCAAGTATCGTCTCGGTCCATAAAGGAAATTCTATTCTTAAGAAAGAATTGAAGAGGACACTTCCTAAAATCAGAGTATAGAGTCAGAGAAATGGACTTGATTCTGAGCTGTCAATATAGCTATCTTTGGCTGACTTGTTATACAAGTGAGCAAGAGGAAGTTCCTCTTTCACAGGTAGAAAGTATACAGAGACTGAGCGATTTAGTTTTAATAAAACATGCATCAGAGAAAGACAGTTATAACATTAAGCATTTTGATGTTAAATAAACTTAATTTCTTGTTTTGGCATTCAATAATCTGCAAATGCAAGCTCTTTGCCAACAACATATGAAATTTACTAACATTATTTTTTTTTTTTTTTTTTTAATTTTTTATTGGATTGTAGGTTTTGGGGTACATGAGCAGAGCATGCAAGACAGTTGCGTAGGTACACACATGGCAGTGTGCTTTGCTTTTCTTCTCCCCTTCACCCACATTTGGCATTTCTCCCCAGGCTAGCCCTCCCCACCTCCCCCTCCCACTGGCCCTCCCCTTTTCCCCCCAATAGACCCCAGTGTTTAGTACTCCCCTTTCTGTGTCCATGTGTTCTCATTTTTCATCACCCACCTATGAGTGAGAATATGCGGTGTTTCATTTTCTGTTCTTGTGTCAGTTTGCTGAGGATGATGTTTTCCAGATTCATCCATGTCCCTACAAACGACACGAACTCATCATTTCTGATTGCTGCATAATATTCCATGGTGTATATGTGCCACATTTTTCCAATCCAGTCTATTATCAATGGGCATTTGGGTTGATTCCAGGTCTTTGCTATTGTAAACAGTGTTGCAATGAACATTCGTGTACATGTGTCCTTATAGTAGAACGATTTATAGTCTTTTGGACTAACATTATTTATAGTTGTATTCCTAAATAGCAAATGTTTAGATGTTTGCATTTTAAAACTTATTTATAAATTTCAAAAGTAAAAGTCAAAATAAAATCATTATTTGCCCTACAAATGTTTTTAGATTATTGTCTTTGATTTTAAACCTGAATGCTTTTTTTGTTGTTGTAGTTATATCTTTGTCGACTTCATGTATCCTCATACCTAAGCTATTAATGTGAATTTGTAAAAGTTGGCATAAAACAATGTAAATAAAATGACAATAGCTGTCATTTAAGGACTTGATGAGGCTGACTGTGGTAAGTACCTCAGCACAGAATTACCATACTTAAGCCTTACAACAGCCTGTCTTGAAGGTTGCTTTCATTAATTCCTACAGAGGCTCCGTAAACTTGTCCATAGTTTCAGCTAAAAAAAGGTATATTGATACTCACACCTAGACTGAAAGCCTTATTCTTATTATAAAATGTAGATACATACGACATCAATATATAGTTCTTAATCACCTTCAATTTCATTATGCAATTATATAGAAAACAGTCAAGTTTTCACTGGAGTGAGAAGAAGGACAATTATTAACGTCAGGCTGTCTTGTCCTACCTACTCACAAAGAGCATATAAAATTTAGTTAAAATATTACCATAAACTTGAGTAAAAAAGACATCATCCATGGTTTTCTAATTCACTTTTTTTAGTTTAGCTATTTTGAATCAAAATATATCTTTTTTTTATAAAAAGTCAATGTTTTTGCTTTTTTTATTTTTTAAAAGCATATCAGAAACAGAGGTTTTGAAAGGTTATTACAAGGTAGCTGAAAAATTCACTTTATCTAGAAAGAACAATCTTGGAACATTAGCTTAAAACGATTAAAGTAAGCAGGAAAAACAAGATAATCCTACCTAAATAAGTTAAATTTCACATGGTAATTGATTTTGTTGTTTCCAAATGTTTGTAAATGTTATAATATTGAGCTGAGCTTGATCAACATTGCTCCATTAAACATTTAATTTAATAACCATAGCTTTATCCTATGCTTTCTTCCTGTTTTCCACTATCCAATTTCTCAAAATGTTATGATGACAGGAAAATGTTTATTTACCACAACACATATAAGACAGTTGGGATCCGACAACTCTACAAGATATCCAGTAAAAGAATTATCCTGAGGTTAAGTTCTTTGTTATGAATTCTTCTGAAATTCTTAGAGGGCCTACTTGCTATATTCCTTGAGCCTCAATTTAGCACTGTTTCTGGAATTGAAAACTAACAACAACAACAAAAATACTCACTTTGCCATGAGTGACACAAGATCAGACATAACCAGGTCCATGCACGTTTGTGTATTTTCACAGTAAGAATTTTACTGTGATTTCAGTAATAGAAACTATGGGCCACATGGAATTCTTTCTCAAGGAGGCAATTCTTCTTGGTACTACCCATCAATCGGTACTAAGATCCATGGGCACATAGGCTCAAGCCATTCCACAGCTCAGTCAATATTGTAAACCATACTGGTAATAATGTATATAATCAATATTTAATGTTATAGATCAAAATTTCACACAGAGTAACATTTAACATAAGAGAAAAAGATTATCGAAAACATATTAATGAGCAAGTGCAAGGAGAGTGACATGAACACGGAGAGTGTCCTCGCCTGACTCAGACAGTCGTCAATGACTGGTAAGGAAGAATCCTTGATTTAGGCAGAGTTTTCAGCAGCAGATGTGAGGTGCTGATCATGAATGACGACAAAACAGGGGCTGTCAGGAAGGCCTGTGTAGCTGATGAATTTCTGTTCATTTTATGGCCCTTGAGTCCTCTGGTGAAAATTGATAGTAAAGGGTTACACCCTTATCTCGTTTAGTATTATCTCTACTGATGAGGCAAACATCTGAACCCTATTGGTTTGATGCCTTTTGAAATGTAAGATGGAGTATTTTCCTAAGATAGACTCACTATATCAAGGGAACTCACTTACTACATTTTACATTTCATGTTAACAATATACTTTCAAGAGGAAAGATGCCTTAATAACAATCTACTTTCATCATTTGGTTTTAAGAATTGAGGAAACTGGGAAATAACAGAATTTGTTGACTTACTTGCAAATAATTTAACTGTACTATGGTCTGAATAAACGTGTTTCCTGTAAATGTATATGTTAGATCTTATCCCCCAAGTTGATGGTGTTAGGAGGTGAGGGCCTTTGGGTTTGTTGGACTATGAGGGTGAAGCCCTTCATGAATAGAATTAGTGCCTTTATAAAAGAGACTGCAGGGAGATTCTTCTGCCATTCTGCCAACTTCAGCAAGAAGTTGGCCATTTGCAATGCAGACAAGAGCTGTCACTAGAACTCAGCTAGGCTGGCACAGTAATCTCAGACTTCTAGCCACCAGAATTATTACAAAATACTATACCCAGTCTTTAGCATTTTGTTATAGCAGCCCAAATAAACTAACACAGAAAATTGATACCAAGCAGTGGAGAGCTAATGTAACAAATGTATTAAAATGTGGATGTGGTTTCAGAACTAGTAATGGATAGAGCTTTAAAGACTTCTGAAGTGTAGGTTAAAAAAAAGCCAAAGTTAATTATTTGGGAATAATTGAATGAAATGAGAAGAGTACTGCATCTGAGAAGATTATAAATTTGGGGGTTTAGGAACAATAATGTGTTCTGAATGTTTATGTCCTCCCTAAAATTAATATGTTGAACCTAATCACTAAGTGATGGCATTAGAAGATCAGGTCTTTGAGAAATGAAAAGGTTATTAAAGCAGAGCTTTCATGAGTGGGATTTGTGCTTTTAAAAAAGGTGTAGGTGGGTCTCTCACTCCTTCTGCCATGAGAGGTTTCAATGAGAAGACTGTTTATGAATAAGGAAACTGTCCTTCATCAAATATCCAATATGCTGGTATCTTGATTTTTAACTTCCAGCCTCTGAAACTGAGAAATAAATGTTTGGGGTTTAAAAACCCAGATACTGCTAGGGTATACTAGTTATAGAAGCTTGAATAGAGTAAGTCAATGCAGAATCTACACTTTCTGATGTCCAGTAAACAATCAAATTCTATTTCCTTTCTCTCGGGACTTAATAATCAAAATTCAATAATACAAGTTTATTTTATAAATTGCCATATTTATATACTGAATTTTAAATAACACTGATTTTATCAGACTCTATTGTCTTTAACAGAAGACATAAAAATGATAAAATGTTTAGAATTTTTGACCTGCAAATAGGTTAATTATATTAATCCTTGATAATTACATAGACATGAAGTGACAATATTGGAAAAATGTAAAACAGCATTAAAATCAAATATTTTCAGCAGAGTGTAAATATTAAACTTTGTGGAAATAGGTAATTTTCATCATCATATTTTTTTCTAACATATCTCCTGAAAAAAATAAGGAGAACATTATTAAGGGCATCTGAGGCTCTTTTGGATTCTCCCCCATTCCCCTAAAAAATGATTTATGTCTATATATTAGTTTCCTATTGCTGAGTTAACAAAAAAATATTCTCTTATAGTTCTGTAGGCCAGAGGTCCAAATTCATTCTCAGGGGCACTGCCAGTGCTAGTTCCTGCTGATGATTTTAAGGGAAAATCCATTCCTTATATTTCCAGCTGATAGAGGGCACCCACATGTCTCAGTTTGGAGTCCCCTTTTCTGTACCACACTAACCTCTTGTTCTCCCTCCCTTCATTACACCTCCTACTACCCTTCTAAGCCCCTTGCCTCTCTCTTATGGGGACCTTGCACTCATATTTGGTTTATTTTAATTATCTAGGATAATCTCAGGATCTCAAGATCCTGAATTCAGTCATATCCTAAAAATCTCTTTTGCCACATAAGATAACAAATTACAAGTTCTGAAGATTAGTGTGTGTTGTTTTGGAAGGGGGCATTCTTCAGATTACCAGGATATATCATGAACTTGATACTTAATCTTGTTCTAAAGATAAGATTTTAAGTAGTTTTAAACTACCTGAAACTACTTACTTTAGCCATGCTTCATGGATTTCATAAGTATTGCTGTTTAAAGCTTGTTTATTTTTCTGCTGTGGCCTCGGTTGGTCCTTTCAACTACAACATTACTGTGAGTGAATGACTGAGTGCTACGATTTGTTGCAACAGAAATCCTTTAATAATAGGTCAGTATTAATCCTGTAAGTGAATGCATTATCTAAGTTCTTTGTTAACAATCAAAATATGACCATGAACTGGGACTTATAAGCATGCATGTAAAGCTTTTCTCACTAGAAGATAATTGTTTCAGAAGCTTGTTAACTCCTCTACATTTTTCAAACTCATACAAAAATTTGCGCTAAGTAAAACAGATAACACGAGTAAACAAAAGTAATAATTAACCTTAATGAAAAACTTTAGGATAGGCATTAACTTTCAAAACTAAATATTGTCAAATGCATATATTTCATATTTCATGTACTAATTTTATTCCTAGAGAAACATTAGTGCAGCTTAATTGTTTTTCTGTGTTTTGTCTGTCTTACATTTACTGTGTTCATGCAGATATGAGTCTAGCACTCATAAAGAGGTATAGTTACTTGTACTGCTTTTCTACCATTGTTTCAAATACAGAGATCTTACACAAAGAGAACATTTGTTGATTACATTTAAGAAGTTATGTCTTGGCCGGGCGCGGTGGCTCAAGCCTGTAATCCCAGCACTTTGGGAGACCGAGACGGGTGGATCACGAGGTCGAGAGATTGAGACCATCCTGGTCAACATGGTGAAACCCCATCTCTACTAAAAATACAAAAAAAATTAGCTGGGCACGGTGGTGCGTGCCTGTAATCCCAGCTACTCAGGAGGCTGAAGCAGGAGAATTGCCTGAACCCAGGAGGCGGAGGTTGCTGTGAGCCGAGATCGCGCCATTGCACTCCAGCCTGGGTAACAAGAGCGAAACTCCGTCTCAAAAAAAAAAAAAAAAAAAAAAGAAAAAGAAAAGAAGTTATGTCTTCTCAAGTCAATATGAAAAAGAAATATATATGAGTATGTTTTGTGGGAATTTGTTCCAGGTTGCCTGAGTGCATAGCCTGTATATAAGATATTGGGAGAAAGGAGGGTCTTCAAACATATCCTTATGCCCCAGAAATAAGTGCTTCATAGCAACAAGTATATATAACTAATATTAGATCATAAGTCATGAGTAAGAAGGTGGGCAATGGATGAGGAGAAAGTGGAAAATGAGAGAATGAAGGAAAACTGGCATTAGATATTCTCTGTTCTAAGCCAGATCATTGCCATTATGTTAAATGTTTTAAAATTCATCTCCAGGAGCATGTTATCAATAGAGATCTCTTTTTCTCTGGAGACATGGTTGTAAGATTGATGAAAAGCCAAATGAGCATGCTTCATATTAGACTTCCCTTTACCCAGAAGTTTCTTTTCCTTTGAATTACTCTAAAGACACTAAAAAAACAAAGGAAAAATAGAATGCAGAGTGGTCACGTTTGTTTTCATAAAAAAGTACTATTGTCTTAAATCAGAGCAAGTAACATCAAAATAGAGACAGTTGATGCCAAAGATATAGTTGGGAATAGTTTCTCCTATTAAGGGGTCACAAAATTCTCATGCCCAGTGCCCAAAAAGTCAGAAGAGGAACAGGGAGAGGTATAAAAATTGTCCATCGTCTTGAAATCCTGACAGACTGACAGAATTAAGTTCCAGGATTTTTCTCCTCTAGTTTCAAGAAAACAGGTAAAGCTGAAGCTCAATAAATCAAGCAATAGCACATGCCCATCTGCAAAAACTACTATAACAACACTGTGTACAGGCCAATTTAACTGTGCCCTGGTCCATTACCTTGCTGCATTTAGACATGAGCTGTGTAAAAGGGATAATTTAGTAATTCTTCATGCAATATACAAGGAAAGATCTTCTCAATAAATACTCTGGTAATACAGAAGGGATTATTTGAAACCTGATTCTACTGCCTACACATGACCAAAGAGTTTGGGTTTTCAAGCAAATTTTTAATTACCTATATGATTTTCTTCAACCATTGAAAAGATGAATTGTGCAAAATCTATATGCAAGGCTCTATAATCTGATAACAAGTTGAATACCACATTTTCTTGTACATGATAGGCTTATATTCTGGTTGAAAGAGGACAAATTTGTAATAAAGTTTATTTGCTAATTGTATAACTAAAATGGTTTAATTTTAAAACATTGCAAAATTGTTCTCACAAGTATTTCACATGGAATAATTGTCAAACTATGTCTCAATTTTTGTTTAATAACTAATTTCACCATGCCAATCTTAAAATAGAGATTACTTTTTGAGAAATAAAATTAGTGTATGTGTCAATTTCTTTATTTTTCAATATATAGTTTCTTTAAATTTCTTGTTTTTTAAAAAATGTGATTGACTTTTGAATACCCCATAACACTTCTGGCACCATTTACACTGCCTTTAGTTCTAGATATTCAAACTCTACAGAGGGAGTAAAAAAGAACTCCAAGTTATACAGTGAACTTTGAAAAAGGTTCCATAGTAATCCAAATTATAGAGAATTGTCCAAAATAAATCTACACTTCATTCTGTCTGTGTTGACTCAGCTACAAAGCTTGGAAAGGAATCACAATTTGCTCTACTCTAAACAAGGTTTTGCCAGCTCTTACCAGATTAGAAAACTAACCTTCCACATTTGTTTTTCTTGGGTCATGTATAAATGTTTGCAAATTATGTTATTACTCATTGCTAATGAGGTAATTTTTCATAAGCACAGCTCTCCTTTTAAATCTAATGCTTATTCACATATTATCCTGCTCAATTTTGTTTTTCAATGGCAATTACTAAGAAGCCATATAATTAAATAGATCCTAGTTTATTATTTTTAATAGGCTCACTTGTACAACCTTTTAACTGCAGGGTTCTTGACTGTTTTTAGGCAATTTATCAGAAAGTTAAGAGTTCAACTATTATAGGCATATTCATGTTTTGGGCACAGAGTGTTTTTAAAATGGCTTGAGATCTTGGCAAAAGGTGATTAACAGGATCATATGACTTTGGGAGCTCCCTCTTAATTATAAGAACATTTCTCCCCTCATCATGATCTGTTAGCTTAAATACAGCTTAGATACACATTTTTAAATATTAGTTGCTTCTTCTTCAATCTCTCTTTTTCTATAGCAGAAACATAAAGAATATTTTTAGTTAAGTGTTGTTTTCCAAATTTTCAGAGATAGTCATAGAATTTGTAATCAACTGCTTTTAAAGCATTTTATTTTTTGCTAAAGAGAAAATGGGTATTTACTGATAACTGATTTTTCAATTAAACCCAATTTTACTTGAATCATTATGATTCATAAGTGTCACAGAAATGATTCAATTTATCCACAAATGTTTTTAAAGCCATTTAAGCTTCTAAAGAAGCCACAATGCTATGTAGGTTAAAGATACAATTTAAGTTAATAAAAATTCAAAATTATTACAAAACCATATTTCCCATTTTTAGTGTCTGGTATAAATAAATAAATAAATAATTGCTGCCTAAATTAGTATGTATGAAAAACCATTACATACAAAAGCTAAAATTGTTAGTATTAAATATCGCTCACAAAAAAGGTAATTATGTAAAGTGATGGTTATACTAAGTAGTCCTATTTTGGTAATCATTTCACAACATATACATATCTTACATCTTAAATTTTTGTCAATCATACCCAATAAAGCTAGAAAAAAAGAAACAGAAAACAAAATAACCACTTTGATAAGAGGATATTAAATATTTAATGCAAATATGGTATTTTCCAAAAATAAAACTATGAACACAAAAACAAAAGAACGAAACTAAGCACCGTCCTCCCTCCCACCTGTGGCTCATATTTAGAATTGCGAATGTACAAAGAGCAGCTTCCTATCTTAAACTCATATTCAGGCCTAACTGCTTAAAATGTTTGATTGAATAATCATTTTTATGTTTACTTTTATTGCTTAAAATGAACCTAAAATGAAAACAAACATAAAAAATGATTATTCAATGAAATATTCTTAGAAAAATCTGCATAGAAATGCTTCTTTTGGAGACTCATAATACATACTTATAAATTAAAAGGTCATGAGAAAGTCTACAATAAACAAACTTGTTTAACATTCTTCAACCCCTTTGTTTACATTATAGGTCCTTTCAACCATCTGTGCAATTTCTGTAGTTAAACACTTGTTTAACCTTCATTAATCCCTTCATTAAAGTAACATAGCCTTTAAACCTTTATATCAAGTAATATTAGAGAGAAATATTTTGGAAAACTTTAAAAAAAATTTGCAGTAGTACCTAATTACCCGACTCATAGTAAGTTCTCAAAATGTATTTATTAAATAAGTGAATAAAAAAATGAATGAGTTCAGCTTTAGGAAATTATAAAAAAGAAATAGCTCTTCATAACAGAACAAAAACAAAACTAATCTTTCTCATTCTCTTTCTCTCTCTTGCTTATATTCCTCTTTCATTTTTTAATCTCCCTTCTTAATGTGTTGATGACTGTCAACCCTTCTCTTTGTAAACTCATTTGAACTCAGACACTTATTGGCCCTTCTATAAAAGCAGACCCTACATAGGGACGGGATTTTTATATTCAGTAAAGTAGAAAATAAATGTTCTGAAAACTGGTAAAGCCTGGTAATAAGCCTGATATTGTTCAATCAAAATAGATAATATGAGTAGAGTAGTCTCCTTTCCTGATGTGACATATGGAAGGGAGAAACATCATCACTGAAGTCCATTGCCTGTGCGCACGGGAGTCTAGGGCCAGTCCACCATAAACTACTTACAAATGGTGTAATGAAAATTAATGAATGAAATGTTGAATGGACTTTATATTCTAAAGCAGTCAAAACTAAAATTTACCTTCTTATCATACCTCCTATTAAAACTAGCTTTATGGAAACATTCTATTGAGAATTATAAAGAGTGACTATTAAAAAGATGGACTGGAGTTAATTTATGTAGATTTACTTTGTTGGAATTTTTTAAATGGAAATATTTAACCTAAAAAGATGATAAATGTCATCTATAGGAATTTATAAATTAAGAAGAAAGTTGGAGTCTGCAAGATACCCAGCCCCAAGGCTGTTTGTACATTCTGATGCACCAGGAAGGCAGAAGAAGGTTTTCACCTTATAGGTGCTATTAAGAAACCTCCACCATATAGGTAGCATTAAGAAATAAAACAGCATGCCTATGGTCCCGGCTACTCAGGAGGCTGAAGAGGGAGGACTGTCTGAGCCTGGGAGATGGAGGTTGCCATCATCATGCCACTGCACCCCATCCTGGGCAATAAAACAAGACCTGTCTAAGTAAAAACAAAATAAAACTCTATGATATAGAGGAACAGATAAAATATAGTTTAGCAATTTATCTTAATGAACAAAAGTGTTTTACCCAGCCTTGTAAAATAGCATTTAAAATTTTTCATCGAAAAATTAGCCCAAAATGATAAACATCAAGCAATTTTAGTAGAATTCTTATATTAAATTCTACATGTCATTTAATATTTATTAGGTAGCTTTACCAATTACAAAGATGAGTGAAGTAAATAGACTAAAATTCTTGAGTTTCTAAATTGAATTTTTCTAAAAAATGTAAGGTATGGTGGCTTACATCTGTAATCCCACACTTTTAGAGGCTGAGGAGGGAGGATTTCTTGAACCCAGGAGTTCAAGGCTGGAGTGAGCTACAGTCTATGCTCGTGCTATTGCACTCCAGCCTGGGAGACAGAGCCAAGAAAAGATCCTGTCTCTAAAACAAAGAAACAAAAAATAACAACAAAAAAACTTACCTCCTTACTCTCCACTGAGAAATCGGTATAAGAATAAAAGTTTTATTTTTTATAATAATTATATATGCATGAGTATACAAACCATTAATTGCTTTTTTAAACAATAAAAATAAAAAATACCCACAACATAGCTTTACTAGCAATTCCGAGGTGTTGAATATGCCTGACCTTGGTTCCATATCTTTCCATACATTCCACATTTTTTCTATGTCCCTAAACATTATCATGTTTAGTTTTGCATGATTTTGCCTTTTGTTTTATTTTAAGGCCTCCTCTTGTATTTCAATATTATTCTTGAGCTATAAACCCATACTACTACATTGTAGTACTCTACTGTGAATCTATTGATTTTTTTACATTTTTTTCGTGTTATAAACAACAGCTTCATGCATGTTTTCATATCTTCTGGTGTAAAAGAGCTAATTTAAAGAATACGTATAAGAGAGAAATTTCTAGGGCAAGAGTTACGAGCATTCTCAAATGTGCTAGATAATTCAAAATCCTTCTCCAAAGTGTTTATAACAATTTATATCATATACTCTCCACAGTGCATGAAGATACACATTTTCCATATTGGCACCAGTATTTGGCAAGACCTGGTCTCATAATATTCACCAGAGACTAATGGATGTACTCCTTGCAGTTTTAAGAGTATTCAAAATTGGTAATGAGGTCTAAGAATTGTCGTCCTTCTATGAGCCATTTCAGCTTCTAATTCTGTGAATTGCCAGTTCAGCTATTTTCATATTTTTTATCAAGGTGTTAGTCTTTTGCTAATTCATTTTCTTTAACTTGTTTTATTTGGATACTAATTATACTATGATTCACTTAGATACTAATATTAATAATAATTTGGAGTATAATGGTATACTCATATACCATTTATTTAAATACTAATTCTCGCTGGTTACTTAACTGTATGCTGTAAATATTCTAATCTGTGCCTTATCCTCATCTTTATACTAGTATCTTAAGGTAATCAGAAGTTCTTAATTTTAATATAGAAAAATTTGTCAACTTTTTCCTTTAATATTTAGTTATTTAGTGATTTTTTTCTTTTTTCTTTTTTTTTTTTTGAGACAGGATCTCACTTTGCCCACCATGTTTGAGCTCAGTAATGTGATCTCAGTTCACTGCAGCCTCAACCTTCCAGGTTCAAGTGGTCATCCTGCCTCAGTCCCCAAAGTAGCTGGGACTATAGGTGTGTGCCACCAAGCCTGGCTAATTTGTTTTGTATTTTTTGTAGAGATGAGGTTTCATAATGTTGCCCAGGCTGGTCTCAAACTCCCGAGCTCAATCAATCTGCCAGCCTTAGCCTCCAAAGTGCTGGGATTACAGGCATGAGCTACCATGCCTTGCTCTTTTTTAAATACTCCAAAGAAATAAAGATGCACTATATATTTTTCAAAATGTTTCAGTTTTGTCTATTGCATTTACTTATTTGGTCTCTGTGGAATAAAATATTTTGTAGATTGTAAGATAAGAATTCAATTTCATATTTTTTTCATGTGAATAACAAATTCTTCTCAAACCATGTACTGGTTATTATCTATTGTTACCCATGATTTGAAAACCCAATGGAATAATAAATCAAGTTTAAGTATATGAGTGCTTTTGTTTCTGAACTCTCTATTCTGTTTAATTGTTCTTTTAGTTTACCTGTGCACAAGTATTATTCATTACTAATTGGGATAAATTCTCATATCATAGAAGTCATCCATTTAAATTATACAATCCAATGATTTTTTGTTTATTCACAGGATTGTGTAACTATCATCACAATCTATTTTTAGAATATATTTATGCCTCTTAAAACAATCACATATTCATTAGAATCTACCCTCAACCATTTCTACCCACAATTTACCTTACTCCAGACTTAGGAAAGCACTAATCTACTTTCTTTATCAATTTCCCTGGCCTCTGCATTTAATAAAAATTTAATCCTACAATTACAGTATGTGGTCTTAAGTGACAGGCTTCTTTCATTTCGGATAATGTATTCAAGACTGATCTATGCATGCAGCAGTATTTCACTCATTTTTATTACTAAATAACATTCCATTATATGAATATACTGCCTTATATTTATCTATTCATCAGTTGATGAACATTGGGTTGTTCCCAATGTTATAAATAATCCTGCTATGAACAATAATGTACAAGTTTTTGTGTGGGCATATGTTTACATTTCTCTTGGATATATTCCTAGGAGGGGAATTCCTGAATCATATGGTCATTCTATGTTTAACTTTTACAAAGAACTACCACTCTTTTTAACAAAGTGGCTGTACAATTTTACACTTACAAAAGTAATACATGAGGGTTAAGATTTTTCTAATTATTATAGGTTTAAAATATGCTTGTTATCTGGCAGTGAGTCCTCTAAAATGATTCTTTTCTAGAGTGTCTTGATTTTTTTCTGTTTAATCTAGATTTTACAATTTGCTTTACAGGTTCTACATGAATTCCCATGGGGATTTTGACTAGAATTGGATTGTAGATGATTTTGGTAAAGAGTAACATCATTATCAAATTATATTTTCAAATACATAAATGCTGCTCCCCACTACTCACAATAGCAAAGAAATAGAATCAACCTAAATGCCCATCAATTATCAACTGGATTAAAAAATGTTGTATGTATACACTCTGGAATACTATGCAGCCATAAAAAAGAAGGAGATCATGTCCTTTATATGAACACAGATAAAGCTGGAGGCCATTACCCATAGCAAACTGACAGAAGAACAGAAAACTGATTACCCCATGTTCTCACTTAAATGTGGAAGCTAAATGATGAGATCACATGAACACATAGAGAGAAAAAACACACAGTGGAGCCTTTGGGAAGGTGGAGGGTGGAAGGAGGGAGATAATCAAAAATAAATAAATAAATAAATAATGGGTACTAGGCTTAACACCTGGGTGATGAAATTATCTTTACAACAAACCCCCATGACACAAGTTTAGCTGTGTAACAAACCTGTACTTGTACTCCTGAACTTCAAATAAAACTTAAAAATAAGATGCTGCATCTCTCAATGGTTTAATTATTCTTCAATTATATAAAGTTTTAAAAGTTTTTAAATGGTTATTTTGTGCCTTTGGTGGGATTTATTTCTAGCTGTATTTTTAATTTTTATTTATTTGAAATGGCTTTTTAAATGATATATTTACATATTCATAAATTTAGAGGTAGCACTTACTCTGGCACTATTCTAAATGAGAAACCAAGATATAAATATTTGTGTGTGTGTGCATGTGTGTGTGTCTGGTATGACTTCTCATCTGTGGCTTTTAGTTTGAATCAACTTCAATTTACTCACTGGCACTGGTTTACCATTTTAAATCAGTTATACCAGTTTATTTAATAACAACATGCATCAACAAAAAATTGTTTTTAATGATTAAAGGCGTTTTCTTGAAGAAGTGCATTTATACTCATTTTTACTCAGACACTTTGACTCTTATTCAACTACTATTAAAAATCCTTATTAATATGGCAGTGATTGATAAAATAAGACAAAAATTGTGGGAACTGGAATGCTAAGTAATCCAGGACGCTTCATGTCATATGTTTAGAAATTCATACAGTTGACTTTGATTTTTAAAATATAGTTTCTTTAGAAAAACAAAAAAATAGAAAAGTAAAACATAAAAAATAATCTTTCCAGGTGTTCTAGGAGTTAATGTGTTCCTTATCTCTTTTAGCTTCCAGTGGCTGATCCTGGGTGTGACGTCTAATTCTATGTATCTACTTGATGGAGCTACAGCTTCCAGCAAACATTATTCTGGATGTATCTGTGAGAATGATTTTGTCTACGATTTGCATTTACATCCATAGATTTTGAGTAAAGCAGATTTCTCTGCTTAGTGCGTGGGGGCCTTATCCAATCAATGAAAAGCCTGAAAAAAAAAATCTGACCTCTCTCACAAGAGGAAATTCTACCAGTAGCTTTTATTTTACCTATGGCTTTTAGTTTGACTCAACTTCAATTAACTTACTGGCATGGGTTTACCATTTCAAATCAACTATAACAGTTTATTGAATAACAACATGCATCAACAAAACATAGTTTTTGATGATTTAAAGCATTTTATTGAGGAAATAGATTTATACTCATTTTTATTGACTATAAATGATTATTTACCCAGTAAATAATGATCGGCATGTGATTATTGGCCTTCGGACTTCATCTGCAATATTGTTTTTCTTCTGGGCTCTCCATCCTGACTGCCTTTGACTTTGAACTTTCTTGATTATCTAGCCTGATGACCTCACCCATCTGAGTTTGAATTCACCAAGTGATATGGTTTGGCTGTGTCCCTACCCAAATCTCATCTTGAATACCCATGTGTTGTGGGAGGGACTCAATGGGAGGTAATTGAATCATGGGGGCTGGTCTTTCCTGTGCAGTTCTCATGATAGTGAATAAGTCTCAAGAGATCTGATGGTTCTGTAAGGGGGAATTTCCCTGCACAACCTCTCTCTCTTTGCCTGCTGCCATGCACGTAAGATGTGATTTGCTCCTCCTTTCCTTCCACCATTAGAGGCTTCCATAGCCACATGGAACTGCAAATCCACTAAACCTCTTTCTTGTGTAAATTGCCCAGTCTTGGGTATGTCTTTATTAGCAGGATGAAAGCAAACGAATACACCAAGTCTTCACAATCATACAAGCCAATCCCTTAAAATAAGTCTCTTTATATACATTTATATATACATCCTATGCATTCTGCTTCTTTGGAGAACTCTGATTATACACTGGACTTGTGGCCTCATCCCTCTAATCTTCACCTCTTTCCTCACATTGTCTTCTCCTCTGTGTCTGATCTTCTTCTGCTTCTCTCTTGTAAGGAAACCTGTGATAGCTTTTGGGGTTCACCTAGATATTCCAGAATAATCTCCTCATCTCAAAATTCTTAATTTAATCACATCTAAAAGATTTTTTCCAAATAAGGCAATATTTACAAATTCCACGAATAAGGTCTTGATTTTTGGGGTAGTTATTATTCAATGTATTACAACTTATAAGCATTAAAAGCCTGTACATACTGCAAATAGTTTAAGGTTAAGCATTGTAGCTAATCCAAAAACATACTTTTGTCTGGAACAACTACAGCTTTGGAGTTAATTTCGTTAGATTCTTTCCTGATGTTTTTTGAGAGTTAATATCATCTCAAGGACACTCTGCATGTTTTGTTGCTGTTGTTTGTTTTTCCCCAGAGCAAGTAAAATAGTACTGCAAATACTACACTTTTTGAGGTTTTCTGCAATCCATATTGCAGATGGTAGGACATAGCAGATGAGGCCTTGTGTTGGAAAACAGAGGCTTTGATTCTGAGCTGACTCTAACACTTAACTTGCTATGTGACTTTGGGTAAGTCATTCTCTTGACCTAATTTTTCTCATCTATAAAATGTGTCAGTTTGCTTATATAATCTCTGTGGTAGTTTGTCATTCTAAAATTTTATGAACTTGAGTCTATAAACCTCGTTCTTTTATCATGATGTCTCTTGATGGGAGAATAGATGATCCAGCTGTTTCTTATTATCCATCTCACCTAAAACTCAGGTTGTCTGAGTGAATTATTGGAATATTCTAAAAGTGATTCAACAATTTGACATTTTAAAGGGGACGAAATCATTTTGATATACAACCAACATATGTTAAACAATGTTAACCCATTTAACATGACATATTTATGTCAAGCTAAAACACTATGTATTTTATATCAGTATTTAAATCTCGAATCACAGATGATAAATTTTTACACTGGGTAGATGATAAATTGTAGATAAAATCATCAAGCTGTTTACTAACAATATGCCAAAAGTTTAGTTTTCTTTTATTATTATTATTAGCCAGGTAAACAAAAGTGTTTATTTTTTTTAATTACTAAGCCCATGAATGCCATGAATATATATTTTTTAATTTTTGAAAATTTATATATATATATATTTTATTGCACTTCAGGTTCTGGGGCACATGTGCAGAATATGCAGGATTGCTGCATAGGCACCTACATGGCAATGTGGTTTGCTGCCTCCATCCCCCTGACACCTATATCTAGCATTTCTCCCCATGTTATCCCTCCCCAACCTCCCCAATCCATGCTGTCCCTACCCTATTTCCCCCCAACAGACCCTAGTGTGTGATACTCCCCTCCCTGTGTCCATGTGTTCTCATTGTTCAATACCCACCTATGAGTGAGAACATGTGGTGTTTGATTTTCTGTTCTTGTGTCAGTTTGCTGAGAATGGTGGTTTGCAGATTAATGTTTCCAAAATTTCTACAAATAAGCAGAAACATCTCATTTGCATGATGAGAATTTACAAGGAAATCTATTGCTTTTTAAATTTATATAGGTGTATTCAAAAAGGGAGTAAACGATTTTTTATGTTAATAATCATGAATACTGTGCTGAGAAACTAGGATTTTAACTTACTTTGCAGTAATGCCAATTATCCAGATCTTAATAGTTTTGATAATGTATCATTTTTTAAAATTGCAGTAGTACTTTGATAAAGAATAGTCCAATGTTAAATAATAAAAATAAAATAATAAAAACTGTTTGATTTGGAGGACACAGAGTGTACAATCAGAAAACCATAAGTAGATATCTCAAGATTTTTAAGTTTCTAACAACGATAGGATATATCTATATCTTATTCAAACATTCCCCAACTGCTTCCTTAACATATATTGTTATTTTCATATAGTTGCTGATCAGTTTGTGAAGTAAAGAGTTTAAAATTTATAATATCCAATATTTGTTTATAAAGGTTAAAATCTATCTTGTGCTTTTTCTTTATATCTTACATTCTAATATTTGTTAACATTTTGAGTATTGATGAACTACATACACAATTATTTGCTGAAACTTTTTATGAGAGTTTCTTTGCCCCCTAAAAACATGAAATTCAATTGCTTAATGGAGTTTCTTTCTGTAGGTATTTTAAGTGGACATATTGCCAGTATAACCAAACTAGCTTGTGTTGTCTACAACATATGAACAGAAGGATATTATATCGAGGAAAGATCAAAATGTCAAAATTATCTGTAGAGTCAGAACTCTATTTTCTTTGTGTGTGTGTGTGTGAGAGAGAGAGAGAGAGAGAGAGAGAGAGAGACGGAGTCTCACTGTTACCTAGGCTGGAGTACAATGGTGCAATCTCAGCTCACTGCAACCTCTGTCTCCCAGGTGCAAGCAATTCTCCTGTCTTAGCCTCCCGAGTACCTGAGACTACAGGCATGCACTAACATGATTGGCTAATTTTGAATTTTTAGTAGAGAGAGGGTTTCACCATGTTGGTCAGGCTGGTCTCAAACTCCTGGTCTCAAGTGATCTGCCACCTCAGCCCCCCAAAGTGCTGGGATGACAGGCGTGAGCTATTACGACTGGCCAGTAACTATTTTTTCTATGACTCCTCTTAGAAAGGCACTAAAGTGGCAACTAATAGCCCAAGTAAATTGTCTTGGCTTGATTGCCTGCTACATGGGCAAGTTGCTGTGTTTCTCTGGGCCTCCATTTCTGTAACTTTAAAATAGATATAATAACTGGATCTATAAGGATTAAGTGAATACTAACACTGAGTAAATTATTAATTAACATAAGATATTGATATTATCAAGATATTATGAATTACTCCTTTCCATGAATTTGAAGGCTCTATGTTCCATTTTCTAAAGGAATTTACTATTTGTTTTATGGTTTATGGACAAGTTGTATTTTTCAAAAATGCTCATAGTAGTATTTATTTTCTCATGTAGTCTTCTAAAATTTGCAACTTCTCAATAAAAGGAATGGAGTTTAATTCTCCTTGTGAGCACTGGATGGCATTAAGGATTCATCCTAAAGGATAGACTGTGGCAACAGAGATATATGACTCAAAGGCTAAGTTACGCTAGACGGCAGAGTTGCTTCCTCTCTCTTCCTCTTTTGTTCTTGCTCTGCGTCTCTCTTTCAATCTGTCTCTTTTCTCCCTATGTTCCTGGATGTTTACCCTTGGAACCCATTCCCCATGAGCTGAGGAAGCCTAAGCCACATGGAGAGAGCATAGTTGTTCTAGCTGACAGTCCCAGCTAAGGGACTGCCATCTTGACATGAGAGTGATCAAGGACCAAGGTTCTAGATAATCCCAGCCTTTAAACTATCACAGCTGATGCCAAGCAGAGCTGAGAGGAACTATTCTTGCCAAAACCGACCAAATTGCATATTAATGAATAAAAGGAATGTTGTCATTATTGTAAGCCACACATTTTGTGATAATTTGTCACACAAGCTTAGAAACTGGAATAGTAATCAATGCAAATACATCATGAATTAGAAAGTACTTGCAAAAATATAAGGGAATCCTGTAGAAGCTTATTCAGCTTTAGGTAATGGTAAGAAAATTAAGATGTAAAAACGTACAGACTTCTCTATTTGAATTAGCAGGATATACAGCTCAAGTTTTGGTATCTGCAACCCCTAAGTTCCAGCTCCAATCTTACTTTGCTGCAAAACTTTGTGCATGTTATTTTTCCTTTCTTCCCTTGAGTTTCCTGGGAGTATACATAGAAAATGCCTCATAGAACTACTGAGGATAAACACAGATAATAGACAGAACAAAGTAAAGCCTTTGTAAATGTCAACTATTGTTTTCATTCATTCACCTGACAATATTTAATGAGTACCCTCTGTGCTGCAGGCACTTCCATTGCCCCAGGGAATACACTAGTAAACAGAGTGGACACATTCCCTACCTCTCAGAGCTTAGTATCTCAGTATGAAGACCCACTACTTTGTTTGTTTGTAACATTGTTAGTCTCTTATTAACACATTATTTGGGCTATTTACTGTGTATCAACCGATTCTCTCTCTATAATTTAACCTTCCTTCTCATCATCTTCTTTCAATTGTGTACCCTCCTCAAAAATAATGATCTGTTCATTTAGCAAATCTGAGCACATTCATTTTAGACAAATCCTTATTCCTTATACCTATCACCTTCAGAAAACTCCTATGTATACTCTTTGTGATCTTGTTCATACAAGAGTTTTTATTTTGTTTTATTTTAAAAAATAAGGGTGAACTTATACCAAATGCTGTGCACCTACCGGGAATCCTTCGTGAAAAAGACAGCACGTATTCAGATTAGTCAAATTTCTCTCTCCTTTATTCTGCTATGTGTTCCCAAAGGGTAGGATATTTGTTTTATTTATCTTTGTCCTCTAGTATTATCTCCAGAATGTAGTAAGTACTCATTAGAAGGTTTTTTAAAATGAATAAATGCTTAATTCTCTAAATTTAAATGTATTGTTGAAGAGACAAATTGAGTTTGTCTTTCTCACAAATGATTCATTTACTGAAGTTCCCTATAGAATGGCACAATTATAAAAGAAATACTTGACACCCTTTATAGCACAGCACTGCATTAATTCATATACTCTAGAGGTAGTAATTTATAATCTCTTTTCTTTTCATAGCAATAGTGCTTAGAAATGAAAGATGGTGAAGGTAACCTTTTTAACCAAAATAATGCCAAATGTTTAGTTTGGGAATGATATATAAGGAAAATTGAGTAGCTAGAAAAACTGGTACTTCATAGAATGTGAGATCAAAATAAGTGACATTTTTGAGAGGACTTAGAGGTGAGGGAAAGTATTTTTCTTTCATGTGGTCTTCTCAGGCTTTTCTATAAATGTTATGTGTGTTTTACCAGTTTATAGTGGCAGAAGAATGAAGAAGGAAAGGTCAAGTTCGCACAATCTGCTAGAATTTGATTTGCAACTTTTATTTTTTAAATGTGCCAACTGTTCAAATTTTTCTGTGAACATTTTTATAAATGAAAAATATAATTTTTCATAGCTGTCATAGGATAATTTGATTTAATAATGCCTCTGAATAATGACTAACTAGATTCACACTTAGGTATTCTGCTGGGATTAGTATTTTAGTGAAAATAACCATGTGTCTGGGTCTTGGACACCCTACAGCTTGCTGACATGTCTGTTTCAAGGTATTTGGGATTGTCTGTGGTTTTCTCTCTTCCAAGTTTTTGAAAATTCTTTTTCTCTTTCATTCTAGTATTCTACCCCCACTTAAGAAGTTAGTGGGCAATAGTAAAACCGGAATTATCTGTACATTAAAGTATCTCCCACACTTTCTCCAGTAGCACTCACATACTTAGTCTCAACAGAGCGTGTCGAGTGTCATGCCAACTCCATGGTACTCAATATGACAAGATGTCTCTCCATATCTGCATATTTTCTACAGAATTAGATATAAAAATGGTCTTGAAGGGACATCTACACTTTTATTTTCTGAAAATTTTATTAGAAAAGCACATTGTCAAATATAAAGACTATCTACTTCATATTAATTTAAATTTATTTTATGTAATTAAATCTTTCTTGACAGCATCGAGCATGATTGATTTTTTAAAAAATCTAACTACAGGCCGGGCACGGTGGTTTATGCCTATAATCCCAGCAATTTGAGAGGCCAAGACGGGTGGATCACGAGGTCAAGAAATGGAGACCATCCTGGTCTACATGGTGAAACCCTGTCTCTACTAAAAATACAAAAATTAGCTGGGCATGGTGGTGCGTGCCTGTAATCCCAGCTACTCAGGAGGCTGAGGCAGGTGAATTGCTTGAACCCAGGAGGCGGAAGTTGCGGTAAGCCGAGATCGCGCCATTGCTCTCCAGCCTGGGTAATGAGAGCGAAACTCCGTCTCAAAAAAAAAAAAATATCTGACTACAAAGCATGCATTTTATTTTAAAAATAATATTTTATCAACTGCCGGGCTCTAAGATCATCCCAAGTAGGTATTCCAGTAAAGACAAACAGTTGAAGTCTAAAACTCGTAATGAAAAAATTAATACCATGTGTTTAAAATTGTGAGCAAGTGAATAATGAGCAAACATTTTCCAACAATTTAGTGCATCACGAACAGCACTTCAGGGAGTCTACGTTATCCTATTGCCAGAATAATGTGATAGAATTGAAGGGACATATATACAATATTAAATGCAAAATAAACTGAATAAATAATCAGAGAATGTTAAATACCTAATATGTTTTAAACCTCAAGTATACAAACAGAATGCTGAATTCAACTGACCCACTAAAGTAGAAGGTTCTGAAGAATAGCCCTCTGGATACAACTTGTACACATGGACATATATATATATGTACCTGTGTGCACAAAGACACACAAACAAAACCATGTGACCCACATCATAATAACCCCCATTGTTGGTAAGAACTCGTGACCATCTGTTCAATAAGTCACATATTTGTGTGTAAAAAATTATACAACCAAAAATTGTAAATAAGCTTATGAAAAGATACTCCACATCATATGTCATCAGAGAAATGTAGATTAAAGAACTGAGATATCACCACACATGTATAAAGTGGCCAAAATCCTGAATACTGACAACATCAAATACTGGCCGGGAAGTGGAGCAACAGGAACCCTTATTTGCTGCTGGTGGGAATGCAAAATGGTACAGTCACTATGGCACACACATGGGCAGTTTCTTACATAAGCAACCATACCCTTACTTGATGATCCAGCATTCAGGAACTCTTAGTATTTACTCAAAAGTGTTTAGGCCTGGGCACAGTGGTTCACACCTGTAATCCCAGCACTTTGGGAGGCTGAAGCGGGTAAATCACCTGAGGTCAGGAGTTTGAGAAGAGCCTAGCTAACATGGTGAAACCTCGTCTCTACTAACAATACAAAAATTATCTGGTCCTAGTGGCAAGTGCCTGTAGTCCCAGTTTCTCAGGGGGCTGAGGTAGGAGAATCACTTGAACATGGGAGGTGGAAGTTGCAGTGAGCCGAGATCGCACTACTGCACTCCAGCCTGGGTAACACAGTGAGACTCCATCTCAAAAAATAAAAATAATAAATAAAAATAATAAAAAGAGTTGAAAACTATATCCATACAAAAACTTGCACAGGGTTGTTTATAGCAGTTTTATTCGTAATTATCCAAACCTGGAAGCAACCTATTAGTAAGTGAATGGATTAATAAACTGGTACATCCAGGCAATAGAATATTATTTAGGGCTAAAAAGAAATGAACCACCAAGCCACAAAAAGACAAGGGGATAATTGAATGCATATTACTATCTGAAAGAAGCTACACTGTATGGTTCTAAGTATGTGATATTCTGGAAAAGGCAAAACTATGGAGATAGTAAAAAGATCATGGGCTTGCTTCCAAAGGATAAGAGGGAAGGACAGACGAATAGATGGAGCACAGCAAGATTTTTAGGGCAGTAAAACTATTCTGTATGATACTGTAATGGTGGGTGCTTTCCATTATACATTTATACATTTGTCTACACCCATAGAATATATAACACCAAGAGTGAACCTTAATGTAATCTATGGAATCTGGGTGATAATGAAGTGTCAATGTAGCCTCATCAGTTATTAACAAAGATGCCACTCCAATGGGGAAGGTAGAAATGGGGAGGCTATGCATGTGCAGGGAAAGGGGAATATATAGAAAATTATTTACTGTGCACCACAATTTGCCAATCCCTGGTCAAAGGCAATTAGGGCAGAAATGATCATGATTTAAAATATTAAGCCAAATTCTGGGCAGTTAGTGTCTATAGACAATTTGTATCTAGTTCTAATGATATACCACATGTGTGTAGTATAATATTTCACAAATGTCCTGACCCAGGTTTGGGATTATGGCTAAGAATTCTTAATTACCCTTCATGGGCAGTTTGCTAAGCATCCATCTTAACCACTTTCCTTATTGGGTTTTAACAATTCCAGGTTATAATATACACACCAAACTGCCAGAGATCTCCAGATGCTAAATATCTTGGCACAGCCCCTTTTTCTTGGAGTCCATGGAATTATGCAAAACATCCATATATAAGAAGGCTACAAAACCTAGCAACCTCTTCCTGCTTGCCATATATAGAAAAGTCACCTCCTACTGTTCCAACCAGCTGTTACCTTTTCCCTGGGTAGAAATCCCTGTGTAACAACCTACTCTCCTTCAGAGCTGTAAGTTAGAAAGAATTCTTCTACCTTTCATCTCTCCTGGGGTCACTGTGTCATCCGTCATCAGAACCTAATGAATGTTGAAACACTGTTACCCTGTATAAAACAGGAGTAAACCAACTACCATAAAATGATTGCCATCTGCTGTGGACATACGACCAGGCTTACCCATGGATGGGGGCTGCCATGGCTGGAACTGAGATGCTTTGAGCAAGTACTTTGTAGAATTATATAGGAATATGCACATTTAATAGAGCATGTTTAAGGTAAAACACCTTTACAGACTGCTTACATCTGAGAATTCTGTGCTAAGCATCCCTTCCTCTGCCCATCTGCCTACAACTGCAGACAGGCCATGCACACCTGCTGACTTTTTAGGAGAAGATCCATTTCTAACAAAAGCAAATGGGGCAAGAGTCTGAGAGCAGGCCTCTGGTCCACCTGCTTGCCTGTATTTTCTGTTTCTTCTTCTATTCTTTTTATAAATGGTAATAGGAAAAAAATATAAACAACCTTTTAAATATTTCCCTGCTTTTTTCTCCAGTTCTATAAGTTTTCTTGAGACAAAATTATATATTACCAAAGAAAGGAACTATTCCACTCTAGAGTATCTTGGTTCCATCTTTGAAAGGTAATGTTCTCTTTTCACTTATTCCACTAGAGGTATTTTTACTACTGACTAAATGGCAGGAAGAAAATATCTCTAATATTTAAAATTATTTTGGAAGATTTAAACTCTTAGGGTTTAGAAGTAAATGGCCAATACCTTATATCAATTACAATCGATTTTATTTTATTTTTATAATTGTAAAATAATAGTAATTAAGAAATAGAAAAATAGTTTTGCTTTGTTTAGTTTTAATACTATTATATATTTTTCACATTTGGAAAACATTGTACATAATTTTATATTTTGTTAAAATAAGTATTTCAGTGATAGCTCAAACATTATATTTATGAAGAAACTACTATCATGAACCTACAGGAAATCAAACCATTAATTAATTCATCCACAATTTCTGAAAGAAAAATATATCTTTTTTTTTCTGTATTGTTTGGGAAATCCCAAGGAAAGAATGCAGGGGTTATCAGAATACAATGATAAATTTTGACAATCCTTGTGGTCTGACAATTGTTTTCATCATATAAAAACCTACAAAGTGTTGAAAAAACAAACATACTACAGACGTCAAAATAGTAATATCAAGTAGGGACAAATTCATAACACATTATGTTAAATAACTTAAAAAGACAACTTTTAATGGAAATGAACATGAGGTTGTCCAATATAATTTGGTTCTAAAATTTATGATGGAAATAATATAATAAATACAAAAGAAAAAATACAACTATAATAGAAGTTAGAAATTTAAATTAGCCAATCTTAAATCAAGATGACAATAGATATGTTCATGAAACACCATCATTCCAATTTTAACCCCGGGAAATTGAGGCTTAAAAAAGTTATTTAACTTAAACCTAGATCACAGTTACTAAGGTGGCAAAACAAAATTCGAAACTCTTTCTGACTCCAGGTTTTAATTACTGAACCCCTTAACCTCTGTACGATATGGAATCTTAGAGGACAGTGCTTGTTTACCTTTGTAATTGTATAGTCAGCATCTAAAGATTGGCAAAGTTATATGACCTTGGTCCTTATGTACCCTGACTGGGAGACACCTCCCAGCAGGGATCAACAGACATCTCATACATGAGAGCTCTGGCTGGCATCTAGCAAATGCCCCTCTGGGACCAAGCTTCCAGAGGAGGGAACAGGCAGCAATCTTTGCTATTGTGCAGCCTCCTCTGGTGATACCCAGGCAAACGGGTTCTGTAATGGACTTCCAGCAAACTCCAGCAGATGTGCAGAAGAAGGGCATGACTGTTAGAAGAAAAATTAACAAACAGAAATAAATAATATCAACATCAACAAAAAGAACATCCACTCAGAGGCCCCATCCAAAGGTCATCAACATCAAAGACCAAAGGTAGATAATTGCACAAAGATGGGGAGAAACCAGAACAAAAAGGCTGAAAATTCCAAAATCCACAATGTCCCTCCTCTTCTAAAAGATCACAGCTCCTTGCCAGCAAGGGAACAAAACTGGACAGAGAATGATTTTGATGAATTGACATAAGTAATCTTCAGAAGGTGGGTAATAACAAACTCCTCTGAGCTAAAGGTGCATGTTCTAACCCAATGCAAGGAAGCTAAGAACCTTGAAAAAAGGTTAGACGAATTACTGACTAGAATAATCAGTTTAGAGAATAATATAAATGACTTGATGGAGCTAAAAAACACAGCATGAGTAGTTCATGAAGTATACAGAAGTATCAACAGCTGAATCAATCAAGCAGAAGAAAGAACATTAGAGATTGAAGACCAACTCAATTAAATAAAGAAGACAAGATTAGAGAAAAATGAGTAAAAACAAAGCCTCCAAGAAATATAAGATTATGTGAAAAGACCAAACCTACGTTTGATTTGTGTACCTGAAAGTGCTGGGGAGAATGGAACCAAGTTGGAAAACACACTTCAGGATATTATCCAGGAGAACTTCCCCAGCATACCGACATTCAAATTTAGGAAATACAGAGAATACCATGAAGATACTCCTCAGGAAGAAACAACCCCAAGACACATAACTGACAGATTCAACAAGCTTGAAATGAAGGAAAAAATGTTAAGAGTAGCCAGAGAAAAAACTCAGAATTCCCACAAAGGGAAGCCCATCAGACTAATAGTGGATCTCTCAGCAGAAACCCTACAAGCAAGAGGAGAGTGAGGTCCAGTATTCAACATGCTTAAAGAAAAGAATTTTCAATCCAGAATTTCATATCCAGCCAAACTAAGCTTCATAAGTGAAGGAGAAATAAAATCCTTTACAGACAAGCAAATTCTGAGAGATTTTGTCACCATCAGACCTGCCTTACAAGAGCTCCTGAAGGAAGCACTGAACATGGAAAGGAACAACTGCTACCAGCCACTGCAAAAACATACCAAATTATAAAGACCATCAACACTACAAAGAAACTGCATCAACTAACAGGCAAAATAACCAGCTAGCATCATAATGACAGGACCAAATTCACACATAACAATAATAACCTTAAATTTAAATGGGCTAAATGCCCCAATTAAAAGACATAGATTAGGAAATTGGAGAGTCAAGACCCATGAATGTGCTGTATTCAGGAGACCCAACTCACCTGCAAAAACACACATAGTCTCAAAATATAGGGAGGGAGGAATATTCAGAAAGAAAATGGAAAGCAAAAATAAAGCAGGGATTGCAATCATAGTTTCTGATAAAACAGACATTAAACCAACAAAGATCAAAAGAGACAAAGAAGGGCATTACATAACAGTAAAGAGATCAATGCAACAAGAAGAGCTAAGTGTCCTAAATATCTATGCACCAAACACAGAAGCACCCAGATTCATTAAGCAAGTTTCTGGAGACCTACAAAGAGATTTAGTCTCCCACACAATAATAGTGGGAGACTTTAACACCCCACTGTCAATATTAGACAAATCAATGAGACAGAAAATTAACAAGGATATCCAGGACTTGAACTCAGATCTGGACCAAGCCGACATAATAGACATCTACAGAACTCTCTACCCCAAATCAACAGAATATACAATCTTCTCAGGACCACAATACACGTATTCTAAAATTGACCACATAATTGGAAGTAAAACACTCCTCAACAAATGCAAAAGAACAGAAACAATAACGACCAGTCTCTCAGAGCACAGTGCAATCAAATTAGAACTCAGGATTAAGAAACTCACTCGAAACCACACAACTACATGGAAACCAAGCAACCTGCTCCTAAATGACTAGTGGGTAAACAATGAAATGAAAGCAGAAATAAAGATAATCTTTGAAACCAATGAGAACAAAGGCACAATGTACCAGAATCTCTGAGACACATTTACAGCAGTGTGTAGATGGAAATTTATAGCACTAAATGCCCACAAGAGAAATGAGAAAAGATCTAAAATTGACACCCTAACTTCACAATTTAACAAACTAGAGAAGCAAGAGCAAACAAATTCAAAATCTAGAAGATAAGAAATAACTAAGATCAGAGCAGAAATGAAAGAGATGGAGACATGAAAAACCCTTCAAAAAATCAATGAATCTAAATGCTGTTTTTTTTTTAAAGGTCAAGAAAATAGATAGACCACTAGCCAAACTAATGATGAAAAGAGAGAAGAATCAAATAGATGCAAAAAAAAATTTAAAGGGGCTATCACCACCTATCCCACAGAAATACAAATTACCATCAGAGAATAGTGTAAACACCTCTATGCAAATAAAGTAAAAAATTGAGAAGAAATGCATAAATTTCTGGACAAAAACACCCTCCCAAGACTGAACCAGGAAGAAGTTGAATCCCTGAATTGACCAATAACAAGTTCTGAAACTGAGGCAGTAATTTTAAAAGTCCAACCAAAAAAAGTCCAGGAGCAGATGGATTCATAGCTGAATTCTACCAGAGGTATAAAGTGGAGCTGGTACCGTTCCTTCTGAAACTAGTTCAAACAATAGAAAAATAAGAATTCCTCCCTAACTCATTTTATGAGGCCAGCATAATCTCGATACCAAAACCTGGAAGAGATACACCAAAAAAAGAAAATTTCAGGCCAATATCCCTGATGAACATCAATGAGAAAATCCTCATTAAAATACTGGCAAACCAAATCCAGCAGCACATCAAAAAGCTTATCCACCATGATCAAGTCAGCTTCATCCTTGGGATTCAAGGCTGATTCAACATATGGAAATCAACAAACGTAATCCATCATATAAACAAAACCAAAGACAGTAACCACAGGATTATATCCATAGATGAAGAGAAGGCCTTCAACAAAATTCAACAGCCCTTCATGCCAAAAACTCTCAATACACTAGGAACTAATGGAAGTTATCTCAAAATAATAAGAGCTGTTTATGACAGACTCACAGCCAATATCCTCCTGAATGAGCCATACTGAATGCATCATACTGAAGGGAATGCATCATACTGAAGCATTCCCTTTAAAAACCAGCACAATAGAGGGATCCAAGATGGCTGATTAGGAGCAGCTCAGGATTGCAGCTCCCAGCGAAAACACAGAGGGTAAGTGGACACCGCATTTCCAGATGGACTATTATTGCCCACAGACCAGGAGATTCCCAGGCAAAGGAGCCCCATGGGTCACCAGCCTGCTTGGTTTGGCCAGCGTGGCTATTTTGGCCAGCACAGCTGTTTTGCCGGCACCTCAGTGCAGCGGTTCTCCTTACAAAATACATGGGTCCAGGTGCCATTTTAGCTGGTGATTGGAGCTCAGGGAAGGCAGAGTTGCCCATTCATCTGATTAAAAAGGGGACTGAAACAGGGAGCCTGGCCAGGAGATTCCCAGGCAAAAAAGCTCAATGAATCTCAGTGCAGCTGTTTCAGCTGGCACAGTGGGTTGCCACAAGGGAAGTCACCCAGATCCCGGCACCTTTTCAACAGGCGACAGGGATACCTGGGAGACAGTTGACCGCTCAACTTAAAAAAAAAAGAGGCTCTGAGACAGGGAGCCAGATGACCAGGCTTGGCTGGTCCCACCCCCACAAGAAAGCAGCAGTCGGAAACGTTCTGGATTGAGAGTTTCACAGCAAGCACAGCTAAAACCAGGATGATCCAGCTCTGTGGGGGAGGGGTGTCAGCCATTACTGAGGCAGTCCACCACTACGAAGGTAGTTTGCCATTGCTAAGGCAGCCCACCATTACAAAGACAGTCCGCCATTATAGAGGTGGACCACCATTGCTGAGGCAGTTCTAACTACACTCATATAAACAGGACTGCAGTAAAGTTTACATGGCAGCTGGGTGGAGCCCACAGCAGCTCAGCAAAGCCTCTGCAGGCAGACAGTGACTAGGCTGCCTCCTGGCTGGGCAGGGCAGACCTGTAAAAAGGCAGCAGCAAAACAGAAAATCATAAATAAAGCCCTAACTCCCCAGGACAGAGCACCTGGGGAAAAAAGGGGGGGGGGCGTTTATTAGTTCTGCTGCAGCAGACTGAAATGTACCAGCCCAGCAGTTCTGAATGAATAATGGAGCTCAAAGCTCAGAACTTGAAGCTCCTATAAAGGTCAGACTGTCTCCTCAAGCAGCTTTCTGACCCCCATATATCCAAAAAGTCACCTCATAAAGGAGAGCTCAGACTGATATCTGGCAGGTATCCTTCGGGGACAAAGATAGCAGCAGAAGAAACAGGCAGCAAACCTTACTGTTCTGCAGCCGCTGCAGGTGATCCCCAGGCAAGCAGGGCCTGGAGTGGACCTCAGCAGTCCTACAGAAGAGGGGCCAGACTGTTAGAAGGAAAGTGAAGAAACAGAAAAAAATAACTTCACAATCAACAAACTGGACATCCACTCGGAGATCCAATCTGAAAGTCAACAACTACAAAGATGACAGGTGGACAAATCCACAAAGATGAGAAGAAACCAGCACAAAAAGGATTAAAACACCCAAAACCAGAACTCCTCTCCTCCTACAAGGGATCACAGTTCCTCACCAGCAAGGGAACAAGGGTGGATGGAGAATGAGTGTGATGAATTGACAGAATCAGGCTTCAGAAGGTGGGTAATAAGAAACTTCTGTGAGCTAAAAGAACATGTTCTAACCCAATGCAAAGAAACTAAGAACCTTGAAAAAGATTTGATAAAATGCAAAAGAGAATAAACAACTTAGAGAGGAATATAAGTGAATTGATAGAACTGAAAAACGCAACACAAGAACTTCTCAAAGCATACACAAGTTTCAACAGCTGAATAGACCAAGCAGAAGAAAGGATATCAGAGGTCAAAGATCAACTCAATATAATAAAACGAGAAGGCAAGATTAGAGAAAAGAGGATAAAGAGGAATGAACAAAGTCTCCAAGAAATATGGGACTATGTGAAAAGACCTAATCTACATTTGATGGGTGTACCTGAATGTGACAGAGAGAATGAATCCAAGATGGAAAATACTCTTCAAGATATTATCCAGGAAAACTTCCCCAACCTAGCAAGGCAGGCCAATATTCAAGTCCAGGAAATACAGAGAACACTACAAAGATATTCCTCTAGAAGAGCAACCCCAAGGCACATAAACATCAGATTCACCAGGATTGAAATGAAGGAGAAAATGCTAAAGGCAGCCAGAGAGAAAGGTTGGGTTACCCACAAAGGGAAGCCTAGCAGACTCACAGCAGATCTCTCAGCAGAAACCCTACAAGCCAGAAGAGAGTGGGGGCCAATGTTCAACATCCTTAATGAAAAGAACTTTTGGGGAAGATCCAAGATGGCCTATTAGGAGCAGCTCAGGATTGCAGCTCCAACTGAAAGCACAGAGGGTGAGTGGACGCCACATTTTCAGATGGATTTTTATTGCCCACAGAACAGGAGATTCCCAGGTGGAGGAGCCCCATAGGTCGCCGGCACAGCTGTTTTGGCCAGTGCGACTGTTTTGCGGCTATGGCGGTTCTCTGTACAAAATACACTGGTCTGAGTGCCCTTTTAAGCTGGCAATTGGAGCTCTGGGAAGGCAGAGTCACCCATTCATCTGATTAAAAAGGGTATTGAAACAGGGAGCCGGGCCAGAAAATTCCTGGGCAAAAAAGCGTCACAAATCTCAGCACTACTGTTTCAGCCGGTGCAGTGGGTCATCACACTGGAAATCACACAGATCCCAGCGCCTTTTCAACAGATGACTGGAGCACCTGGGAGAGAGTTGACCGTTCAACTAAAAACAAAAGGCTCTAAGGCAGGGAGCCAGGTGATCAGGCTCAGTGGGACCCCCCCCCGCCGCACACACAAAAAAAACCCAGCAATTGGAAACGATCTGGGTTGAGAGTTTCACAGCAAGCACAGCTGAACCTGGGATGGTCCAGCACTGTGGCGGAAGGACGTCCACCATTAGCAAGGTACTCCACCACTATGGAGGTAGTCTGCCATTGCTGAGGCTGCCTGCTGTTGCCGAGGCAACCTGCCATTAGAAAGAGACTCCACCATTACAGAGGTGGGCCACCATTGCCAAGGCAGTTCTAACTACACCCATATAAATAGGACTGCACAGAAGTTCACAGGGCAGCTGGGTGGAGCCCAATGAAGCTCAGCAAAGCCTCTGCAGGCAGACAGTGACTAGGCTGCCTCCTTGCTGGGCAGGGCAGCCCTGAAAAAAGGAACTTATGAGTTCTGCTGCAGCAGACTTAAACATACCTGCCCAGCAGCTCTGAATGAACAACGGAGCTCACTGCTCAGCACTTGAGATCATACAAAGGACAGGCTGTCTCCTCAAGCAGCTCCCTGACCCCTGTATATCCAAAGAGTCAACTCATAAAGGAGAGATCAGACTGACATTTGGCGAGCATCCTCCTGGGACAAAGAGAGCAGAAGAAGAAACTGGTAGCAAATCTTACTGTGCTGCAGCTACTGCAGGTGATCCCCCAGGCAAGCAGGGCCTGGAGTGGACCTCAGCAGTCCTACAGAAGAGGGGCCAGACTGTTAGAAGGAAAACTAAGAAACAGAAAGATATAACTTCACCAACAACAAACTGGACGTCCACTCAGAGACCCAATCTGAAAGTCAGCAACTACAAAAACGACAGGTGGATAAATCCAAAAAGATGGGAAAAGAAAAACAGTGCAAAAAGGATGAAAACGCCCAAAACCAGAACATCTCTCCTCCTACAAGGGATCACAATTCCTCACCAGCAAGGGAACAAGGCTGGATGGAGAATGAGTGTGACGAATTGACAGAATCAGGCTTCAGAAGGTGGATGATAAGAAACTTCTGGGCTGGGCGCGGTGGCTCACGCCTGTAATCCCAGCACTTTGGGAGGCCGAGGCGGGTGGATCACGAGGTCAAGAGATCGAGACCATCCTGGTCAACATGGTGAAACCCCGTCTCTACTAAAAAATACAAAAAATTAGCTGGGCATGGTAAAGCATGCCTGTAATCCCAGCTACTCAGGAGGCTGGGGCAGGAGAATTGCCTGACCCAGGAGGCGGAGGTTGCGGTGAGCCGAGATCGCGCCATTGCATTCCAGCCTGGGTAACAAGGGCGAAACTCCGTCTCAAAAAAAAAAAAAAAAGAAACTTCTGTGAGCTAAAAGAACATGTTCTAACCCAATGCAGAGAAACTAAGAACCTTGAAAAAGATTTGACAAAATGCTAACAAGAATGTACAACTTAGAGAGGAATATGAGTAAATTGATAGAGCTAGAAAACACAACACAAGAATTTCACAAAACATGCACAAGTTTCAACAGCCGAATTGACCAATCAGCAGAAAGGATATCAGAGGTCAAAGATCAACTCAATGAAATAAAACGAGAAGGCAAGATTAGAGAAAAAATGGTAAGAAGGAATGAACAAAGTCTTCAAGAAATATGGGACTATGTGAAAAGACCTAATCTACATTTGACAGGTGTACCTGAATATTATGAAGAGAATGAATCCAAGCTGGAAAATACTCTTCAAGATATTATCCAGGAAAACATCCCCAACCTAGTAACACAGGCGAATATTCAAGTTCAGGAAATACAGAGACCACCACAAAGATATTCCTCAAGAAGAGCAACCCCAAGACATATAATCGTCACATTCACCAGGATTGAAATGAAGGAGAAAATGCTAAAGGCAGCCAGAGAGAAAGGTCGGGTTACCCACAAAGGGAAGCCCATCAGACTCACAGCAAATTTCTCAGCAGAAACCCTACAAGCCAGAAGAGAGTGGGGGCCAATACTTAATATCCTAAAGAAAAGAACTTTCAACCCAGAATTTCCTAACCAGCCAAACTAAGCTTCATAAGTGAAGGAAAAATAAAATCCTTTGCAAACAAGCAAGTATTCAGAGATTTCACCACTACCAGGCCTGCTTTACAAGAGCTCCTGAAAGAGCCACTACACATAGAAAGGAACAACCAGTACCAGCCACTCCAAAAACATACCAAATGGTAAAGAGCATCAGCAAAATGAGGAAACCGCATAAACTAACAGGCCAAACAGCCAGCTAGCATCAAAATGGCAGAATCAAATTCACACATAACAATATTAACCCTAAATGTAAATGGACTAAATGCCCCAAGCAAAAGCCCCAAACTGGCAAATTGGATAAAACGTCAAAACTCAAGTGCTGTGCTGTATCCAGGAAACTTGTCTCACATGCAAGGATACACAAAGGCTCAAAATAAAGGGATGGAGGAAGATTTACCAAGCAAATGGAGAGCAAAGCAGGAGTTGCAATTCTTGTCTCTGATAAAATAGACTTTAAAGCAACAAAGAGCAAAAGAGACAAAGAAGGACATTACATAATGGTAAAAGGATCAATGCAGCAAGAAGAGCTAATGATCCTTAATATATACGCACCCAATACAGGAGCAACCAGATACATAAGGAAAATTCTTAATGACTTACAAAGAGACTTAGACTCCTAAACAATAATAGTGGGAGACTTTAACACCCCATTGTCAATATTAGACAGATTGATCAGATGGAAAATTAACAAGGATATCCAGGACTTGAATGCAGACCTGGAACAAGCAAACCTGATAGACATTTACAGAACTCTCCATCCCAAATCCACAGAATATACATTCTTCTCAACACCACATTGCACCTATTCTAAAATTGACCACATAATTGGAAGTAAATCACTCCTCAGCAAATGCAAAAGAATGGAAATCATAATAAGCAGTCTCTCAGACCACAGTGCAATCAAGTTAGAACTCAGAATTCAGAAACTAACTCAGAACCGCACAGCTTCATGGAAACTGAACAACTGGCTCTTGAATGCTGACTGGATAAACAATGAAATGAAGGCAGAAATCAAGATGTTCTTCGAAAACAATGAGAACAAAGACACAACAGAATCTCTGGGACACATTTAAAGCAGTCTCTAGAGGAAAATATATAGCAATAAGTGCCCACGTGAGAAGCAAGGAGAGATCTAAAATTGACACCCTATTGTCAAAATTGAAAGAGCTAGAGGAGCTGGATCAAAAAAACTCAAAACCTAGCAGAAGACAAGAAATAACTAAGATCAGAGCAGAACTGAAGGAGATAGAGAGATGCAAAAAAACCTTCAAAAAATCAATAAATCCAAGAGTGGGTTTTTTTGAAAAGATCAACAAAATAGACCACTAGCCAGATTAATAAAAAATAAAACAGAGAATAACCAAATAGATGCAATAAAAAACGATAAAGGGGATATCACCACAGATTCCAGAGAAATTCAAACCATCATCAGAGATTGTTACAAACAACTCTATGCACATAAAATAGTAAACCTGGAAGAAATGGATAAATTCCTGGACACTTGCCTCCCCCCAAGTCTAAACCAGGAAGAAGTCGAAGCCCTTAATAGACCAATAACAAGGTCTGAAGTTGAGGCAGCAATGAAGAGCCTACCACCCAAAAAAAGCCCAGGTCCAGATGGGTTTACAGCCGAATTCTTTCAGACATACAAAGAGGAGCTGGTACCATTCCTTCTGAAACTATTCAAAGAACCCAAAAAGAGGGAATCCTTCCCAAATCATTTTATGAAATCAATATTATCCTGATACCAAAGCCCGGCAGAGACTTAAGAAGAAAATAAAACTTCAGGCCAATAACCATGATGAACATATACGTAAAAATCTTCAATAAAATACTGGCAAGCCAATTGCAACAGCACATCAAAAAGCTTATACACCATTATCAAGTAGGATTCATCCTGGAGATGCAAGTCTGGTTCAACACACACAAGTCTATAAATATAATTCACCACATAAACAGAACCAAAGACAAAAACCACATGATTATCTAGATGCAGAGAAGGCCTTTGACAAAATTCAACAGCCCTTTATGCTAAAAACACTCAATAAACTCGGTATTGATGGAATATATCTCAAAATAATAAAAGCTATTTACAAAATTCAACAGCCATTTATGCTAAAAACCCTCAATAAATTAGGTATTGACAGAACGTATCTCAAAATAATAAAAGCTATTTACAACAAACCAACAGCCAATATCATACTGAACCGGCAAACACTGGAAGCATTCCCTTTGAAATCTGGCACTAGACAAGGAGGCCCTCTCTCACCACTCCTATTCAATATAGTACTGAAAGTTCTAGCCAGAGCAATCAGGCAAGAAAAAGAAATAAAGGGTATTCAAATAGGAAAGGAGGAAGCCAAATTGTCTCTACTTGCAGATGACATGATTGTACATGTAGAAGACCTCATCGTCTCAGCCCACAATCTCCTGAAAATGATAAGCAACTTCAGCAAAGTCTCAGGATACAAAATCAATGTGCAGAAATCACAAGCATTCTTATACACCAATAACAGACTTAAAGAGAGCCAAATCAAGAACGAACTGCCATTCACAATTGCTACAAAGAGAATAAAATACCTAGGAGTACAACTAGCAAGGAACGTAAAGGACCTCTTCAAGGAGAACTACAAACCACTGCTCAACAAAATATAAGAGGACACAAACAGATGGAGAAGCATTCCATGTTCATGGGTAGGAAGAAACAATATTGTGAAAATGGCCATACTGCCCAAAGTAATTTATAGATTCAATGCTATCCCCATCAAGCTACCAATGACCTTCTTCACTATTTGCATCAATATTTATTGTAAAATCTCATTAACACAATCTCATTAACACAAAATAGCATAATTCAAAGAAAATTATACTATTTGGCCAACTAAATGTAATATTGTTAGCTAATAAATAGTTGCAATAATCCAAACCACCTCCCCTTCATTCCCTACCTCTCAACCTCTCCCCTCCCCATGCCATTACATGCCTTTGTCCTCAGAATGTGGAATTAGTTTTTAGACCTAATGCAGAGAAAATAGTTTCTCTTTTAGACTGGAAAGTATGTTTTTTTGTAAATCCAAGCTATAGGGTTATAAGGTGTTTCTTATTATTCATTTTTCTCCTCCTTTATCTGCAGGGAAATATTCTCTCTCTTGTTTTTCATTCCCTCTCTCCCTCTCTCAAAAGCTCTTACAATGTCATTAACATCTGTTTACATTGGCAATAAATAAAAGGCACCTGCAGGGATGAAAATACCTGATATGTTTTCAAACTTTATGAATTTTCTCCTAGTATTTGCACTTTCTGCTATGATCCAATTAATCTTAAACACAATACCAGGCATGGAGACTGTTTGGTTTTAATTTACTAGTTTATAACTAGTAGTATTTTCTCTTTGGGTACTGCTCTGCACCTATAAATTATTTGGTAGCAATTATCTCTTAAAATGAGTCCAAATGCTTTTCACTGGCTTCTTGAATTCCAAATAAGTCTTCAGTAGAGATATTCCTAGGAACTTATTTTAATGTTCATTTTGTTTTTTCTCTAACAGAGAGATATATGTATGACTTTTCTTTTTGGCTTGCAGTGTGTTGGGAGCTTCCTTGACCAAAAATAGCTCCATTTGTATACAATTTGACAGTATCTCATTCCTTTGGGAATTAAAAAATACAAGTTTAAAATTCAAAACTTCCTGATAATATCAATTTTATCAGGTAAGCTGTTAAAAATCACAATTTAAATTAGTCGACTTTGTGGGGAGTTGGAAACTAGGTTAGGTATTGTAAATCTTAGATGTGTGGGCCACTGACATTGCTGCTTCAATAAACAGATGAATCTGTAAGAGTCAATGGGCTGAAACAGGAAGAACCAATGGGAGTTTTCTCAACAGTGAGCCCCGTCTTTGATTCTCAATGTGTCTCTTATCAACTGTTTTTCTATAGATTCTTCACTTTTCTAATACTAATATTACTTAACTGCAAAAAGAATGATATTCCTACCTTGAAGGGTAGTTATGCAAATTAAAAGTAAAGTAATGATAATGACTCTGCTACATTTTATTTCCCTAAACTATTACTGTGTACAAGAAATAGCATTACAGAAAAATTAAATAATTTGCCTCTAGTCTTCACAGATGTTAAGAATTAGGATAAAGAACAAATTTGGCTGGGCACAGTGGCTCATGCCTGTAATACCAGCAGTTTGGGAGGCCCAGGCGGAAAGATTACTTGAAGTCAGGAGTTCAAGACTTGCCTGGCCAACATGGGAAACCCTGTCTCTTCTAAATATACAAAAATTAGTTGGGCATGGTGACGCACACCTGTAGCCCCAGCTACTCAAGAGGCTGAGGCAGTAGAATCACTTGAAACCAGGAGGCAGGGATGCAGTGAGCCAAGATCATGTCACTGCACTCCAGCCTGGGAAACAGAGTGAGACTATCTAAAAAACAGGAAAAAAAAAAACAGAACAAATCCAAGCAATGCAGATCAGAGCTTATATTTATAATTACTGCATATGTAATAGACACTGAATAAATAGCAGCTATGATTATTGCAAAAAAGTACCAAACCTATTTAAGATGTGTTTAAAATTATCATGTGCAGATTATTCAATGTGATCTAATGGCCTGAAATATTGCAATCAATGTAACCTCTTTTATTCTTGTACATTATGGTTAAATATACTAGAAAACTCTACCATAGGCTTCTGTTTACCCTACAACTGCTATTAACAATAGAATATGTTGACAGCTGAACTTATGTTAGAATGGGTGATTAAAGTGGGTATATTTCCGTTTTCCCGTATGCATTTAGCCTCAGAATGAGTTTCTAAACTAAATTTGGTTTCCTTGATTATCTAAATCAATTGTTTGAATGGCCTGATAGCTACACAATAGCAGCACAGCTTCACACTTAATTTTAATTAGCTAAACATAAAGTGACTGGGTTGGCAACTGAACAGATGGAAAATTTATAATATTAAACTCACACTGTCCCAAATGTTGAAGGCCATTAAACAAAAAAGTCTATCCTTTTTTCCCCTCTATTCCTGAAAATTAATATGTAGATCTCTCCATGAAATGCCTACCAGACCTTGGTAGATCAACTACCTACATTTCAAATAGTGCACGAACAATGGGGCTTAGGCAAACTTGCAGCACAATACACAACACCTGTTCACAGACTTGGTAATATAGCACGCCTATTGTCATAAGTAATTTCATATCTCTGAGTTTTCACATAGATAATGAGCATTGGAATATCTTTATAAGTAGTGCAATGGAAAAAATTTTAAAAAATTTTTAAATTGGATGTTGCAGGAAAAGTCTACCATCCAATATTCCAAGAAGCCTTACCATATGATCGTCATTACATCAGTAAATCTGCCAAGAATTAGATACCTGCCCTCATATTTGCTATCTCAGTAATTTATATTTTAGGACCAATGTTTGTCAGACAGGGAAATATCCTATTAACCAATATCACAGGAACAATATGGTAATTTCATTAATGTGTAGATAAATCATTTTTACTGGAATCAGAATACTCTAGTTCAGAGGCTGGCAAACTTTTCTGTAAAAGGTCACATAGATAATAAACATTTTAGGCTTTGCAGGACACATCATCTGTTGCATCTAGCCAACTCTGCTTTTGTAAATAGGAACATAGCCATTTATAATACATAAACCAATGATCAAGGCTATGTTTCAAATGAACTTTATTTATGAACACAAATTTGAATTTTGTATGATTTTCATGTGTTACAAAATGCAATAATGGTGGGGGTTCTTTTTTCCAATTATTTCAAAAGGTAACAATGATTCTTAGTTGTGTCCAAAACCCCCGAAAGAAACAAAAGGTGGGCCTTAGTTTGCCAACCCCGCCTCTAACATAAACTCAAGGAATTCACTTACAAATGAAGTGACCATATAATTTACTATTCAAATCTGAATACTTTAGAGTGAAAACATGCTCTAAGCTAATGAAAATTGAATACAATATTTTCTTTCTTTCTTTTTTTTTTTTTTTTTTAGATGGAGTCTTGTTCTTTTGCCAGGCTGGAGTACAGTGACACAATTTTGGCTCACTGCAACCTCTGTCTCCCAGATTTAAGCAATTCCCCTGCCTCAGCCTCCTGGGTAGCTGGGACTACAGGCAGGTGCCACCACATGCAGCTAATTTTTTGTATTTTAGTAGAGACAGGGTTTCACCATGGCCAGGATGGTCTTGATCTCCTGACCTCATGATTGGCCCGCCTCAGCCTCCCAAAGTGCTGGGATTACAGGTGTGAGCCACCATGCCTGGCCAATATTTTCTAATAAGTATATTTTGAAACATTTATAAGACTAAAAAGACAAATAAATAGCAAATAACTAATATCCAAACATCCTTTTTATTTTGATCATCTGATTTGTAAAATACAATACACTCAGACTGAATATTGTTTTGTTTTGTTTTTTTGAGACAGAGTTTCACTTTTTTGACCAAGTTGGACTGCAATGGCGCGATCTTGGCTCAATGCAACCTCTGCCTCCCTTTTTCAAGTGATTCTCCCACCTCAGCCTCCCAAGTAACTGGGACTACAGGCATGCATCACCAGGCCTGGCTAATTTTTATATTTTTAGTAGAGATGGAGTTTCACCATGTTGGCCAGGCTGGTCTCAAACTCCTGACCTTAGGTGATCAACCCACTTTCACCTCCCAAAGTGCTGGGATTACAGGAGTGAGCCACCACACCTGCCATCAGACTAAATATTCTTAGTGCATTGTCATGATGTTAAATCAGTTCTAAGAAATGTTTCTAAGCCATTTTGTCATTTGTTGTGTGGATGTCAGAGTGTACATACAAATACCTGGAAGGAATAGTCTACTACACACCTAGGCTAAACTGGATAGCCTATTGCTCTTAGGCTACAAATCTGTGCAAAATGTTACTGTATGGAATACATTGGACAACTAGAACAAAATTATGTATCTGTGTATTGAAACATATATAAACATAGAAAAGGTACAATAAAAATATGGTATTTGAGGCCATCATCATATATGCAGGCTGTCATTGACCAAAATATCTTTATACATTGCATGATTGCAAGGGAATAATTTTTTTAATTCATGGAAAAAATAACGTTTAAAAAACTTTTTAAAAGTTATTCCAGAGACTGCTGATCACGATGACCAAGAAAAGCCAGGACCAAAATGCAACTCCCAGAGAATGAGACACAGAGGGCTAGAGGACTCCACAATTCCAAATGAGGTGCTCGGTTTGTGTCTGTGGGACTGATAGGGCACTGAAATTAGGCACAATGAAGGAGCCTCAGGGTGAGAGCCGCCCAGGGGGGGATAATCAAGTGGTGGGGGGGGGTGTCCACACCTGAAACATGCAGCCGGCTCAGAGTGTCAGGGGACTTAACCCCCTGGGTGCTCTGTTTTGGATCCTGTGCTTACCTTATTCCTCCTTCAACCCACGGTCCGCAAGAGCCCTGCCAGACGGTGGGGCACAGTGGGTAGTCTATGCAAATCTGAGCAGTGCATAGCGCCCGGCCGGCCAAGTTGTTGCAGGGACCTGGGCGGGACTAATGTCAGCAGGACAGAACCTCCCACAGAGGGAAGCAGAGTTGAAAGACGGGAAACAGACCATAAGGCTTGGCAGGCCCCACCTCCACAGAACTAAAACTGAAGCCATTGCTAGAGAGCTTGGCATCAAATACACCAGCTTGACCCAACCAGGAAGATCCATCTGGGGAAGAAGACACCATTGGGAAGGTGGGGCCAATCTCACCTGCAAACAAATTCCAGGGAAGGACCACCCACCCAGCAGCTTGACTGAACCTGAGAGAGCCCAGCAATGCCCTCTACAGGCCAAGAAAGATACAGCTCCAACCTCAACAGAAAAAAAGTCCACTCCTCCTGAAATCACCAACTTCGAAGATTAAAGGGAGATAAATCCATGAAGATGGGGGAAAAAAAAAAACAATGCAAAAAGGATGAAACTGTCAAAGAAGAGAACAGCTATTCTCCTCCCAGGGATCACAACTCCTTACCATCAAGGGAACGAAAAAAGACAGAAAATGAATCTGACAAATTGACAGAAGCAGGCTTCAGAAGGTGGGTAATAAAAACTTCTCTGAGTTAAAAGACCATGTTCTAACACAATGCAAAGAAACTGAGAATCTTGGGAAAAGATTAGATGAAATGCTAACTAGAATAACCAGCTTAGAGAACATAAACAACTTGATGGAGCTGAAAAACACAGCACGAGAACTTCACAAGGCATGCACAAGTTTCAACAGCCAAATTGATCAAGCAGAAGAAAGGATATCAGAGATAGAAGATCAAATCAATGAAACAAAATGAGAAGGCAAGATTAGAGAAAAAAGAGTGAAAAAAATGAACAAAGCCTACAAGAACTATGGGATTATGTGAAAAGAACCTAATCTATGCTTGATCAGCATTCCTGAATGTGACAAGGAGAATGAATCCAAGTTGGAAAACACTCTTCAAGATATTATCCAAGAGAACTTTCCCAACCTTACAAGGCAGGCCAACATTCAAATCCAGGAAATACAGGGAACACCACAAAGATATTCCTCAAGAAGAACAACTCCAAGGCACACAGCTGTCAGATTCACCATGGTTGAAATGAAGGAAAAAATCCTAAGGGCAGCCAGAGAGAAAGGTCGAGTCACCCACAAAGGAAAGAACGTCAGACTCACAGCAGATCTCTCGGCAGAAGCCCTGTAAGCTAACATGGCATGGGGGCCAATATTCAACTTCCTTAAAAAAAAGAACTTTCAACCCAGAATTTCATATCTGACCAAACTAAGCTTCATAAGCGAAGGAAAAATAAAATCCTTTACAGACAAGCAATTGCTGAGAGATTTCATCACCACAAGACCTGCCTTACAGGAGCTACTGAAGGAAGTACGATATAGGAAAAAGAACAACTATTACCCGCCACTGCGAAAACATACCAAATGGTAAAGAATAATGACCCAATGAAGGAGCCACATCAATTAATGGGCAAAACAACCAGCCAGTAACAAAACGGCAGTATCAAATTCAAACATAACAATATTAACATTGAATGTAAATGGCCTAAATGCCCCAGTCAAAGACACAGACTGGCAAACTGGATAAAAAGTCAAGAACCATCAGTGTGCTGTATTCAGGTGACCCATCTCACATGCAAAGGCTCACATAGACTCAATATAAAGGGATGGAAGAAGATTTATCATGCAAATGGAGAGCAAAAAAAAAAAAAAAAGCAGGGGTAGCAATCCCACTGTCTGATAAAATGGACTTTAAATCAGCAAAGATCAAAAGAGACAAAGAAGTGCCCTTATATAATAGTAAAAGGATCAATGAAACAAGAAGAGCTAACTATCCTAAATTTTATGCACCCAATGCAGGAGCACCCAGATATATAAAGCAAGTTCTTAAAGATCTACAAAGAGACTTAGACTCCCCCACAATAATAGTGGGAGACTTTAATACTAATACTCCACTGACAATATTGGACAGATCAATGAGACAGAAAGTCAACAAGGAAATCCAGGACTTGAATGCAGATTTGGACCAAGCGGACCTAATAGACAATTACAGGACACTCCATCCCAAATCCACAGAATACACATTCTTCTCAGCACCACATTGCACTTACTTCAAAATTGACCACATAATTGGAAGTAAATCACTCATCAGCAAATGCAAAAGAACGAAAATCATAACAGTCTCTCAGACCACAGTGCAATCAAATTAGAACTCTGCATTAAGAAAAGCACTGAAAACAGCACAATCACATAGAAACTGAACAACTCGCTCCTGAATGATGAATGGATAAACAATGAAATGAAGGCAGAAATAAAAATGTTCTTTGAAACTAACAAGAATGAAGACACAACATACCAGGTCCTATAGGACACAGTTAAAGCAGTGTCTAGAGGGAAATTTATAGCAATAAATGCCCACATGAGAAACAAGGAAAGATCTAAAATAGGCACCGTATCATCAAAATTGAAAGAGCTAGAGAAGCAAGATTAAAAAAAAAAACTCAAAAGCAAGCAGAAGACAAGAAATAACTAAGGTTAGAGCAGAACTGAAGGAGATAGAGACACAAAAAACCCTTCAAAAAATCAATAAATCCAGGAGCTGGTTTTTTGAAAAGATCAACAAATGGACAGACTCTTAGCTAGACTAATAAAAAAGAAAAGAGAGGAGAATCAAATAGATGCAATTAAAAAACAATAAACAAGAGATCACCACTGAATCCTCAGAAATACAAACTACCATCAGACATTACTGATGTCTGTAATGCACATAAACCAGTAAAACAGGAAGAAATGGAAAAATATCTGGACACTTGCACACTCCCAAGACTATGTCAAGAAGAAGTTGAAACCCTGAATAGATGAATAACAGTCGAGACAGCAATTAACAGCCTACTGACCAAAAAAGTCCAGGTCCAGACTGGTTCACTGCTGAATTCTACCAGACATACAAAGAGGAGCCGATACCATTTCTGTTGAAACTACTCCAAACAATACAAAAAGAGAGAATCCTCCCTAACTTTTTCTATGAGACCAATATCATCCTGATACCAAAATCTGGCAGAGACACAACTGAAAGAGAAAACTACAGGCCCATATCCATAATAAACATTGATGCAAAAATCTTCAATAAAATACTAGCAAATCAAATCCAATAGCACATCAAAAAGCTTATCCACCATAAACAAGTAGGCTTCATCCCAGGGATGCAAGGCTGGTTCAACATATGCAAATCTATAAACATAATTCACCACATAAACAGAACCAAAGACAAAAAACACATGATTATCTCAGTAGATGCAGAGAAGGCCTTCAACAAAATTCAAGAGCTCTTTATGCTAAAAACTCTCAATCAACTAGGCATCGATGGAACATATCTCAAAACAATAAAAGCTATTTATGACAAACCCACAGCCAATATTATACTGAATGGGCAAAAATTAGAAGCATTCATTTTAAAAACTGGCATAGACAAGGAAGCCCTCTCTCACCACTCCTATTTAATACAGTATTGGAAGTTCTAGCCAGACCAACTAGGAAAGAAAAAGAAATAAAGGGCATTCAATTAGGAAAAGAAGAAGTCAAACTGTCCCTATTTGCAGACAACATGATCATATATTTAGAAGACCTCATTGTCTCAAATCAAAACCTTCTAAGCTGATAAACAACTTTGACAAAATCTCAGGATATAGAATCAATGTGCAAAAATCACAAGCATTCCTATAGACCGATAACAGATAAACAGAGAGCCAAATCATGAGCAAACTCCCATTTACAATTGCTACAAAGAGAATAAAATACCTAGGAATACAACTAACAAAGGAGGTAAAAGATTTCTTCAAGGAGAACTACAAACCACTGCTCAAGGAAATAAGAAAGGACAGAAACAGATGAAAAAAACATTCCATGCTCATTGTTAGGAAGAATTAATATTGTGAAAATGGCTATACTGCCCAAAGTAATTCATAGATTCAATGCTATCCCCATCAAACTACCTATCACCATCATCACAGAACTGGAAAAAACACCTTAAACTTCATATGGAACCAAAAGAGAGCCCACATAGCCAAGACAATCCTAGGTAAAAAGAACAAAGCTGGAGGCATCACACTACCTGACTTCAAACTATACTACAAGACTACAGTAATCAAAACAGCAGGGTACTGCTACCAAAACAGAGATATAGACCAATGGAACAGAACAGAGGCCTTGAAAGCAACACCACACCTCTAAAACCATCTGATCTTTGACAATCCTGACAAAAACAAGCAATGAGGAAAGGATTCCCTGTTTAATAAATGGTGTTGGGAAAACTGGCTAGCCATGTGCAGAAAAGAAACTGGACCCCTTGCTGACACCTTACACTAAAATTAACTCCAGATGGATTAAAGACTTAACCATAAAAACTTACACCATAAAAACCCTAGAAGAAAGCCTAGGCACAACCATTCAGGACATAGGCATAGGCAAGGACCTCATCACTAAAACACCAAAATCATTGGCAACAAAAGCCAAATAGACAAATGGGATCTAATTAAACTCCAGAGCTTCTGCACAGCAAAAGAAACAATCGTTAGAGTAAACTGGCAACCAACAGAATGGGAAAAAATTTGTTGCAATCTACCCATCTGACAAAGGACTAATATCTAGAATCTACAAAGAACTAAAACAGATTTATAAGAAACAAACCCATTCATAAGTAGGCAAAGGATATGAACAGACACTTTTCAAAAGAAGACATATATGAGGCCAAGATATGAAAAAATGCTCATCATCACTAGTCATTAGAGAAATGCAAGTCAAAACCACATTGAGATACCATCTTATGCCAGTTAGAATGGCAATCATTAAAAAATCTGCAGACAACAGAGGCTGGAAAGGATATGGAGAAATAAGAAAACTTTTACACATTGGTGGGAGTGTAAATTAGTTCAACCATTGTGGAAGACAGTGTGGCGATTCCTCAAGGACCTAAGAATAGAAATTTCATTTGACCTAGCAATCCCATTACTGGGTATATCCAAAGCATTATAAATCATTCTACTATAAGGACACATGCACATGAATGTTCATTGCAGCACTGTTTACAATAGAAAACACCTGGACCCAACCCAAATGCCCATCAACGATAGACTGGACAGGGAAAATGTGGCACATATACACCATGGAATACTATGCAGCTATAAAAAACGATGAGTTTGTGTCCTTTGTAGGGACATGGATGAATCTGGAAACCATAATTCTCAGCAAACTGACACAAGAACAGAAAATCAAACACTGCATGTTCTCACTCACCAGTGGATGTTGAACAAAGAGAACACATGGATACAGGGAGGGGAGTTTCACAGACTGGAGTCTGTTGTGGGGGAACTAGAGGAGGGACAACAGGGATAAGGAGGTTGGGGAGGGATAACATGGGGAGAAATGCCAGATATAGGTGATGGGTGGGGGATGGAGGCAGCAAACCATATTGCTGTGTATGTACCTATGCAACAATCCTGCATGATCTACTCATGTACCCCAGAACCTAAAGTACAGTAAAAAATAAAATAATAGTACTTAGTAATATCATGATCATTGCCTGAAGAAACAGTTAAGGGTTGAGAAAAGAGTCTTCTGGGAATGGAGATTAGAGATGATGACAGTAGGGAAAGCTATTCTGTTTTTTTTAATTTTATTTGACAATTTTCAAAATAACAGAAAAAATTGAACATTTTTAACAGCAAAGAAAAATGGAAGATAATCGAACCAAAATGAAGAGAGTTAGCTATGTCATGAATTGAACAGCATTAGCAATGTGTTAATGTCTATTTTGCCTACCATCATTACTACCTTTGGAACTTCATCTCATGCCTGTTCATCCACTACCTCCTTTAATTTCTTGAGCTTACAGTGGATGCTCCAGCCCCAGGTACTTTCTGGACATCACACTCTTAGCTTGAATGCTCTTCACTCAGTTATTTGCAGGGCTCACTCTCTCACCCACTTGAGGCCTTGGACATAGTGCCCATTTTCAGCAAACTTTTCTCTGGTTAGGATAAAACTTTCTCTTTTTTGAAATTACCCATTCATTCATTTTTCCTGCTTTATTATTTCTCCATAGTATTCACTACCATGTAGCAGATGGTCCACTTTATGTGCATTTTGTTCAATTTCTATTACCATTAGAAGACAAGAGTCATGAAATCAGAAAACATTGTCTATTGCATTCACTGCTCTAACATCTAGGATGATGGGCAGCACATAGTAAATGTGCAATAGACTTTTGTTGAATGAATGACTTCCAGATGCCCTTGCTAATGGAATAGAATTGCTAGTGGTCAATTGGCAAAGATTCCTGTCTCTTGCCCAGAATTTGGAGGAGATTTGGCAATGTTTGTATTATTTTGCTTTCCATGACTAGCAGAGCCACATTCATTCTTTATTGCTGACATCTCTTACCAAGTATTTCATATAGTCTCTAAGTATTTACATATTTTTTTCAAATAGTCCTGGAACATTGGTAAAATAGCTATTATAAAACCAATTTTACAGAAGGAAAAAAGGAAACTCAGACTGAGAGATTATAAGTAACTTGGTTAAAACCTACAATTAAAGCCTCTAATTAATTTAGCTAATTCTGGCTACCAAACGCCAGAATTGATATATTCAATCAGGCCACAGTCAGGCTTTGCAAGCCTGGGAGACATTTTTAAATGACGTTGCATTGAGTGTGTATCAAGTAGATACTTTTTTTTCCCCTGCAAATTATACCCAACTCAATTCCATTGGCTAACATAATAAAAGCTACTTATTGTCTTATATAAAAAATACAGTATAGGGATAGGGCAAGTTCCAGGTAAGAGTCTATTCCTGGCCGGGCGCAGTGGCTCAAGCCTGTAATCCCAGCACTTTGGGAGGCCAAGGTGGGTGAATCATGAGGTCAAGAGATTGAGACCATCCTGGTCAACATGGTGAAATCCCATCTCTACTAAAGATACAAAAAATTAGCTGGACATGGTGGCGGTGCTACTCAGGAGGCTGAGGCAGGAGAATTGCCTGAACCCAGGAGGCGGAGGTTGCGGTGAGCCAAGATCGTGCCATTGCACTCCAGTCTGGGTAACAAGAGCTAAACTCTGTCTCAAAAAAAAAAAAGAGTATATTCCTGAGGATTATTATATCTTCAGGGATATAGCTACATTTCTATGTGATTCCTTTAACTCTTACTCTATATGTCTACTTTTTATCCAGCTGTCTTTTCTTATGTGAAAAGAGGCACACCTCTACACTATCAGCTCTATCTTAAGACAATGCTTGAGAACAAATGTTCAAATTGATTAAAAGCACTCAAGACTTTCCTATCAAACTGGTCAATTTGGTTTAGTTCTGTCCCCACACAAATCTCGTCTTGACTTGTAGTTCCCATAATCCCCACATGGGAGGGGCCTGGTTAGAAGTAATTTAATCATGGGAACGGTTATCACCATGCTGTTTTCATGCTAGTGAGTGAGTTCTCATGAGATCTGATGGTCTTATAATGACCTTTCCCCGCTTTTGCTCTGAACTTCTTTTCTGCCATCATGTGAAGAAAGACATATTTGCTCCCCTTTTTACCATGGTTATAAGTTTCCTGAGGCCTTGACAGTCATGCAAACTGTGAGTCAATTTAACCTCTTTCCTTATAAATTACACAGTCTTGGGCCTTCCTTTATTAGCAATGTAAGAATGGACTAATATCTAGTGATGGAATCATCATTTACACAAACCAGTGGGGACATGCAGGATTCACACTGTACAGCCAGCCACAATGTTTAACATGGAGTATAGTTCATTCCCAATATTTTGTATGTGCTATTAAATGTATTTCCTAGAAGCCATATGTATAATGATGACAGAATATAAAATGGACAAGACTTGTTCCATAAACATTATTGTGTTAATAATTATTTTTACACTGTAGTAATAGCCAATACAAATGGAAGGAAGGAGACAAGCATGGACTTTAAAAAAAAAAAAAAAAGAAAATAACAGGAAGAGGAAGAAGATAGGAATGAGAAGTACTATAGGTAGCGAGGGGGACAAGAAAGGAGAAGCAAATCTCTGTAGAAGATGAAAAAATATCATGACAAATATTACTTTGGTTACAATTTTCTTGTGATGCCTACTTGAATGCTTTTTCCTTTATTTGGTGATAAAACATGATGTAAAATATTTAACACAGAGGAAACTAGATATTGTCAAATGTAACAAAACTAACTCAAAATCTGTGGCTTCATTGTGTAGCAGTGACTACAAAGTGACATCCATAATCAGAACCATGTCTGTTGAGCATAAGGTTTTCCTTCATTTAGACAAAGAATTTATGCCTGAGAATTAGACTGGTTTTCACATAAATTTAGCAGGACTGAAGGTAATTGACAGTCCCATAGACAGAATCCCTTCATTAGTTAACAGAACCAGTATCTCATATGTGTTATTTTGACTATAATATTGTCTCAAATAGAGTATGCAACAGTGAGTTTAGCAATTTACATTAAATGAAAGAAAATATTTTTTTTTTACTATGGCTTTTATAATCTAAAAAGACTCTGAAATACACATATACACCATATACACATACATTCTCATTCACAACCTGCCAAAATAAGTAAGGAAATAATTGGTGTGTGTGTGTGTGTGTGTGTACAGTGTTTATACACTTAGCAATTACAGTGTTTGGTAATTTAAGTAATCATTTTAAGAGTATGAAAATTTTACTTAAAAATACTGCTCTGTGATTTTGCTGGAAAATAAAATATTTGAGAACAATGGATTTAGTATAAAGATAACAAGCAGAAGCTGAGTTGCTGCTGCCTCTTCAGGGGAGTACCTTCTCTTCCATTTGCCAATTACACTCTGTATGGAATAACATTCGCCTTCTTTATAAGCTTTACTAATTGACTGCTCCCTACATAGCCACTATGACCTATGTCAAAGAGAAATAGCACTAGACACTTGTTAAACTTGGCAAGACAGATTTTATTCCAACTACTGCAGTAAGAGAAAAAGATTCTACTGTAAACCAAGCTCAACTCCAACCAAGGCAAAGGTGACTGAGGTTTTAAAAGAACAGTAGAGAGGAAATAAAAAGGGGCCATGGGGAAGTAAAAAACCTGGCATAAAAAGAAGCAAGAGGGCAATGGAGAAACAAAAAGGAATCTATGGGGAAATAAAAAATCATAGCGAGTAGAAGTGAGTAGAAAATTACAGACAGTGGTTGGGTAGAACATGTGGGTTGGGACAAGGTACATTTCATTTTTTGGCAGTATTGCAATATTTTAAACAAACATTTTAATACTTGGGGCTGTGGTCACCTTTAGTCGTAGGGTCTAGTGCAGGCAGAAGCCAGGCTAAAGTAGCTATGTCTCTTAACACAATGTACACGCAAGTTCCTTTTGCTATGTGGGAGTTCACTATTCACCCTACCATTCTTGCTTTAAAATTAAGATGCAAAGCAGTTGATCAACATGCAGGGAAAAGGAGAAGGGCGGGGTGACGAAGGAGTGGTCGAGATCCAGGCCTAGGCTACAAATCTTCCGTGTGAAATTGCTTTTCAAACTGAATGCCCATATCCACTGGACGCGGGGTGAGATTGTCATGAGGAATTTGAAACCCCAGGATAAATCAGGCTCATTGCCCTTGAGCAGTAATTTTACTGAATAAGCAAGCCATTTTGAGCATACTTTAAATACTTACTATGCTCCACGGTAGCACAGGATTTACTCATCTTGCTCTCTGTCATTATTCCTGGATCTACCAGAATGTCCAGCTCGCACTATTTTTCCTTCCCCTCTACTTTCTCCTTCTCCTTCTCTGCCTCTTCATTTTTCTTTTACTCTTTCTTTACTCTTTCACTCAAAGTAGTTTGTATAAAAAGATGTTCAGAAAATTGAGAATAAAAAGTAAAGATTTCAGTCACTATTTCTGGAATATTAAGAATATAAATACTTTCAAGTCCCTGTTTTCAGGAAAAGAAGAGAAAAAGAGACAGAGAGAGAACGAGAGAATGATGAGCTGTCCTGAAGTCAAATCGTTCAAAAGGTTGTAATTGCTCTGTAACTGATGGATTTTGAGATTCCCTGTTTTGACTCAATCTTTTGGTTTATTTCTTTTTTTATCGAAAAAGTATTTATTATCTAACTTTGAGGTACATAAATTCAGTAATTAAAAAGAACAGTACTGTTTTTAACACACAAAAATGAAAGTGTCAAATAGACACATTCTTATAAGTTGGGTTTAGTTTAAATCACTTTCTAAGATGTTTGGCGTAGGCTTGATAATTTATTCAGATTTTTCTGGTGTCCCAAATTTAGCATGAAAACATGCCAAAAGGGATATAATTCCCCGTAACTTTCTGCTCCCATTTAGAATGCAAATTATTGCAGAACAGCATCTTGGATGATGTGCCAACTTTTCCACTTCTGAACTGCAGAAATAGAAATATATGTCACTAATATTTGTTAACTTTTTTCCAGTGTTTGGGATGAAGTGGACTTTAAGCAGACCAGATCAAAAGAGCAGAGCCACAGAAAGGGCTGTTTGAGTTTCCATTTCCTGAATTTACTCACTGATCCCAGAAGTTTATTACTCATTTGTCTTCTTGATGGAGGGGACAACTAACTGTCAAGCCTGCATCGGATGCATGTCTCATAATTCATGAGCTGTCATTTCTTCTTTCTAAGTAGCACCTTTAGTTAGGAATGATAAACCAATTCCCTGAGATTTTTTTAAAATTCAAACCTGGAGGAGTGAAGGGTTCCCATAGTTATAGCTATTGTTATCAAACTTATTTTGAATTTTTTTAAATGCTAGTTTTTTTATGATAATGTGTTGATTTTTCTGGGATGATTGTTGAGAGGTCAGTATCACAATCTGCCACTGTGCAGTAACCTCAACTTGTTCTTTATTAAAAATCAGAAAGAGATTTTTCTTTCTGTCTATTGAATTGCTTTAAGAGAGCTCTGCACATTTTTCAGTGCTTCTTGGTGGGTTAACCTATTTAATTACCAGCTATCCAGTTTGTAGAGATCCTAAGAAAAAAAGATGCTCATTGGCTTAAGAATAGCATGTATTAAGACTATTGTCTTTGGTAAAATTGATTAAAAGATCATGATAACTTAAAGAGAGAAATTTTCTTTTACTTCAGTTATATAACAAAGGAAGCCGTGGTAAATTGTTATTAATAATAAACCTTTACAGAGTACTAATTATGTTTCAAAATTACTTTGCTAAGGTTTGAGGGAGTGCAAATAAATAGATCTCTTCTACTATCCTCAAATAATTACAGCTTGGGTTAAGAAGTAGAAGAGACAAGCATGTAAACACTAACTCAAAAAATATGTATGTGATAGAAAAGTGTATAGATAAAAATCAATGAGAATGCAGATGAGAGAGGATCAAATTCATCCTAAGTTTTTTGCTAGAAAAGTCTGATAAAAAAGTAAATGAATGGGTTGAGCTAACATGTAAGAGTTCAATAGACTGACAAGGAACAAAGAGAATAATGGGAAAAGGGAAGGTGATATTGTTATCTGCAATGTAACAAGTAGTTGTCACAGCATCACCCAAGACAGAGGTAAGCCTAGCATAGTCAAATCTTAAAGAAGCCATGTGGTCATCATATCAGACTGTGCAAAAGAAAGTGGTGGAAAAATAAGGTGGAACAGGTTACTTTTCCAAGGGGGCATGTCTTGAAGGGCCAGGAAGAGCATAAGCTGAGTTTTGAAGGAGGTATAACATCAAGAAAAGACATACAGGTTTTCCACACAGTATAAGAATAAGATTTCTGGGGAAAAAACAAGTGACCAAGCAAGCAAGATTTGAACAGAGGCCTTACTTAGCATAGTAAGAAAAGAAAAGATCACGGTGTCTTCAATACTATGATTAAGAAGTGTGAACTTTATCATCCAGGGAGCAACAGAGGATGATAAAGCATAAAGTAGAGGGAAGACATCTGCAAAGCTCTCTTGCAGAAAGATTAATCTGGCAGAGCGGGATGTCTTGGAGGAATATGCAGGAATAGGTCAGTGGCTGGGAACAAGTCATTTGTTCAAATCCAAAATGGTAAGGGCTACAGTAAGGGTGATGTCAGGGGAAATAAAATCATGCAGTGGACATAAGGAATGCCCTTATATAGATAGTATAACTTCCTGTTCTTCAGCTCCTTCATTAAAGCAAGTTCTTTCCTTCAGCTTTGTGAGCAACAAGCCAGGATGGATCTCACATGGTTGGCAATTATTTCACACATGAGCATCATCCTATTTGCAGTTACTTTTTCCATCTCAGACATATACCAGATTTTGTGTTTTTGGTGAATGAAATAAATCAGACTAGGAGGAGCAACTTGCCCAATGTTGCAATGGTAAGGAAGGAGTAATAGGAAAGATCATTTCATGTTAACTTCCTCTGGCAGTGGGAACTCTTCCTCCTTTTCATTCCCTCTGTGCTCCAAACATCAAGTCAGGAGAGAGCAGATCAATGTAGTTGTAAAGACTGTATTTTTCTAATGCACTCATAAACATAGGCCCTCCCTTCCTATAATTCTATCCTCCAAAAAATTGACCCCTTCCACTGCAAGGTCTCAGTATTCTGTGCTCCACTCAGCTGCAGCAGTAAGGAAGGGGAAAGACCAGGTGGAGAGGGAGAAAATCATGGCTGATATTCTGAACACTAGAGGGGACAATATTGTTGAAGAATTGTTGATGATAATGTAAATAGGCTCCAACTAGCAAATAGTTCTCTTTCATCCTACTGATTTATCTGAAAATTAAAAAGATTAAGTCAAATCAAAGTAGCAATATTAAATTTACAGAACTCAGAGTGTGAATTAAAGGAAAACATTTAAAACGTATACCAGGAGAGCCTAATGGGAATGGAACTAAAATAGTATTATTTAAACTTTTTTTTTTTTAATTTATGGTTAACTGCCATTTCCACTCAGTTCAACCTGGAGATTAGATTGCAATGATATATAGATGCTATTAAGGTGAAGATTATATGGCTATATTCTAGTCCCCAAGAACCGCTAATTGAATTGTTCCTATGATAATGGATACATGTTGAATAGCTCTGTGCAGAAAGAAAATAATTTATTTCCTGTTATCCATTTTATGCTGAACCCATAGGCAAAGCCAACTAAAGATATTCAGCATTCATTCAGCCTCTACAAGTCCCCATCCTAAAGGTAACATTTCAGCTACTTTCCTAAATGATGATAAATACATGAAGCCAAGATATCCACAGAATGGAATTATTTTATCAAGGTTAATTTCTCCCCAAAATCACTACCTTAAAGTTTTCTGTCAATGGTGAGTGGCCAAGGCAGAATTGAATTATGTTACCTACAAAAGAGAAGGAAAAGAGAAGATAATGTGTGAAAGATTCGATTCTATCTCTAATAGGCTTTTTCCTTTATGACACATTTGGTTTAGCTATTTTCCAGAAATCAGCTTGAGAGGGATGTGTGTGAAGAGAGAGAAAGCTCACACACATATGCTACATGCATTACATGCCCTGAAATTATTTAAGACTTTTAATTTAGATGATAGAGATTTGATAGTCTAGTTGCCCTCCCAATTTACTATAGAGATGAGAAAAATATGTATGTATTATAAAATATAATGCAAATTTATACATGTGTTTCAATGAAGTAAATTTACATGGCTTCAAGGTTTCATTAGAGCACCTGTATGAAAATTCAATGGCATTCCCGAAACCTTTCCAATCCATTTTTGCATGCAAAATAGCTCTGGAATCCTTATGCAAAGCAGGATCCCAAGTGATATTCTTGGCACTTACATTTTTTAGCACCTAATGGATTCCAAAAGTGAGACAGCAGATGAAAATGAGAAAGTATGATAAAATAGGTTCAAATAATGGCAACATGACTAAAAATCACAAATGTTGAACATTATTACGTTAAGAGTAAGGGCTGACGGATTTATTTTATATAAAAATGGAACTATAATTTTTTTTTTAAATAACTAAAATCATTTTCCATTTTTCTTCCCTTTTGATCTCTTACTAGACTATACCAACAAATCTCTGTTCTCCTGGTGGGAATATCTATAGATGCCCTGTGCTACCTGACTTCATGTATATGTACAGTAAAGTCTGAGTTACAATAGCTTGTTTTGTGTGTTTTTACCAGTTACCTCCATAATTCTTACTTCTTTCTCTTCATCTCTTTACTCAAATATTTTCTTTTGCAGTGTTGGACCAAGAAATTGTCATTCTCATGTCCTCAGCCAAAACACTGTGGCCTCCTTTATTTTTCCACTATCATCTATTAATATGTATTTTTTTACTCATAACATTTTTTTTTTTTTTTTTTTTGCTTTCTGATTCCTCTAATCCCAACTAAAATCTTTATAGGGAATGGTATTGAAAATAATTTCACATAGTCAGTACAAAATAAATAATTGTTACATGGACTATTTTTCTTAGAAAGCATACAACCTTGAAATTTTTCAGTATCTTTGTTAATAATTGCCAGAAAATGTCAGTTCTAGCTGCTAACAAATCTGGGACTTAGCAAGCACAACAATATAAGATAGAAGGGAGGGATAAAAGTTTGAATTTTCTTACTTTCTGAAGCCTTCAATTCTAAAGGAACTTTAAAAAGGTAAAGTGCATATTTCACTATATTGTAAAATTTAGGGAATGGTACAGAGTTCTATATTATTGATATAGATGATATAGATATATTTTAAGGAACACATAAGTCACTGATAGAAATGGAGGAATAGATAGTTTTCAACATCATTTTATTTAAATTTATGACTTTGAAAGAGACAGGAAGATATGGGAATGAATAGTATAGATATCATCCTCATTATGAATTTCTTCTGTAGACCATGATTTTGATATGCCAGGACACTCCAGCCTAGTGATGGAGTGTGACCCTTGTCTCAAAAAAGAAAAACAATTGTCAATGGCTAAGGAATACTAGCATAAGGTAATAAAGCATGGGCATCTCTTCTGTTTCTTGCCAAAGAAAACACACACACACTCTCAAGCAGACACATGCACACTTAAATAAACCTATGGATATGCAGTCAGGATGGTAAAATATGTAAGTAAAAATTGAAGAATGTAAAATGAATGAAAGGGATTATAACTGTTCTTAAACATTTTCATGATTATCAGAATATAATAGAAAACAGGTTTCATTTCTGTTGTTTTACTAATTCAATAAACATATGCATTTATTTTGTCTACTATCTGGACCTGTAAATGACTGTGCACCAATTTACTGGTATATAAATAATGTGGGTAAAAACATGGGCAAGACAAACACAGTCTCTGTGCTTCCAGGAACTACATTGTTGTGACAAGTAATAGGCTCAAATGCACTGAATTTGGAATAGTGTATAAAATTGTGGGGAAAAACAATATAACTTAATGGAGAAATACAGTCTTCAGAAAAGAAATCTATTTCCTGTGAAGAACTAAGGTCCTTATCACTAAAATATATTTGAGATGAAGCTCGTCAGTAACTTTAAAGAGGTTCTCTAGAAAAGCTGAGGGAGAATATATTAGTCAACTGACCCCTAAAATACTTTCCAATATATTAATTTAAGGGACTCAATACCCATGATAGGATTATTCTGTTTATTAAGAATGTTATACAGAAGTAGGATAAATTTATAATCAAGTTAATTGCTTAACTAGCATCTGGGAGATCTGCAGCACAGTATCTCTCATTATTATAATTAAATATATAATATGCAAATTCTCAAATTTTGTGTTTGATTGGCTTTGCAGCAGTTTAATCAGCAGTCTGCACCTCTTCATCACAAATTTTCGATTATGCCGCCACCAAAAAACAACATGCAAGTTTTCCATTGGCTTCTTGAAAATATTAGAACTGAATGGCTGTGGAACTTATCCAAAGATGCGGTTTTGGAGGAGTCTTCCTTGGCTATTTTTCAAAGTATAGAATTTTTATAGAGCTCATTTGATATGATCTCTGATATACATTATGCTTGTGAATCTACTTAATTGTGGCTTCTGATAAATGGCATCCAGCTTTACATATGACAATTGCCAGAAGGATAGTCTGCGTGATGCATTTTGATAACACTTAATAAGTGATAAATGTGGCACTGAGGTGAGTTTACAAAGCACACCTGGTGCAGCAAACACACACAGCTGTTAACAGGTGTGAACACTTGTTTACCAGCATTATTGGAGTTTGCTCATTTGAGTCAGCTTCCCAGGTTTACTACTGCTGCTAAGTGAGTCAAACTTATCTTAATAGCAGTGTCGTCAGTGTCTGTGTTTTCCAGCACTGCTTAATTTAGAAGATATCAGCATGACTGACAAGTGACTTTCTTGCAATTCACCTGGATTTGACCTTCTCAGATTGGGAACTTGGTTTCCTGGGCACATATCTGTTGACTCTGGGTTTTCTGCCAAAAGGAGTCTGCCATTCCAGCAGTGCATTTACAATCATCAAACCTTGCTGGAAGGAAATGTTCATAAATTGGAAAACTGAGGGAATTTACCAAAGAAGAAAGTTTAAAGAATGAAAACAAAGGGGACTTTCTTTTCCCTGGGGCCTTTTACTGTTTATTATGTCCTGGATTCATCTGGCAAGGTTCAAAATCCATGTCTCTCCTGGGTAGGCATTTTCTTTGCAACAACTCTACCTCTACATCCTGGAGGATCAGGGTTTCATGTTCGTTGTTAGAGTTAAATTTTACCTACGCTTTTAGGGAAAATATATACTCCAAGTATTTTTTATTCTGATTCTTGCAACTGTACTATAAATGTTGCAGGCATTGAAACAATTTGACAGCGTTTGGATTGTGTTTGACAAATGAGACAACTAATACACTACTGTGTTCCACTGCTGAGGAAGGTTTCTCAGACTTGAACATGAATTTCAGTTGGTTAATATTTCAATGTACAAAAATGGAATGCTACAACTAAACCAGTTTGTCTTCAGTTAGGAAGAGGGTGCATAATAGGTTAAAATGGGATTTGGTTGGTGAAGTTGTGAGGACGGAGGGATAAAGTGGGTAATGTACACCTTCCGCATTACCACATAATTAAGGAGAAAGTAGCCAGTCAGAGGCAAACAGTGGCTAAGAACAAGCACATGGCATGTGATAATCTTTCTCTACACTACATTTAACCATGTGGATTTTACTAAAAGCAAAGGATCCCTGACTGCATCAAGCAAAAAAACAATTATAAAGACAATTATATTCATGTTATAAAGGATAACTGTTATATGTAATTAAATCAAGGAAAGATTTGGCAGACCAGAGATGGCTTCCCCTGCAGAATTCACAAAAAGGTTGAATAGATGAGGATGGAACCGAGTTTTTCAACCAAATGTAATCTTATTATCTTTGGGCCACTTTCTTCTTAGCAAATGTTTACTAATCCTTTATGCAGTGTTATGTTCCAGCATTATTACAACCACCATAGATGATTAAGAAGATCAAATGTTAGGACTGATTTTTAAAAGAACAGTCATTTGCTTTTGTTCTCAAGCCAAATTTAGCCTCCTTTCATGTTCTTTATAATTAGTATCTTGGCTCAGATTATAGCCTCACCACCCCGAATGTGTCAAATTCTGGTGTCACTGTGAAAGAGACAGGCAGGCCTCAAGTTAAACTATGGTTGACAATAGCAGGGTTCTAGGAAAAAGCGACATTGCAGTTTAGCTTTTTTAATTGCACAGTTCCTTATATAAGTTACTTCTCCTCTGTCTTAAGGTTAATATTGGAATGAGATAACAAAGCTCAAAGGTAGCATTGTCAGCAGAGTACCCTTTCTCCTTCCTGAAACGACTGCAGACTCAGGGAGTAGTTGAGCAATTACAGAAACCCCAGCATGACTCTTCCAGCTACTAATTAATCCCACTGTTAGGTGGTAATGGGAGAAAGATCCCAGGGGTGTAGGTTGAAATTCTCTCTAGCTGAGTATTTGAAAATCTGATAGGCTTATAGAAATAGAGAGCTTTTAAGCCACAGAGCACATGCCTATTGCATAACACACATTATGATGTGGTAAAACATGCACAAGAAAAACCCATGTTTGTTGTGTTAATTTGCTAATACACATCTTCTTAAACTTTCACTGAAATCTTTTCTCCTTTCCTGATATTAAAGGACAGAAGAATAGTGGTAAGACTCAAGTGTGTTTCTCTAGTTTAACCTAAAACTAAGGACCAAAAATACTGGGAACACGTAAGTACATAAGAGAAAAAGCTTTTAATGTTAAAAGAAATAAAATGTATATATTTCTTTTGTGTTCTTAAAAGAAAATGTGTTCATGTTCAAACAAAACACAAAGTTAGATAAGGTGTTATCTAACAAGAGGTTGGAGAAGGAGTGTGCCTTTGAAGTTCACCTTTCCAGAAGAGTTCTCTGGGTTTCATTTCTATCACTCCCACCATGCTTGCTTTTTCTAATTTCTGTTTAGACACCAGCCCAATTATCTTTTACTGGGTTCCTTTCAAATCATCTCAGTAATGCCAAGATTTCAGCAAAACCTTATCATGTTATTTGACAAGGTTTCTCATTCTCCAAGTTTCATTTTTATCATACTTCTTGCTTTCTTGGAGGAGATCATCGATTGAGTCCTGGTCAAAAACAGTGGAAGGAAACCCATTGTATTTTGGCATGCACTTGCTGCCTCCAGTTTGAGATTTATTTCAGGCCTGAAAAACATGCCTCATCTACAGTGCCCTGGTAATTGAGAACATGAATAAATATCTTGACTGGAGATGTCTGACCTCTAAAAAAGAGAATAGTGACTTAATTAAAGAGCTCCTTCATTGGAGCTCTACTTCCATTATAAAATAATCATAAAGAAATTATGCAAATATGCCATAATAGCATCATGCCTGCTAACATTCAATCAATTTCTACTCATTTTGAAGAGAACATAAACCATTTTTTTATTATCAGAAAAAAACATAAGTAAATTTTATATATTGAAGATATTAGAGTCCACCCTTCTATAAGTCAAATAGGTTTATGTAGAGAATGTCAGTTATGTGGAATTCTTTGATATATTTGGAAAAAATGAGCTATTTTATTTGTAAAAGTGTCAGCTATGCTTCTCTCACATGCTAACGAACTGCATAGTCAGTTGTTAATAATAAAATATAGTGCTGTTAGAGTTCTGCTTATAATGATGGAGTCTTTTTATATGTTTTTCATCATAATTCAAGTCTAGAATATTGACCCTGAGCAAAAGTCCCATCATCCTAAAAGTTAATCATCATCATCTCCATCATCATCATCAGGAGTAAAAAGTAGTGAAAGAACTAGAGCTCTGAAACTAGGATATTTTCTAAGGTTGTAAATTGAGTTAGATAAACTTTATAATTAGCCTTTAGAAGAAAAGCCAGGTCAAATTTTTTTTCAATTAACCTCTTGAGTGTCTCATTAATCAAAACCTACTTAAAGTGATTTTCTTATTCTGAACATAATGTGATGCAAAGTACACTATGTTTATAAATTCCCATTATCGTGGCTATAACAATGTCACAGCAGTAGACGTTTGTTTGTTTCTTTTTGCTTTTGTTTATTTATTTGTTCTGTATTTCAAGATGTTTATGAGGGAGGAACTACCTACCCATTTCATGGTGTACACTTTTATGCTTACTAGTCCATTGCTTTAGGAAATATGAGATACATACAAAAAGGAAAATTAGTTTAAACTTAAAATGTGTAAGTCATGGTAGACAAGTAGCGCAGAGATTGTATCAATGCTATTACAGTCACTGACAGATTTGGAGAATGGAAAAAAAAAAGAGAATCAGATAAGACAAGTTGAAATCTCCTGCCCTCCATTCTTTCCTAACATTTATATATTCTGTTGGATATGACTGAAACAGTAATTGCAGTACTTTCTCAATCTGTCCATCACTTTGCTCAATGGTAGCCACAAGGATAAAAATGAAACATCTATAGGTCCTGATAATTTTAAAGGAAAATGTGTTATAGTGCATTATGGGTAAAATATGCAAATGATCAAGACAGTAGAGATAATTAAATGTTCTTAAGTCAGAATAAAATGACTGTCTTTTATTGAACCCCTCTTTTGAAAGAGACTTAAATTCCCTGTAGTCATTGTTACAGGAACTGCCTTGTTGTAATAAAGGGAAACTTGACAGATGAGGAGATAAGGAAGCCTAAGGATTTAAAATAGGAAAATGTGAATGAATAAATAAACACAAAAGAGATGCCGGATTTATGATATATGCCACCTTTTCCTCAATATTATTTCATTTGTTTTGGTAATTCACAGATATACTTAAATAAAAGTAGCAGAGAACAGTATAGAAGTAAACAAAGTTAGCTCGTAAGGAGTAATAATAATCATTAATTGGAAGTGGAACTGTGATAACATTTACAACTTAAATGAAAATACATGTGCAAATCTGCTATATATATAGGTATATGTTATATATGTCTATAACATAAATATATGTGTGTAGGTGTGTGTGTATAATATTTATATATATTATTTATATTTCACAACCTGAAACTTACTATAATTCTTAGAAATTAAAAGGAACTCAATAAATATTTGTTGAATTCATGACTAAATAAATTAATAAAACTGGTCATTACAGTATGTTGATTCTCAACACAAATGTCTATGCAATATTAGTACTAACCTAGTGCAATTCGAATTGTCAATTTTCTCTAAAAAAAATAGGTTTGTCAGTGAATTACTGGGCTTGTATAAATCAAAAGGAAGTTTTAAAATCTCATTTGACTAAATTTACATACTAAATATTTTCAAACAGTCATAGCCCTACATTGTCTAATGCTACTTAAGTTGTAAATAGAAGTGGTGTATTTGCACACTTGAGCATGCATGTGTGTGTGGGTATTCACACATGTGCAGGCGAATGCATGCTTTTCTGACTGGACATCTTTTGATTTGTTAAAGCTTACTGCTGGGCAGTGATATCTACACTGTAATCAGGAGATTAATTTGACTTTTACTGTCAGCAATATGATTACAAAGTGAACTTTGGGTTATAAACCAGTGTTCATATTTATAAGTGCCAATGAGAAGATCTGAGACTTTTGGACAGTATTGTTATTTCTCTGAGCTTTACTTTTCTTGTTAAAAATAAGGAGATATCTGTATGTATTATGAGTACTATCAACAGCTCTTTAGAGATACATTTTATTTTAAGGCTATTTTGGAAGCCATGCTCTTCTTAGCCTCTGTCCTCTTTTATCCATCTTTATCCTGTAAGTATATTCCAGGAAACTCTTTCCAAATAAAAAAGTATAGGAAAGAAAAACCCTCAGAAGGTGACAATACAAATTCAATGTGAAGATAAATTAAGAGTCAAGAGAAGGTTCTACTTAAAAATGACACTTCAATGACTTTTTAAATACACAGTTTCATTTCCTTTTCTACAGATATCACAACTTTGGAGGCACTATCATGAGTCGTTTATCTCAATTTGCACTTCGCTCCTGTATCTAAGATGTTATGATAGCCTCAAACACCTAGTCTTCTCTAAGCTCAATATTCAGCCCTTTAGCCAGAGTAAACACTCAACTTCACAGTCATCAGATTACAGTTTAGCTGGGAACTCCTTTTCATAGTGCACAGAAATCCTTAGACCAGACTTTTTCTAGTTTTCTGCACAAAATACCCTTCTTAATACTTCCTGCCTGTACTATTCCTCGTCTATAACTAAATCTTTAGTGTATTACTATTCTCTAGTTTCCGCTAGGTACATTTTTCTCTTAGGCAAATTTTCTTTTTCTTCTCCAGTATCAATCATATGCTGAATTACCATTTCTTCTAAAAACCATTTCATGGCAATCTTGCATTTTTTATTCACACTATTATGCCCATTTGTTCCAATCGCTTTTTATCCAATTTTCTCATCTCTTTCTAATGTTCGGTATTGCAATTTCTTAACTATCTCCTGCTGGAATCCAACCTGAGTTAAGTCAGTTCTGCCTCTTTTTGTTCTGAGTTTAAATATATTCTTATTGATGAAGTTTTTGAAATTGCATTATAAAGAAAAAAGAACTACCTAATGTGCAAATTAATAAAAAGGAACTAACTCCCTTTCTTTCTAAGATGTTAACACACAGCTAGTCCTGGGTAATATTTTTATAAAGATATATTAATGAATATAAATTGGATATATATTTTTACTGTTGATATTGGTAATTTAAAAATATATAATTAAAAATTTATATATTTATAAAAAATATATAAAAAAATTATTTTTTCTTTATATACTCAATAATACAAATTAAATTATCAGACAATTCATTTTTTAACATATCCTGGATAGTGGATTTTCTTTGTTTAGCTATACCACGAAGACTACAGGATTATCAGTCTTGATAAACAATAGATCTTAATTCCAGTATTAAGCTTTCACTTGAGCTAAGTTTTTTTTTCTCTATCCACTTGTATAAAATTGACTAGTCGTTTATTATTCTCATTCCCTTTTAGTTTCAAATTTTTCACCTAACCTTGCCATAGAACTAAATTATAGCAGCTGGAATATTGATGGAAATGATATACGCAACTCCAAACCCTGCTCCTAAAAACATCCAGTGCAATTCTCTATATATTCTCTCTCTTCTCTTTTATCAACAAGATGCTGAGAAAATAATGTCAGCCTTAAAAACCTGAGGGACGGCAGAACCACTAGATGGAAAGAACTTGGATTTCCGAATGACTATGCGAGCAGATCCACATCATTCCTCAACCTGCGTTGAGCTATTATGCTAGTCCAAAAGTAATAGTGGTTTTTCAGATTAAAAGTAAAGGCAAAAACTGCAATTACTTTTGCACCAACCCAATATAATGTGAATGAGAAATAAATTGTTACTGTGTTAAAACACTTAGATGTTTCAATTGATGACAAATTCAAAACATAGAATGTTAACACATTAAATCTGTCACAGGAAGACTATGGGGGAGGATTAGATTTAAGAAAAGCTGAGGAATTCCTGAAAGAACCTACATCTCAGAATTCATAAAAAAGCAAATGAAGCATTCACATTGTAGAAAGATTAATACGTGCTTTAAAATTTCTAGATCATCTCATTTATAGAATACCAACTGACTCACAGAAAGTAGACACACACAAGAATAAGGTGAAAGTGCCAGGCACTGGGCTGACCCCTGAAATCCCAGCACTTTGGGAGGCTGAAGTGGGCAGATCACTTGAGGTCAGGAGTTCAAGACTAGCCTGGCCAACACAATGGAACTCTGTCTCTACTAAAAATACAAAAATTAGCTGGACATGGTGGTGCATGTCTGTAACCTTATTTAGCTACTTGGGAGGCTGAGGAGTCACTTGAACCTGGGAGGTTGTGGTTGCAGTGAGCAGAGGTCACACCACAGCCACTCCAGCCTAGGTGATAGAATAAGGTTCCATCTCAAAAAAAAAAAAAAGAAAGAATAAGGTGAAAGTTCATAAAGTAGCACTGTAGACACTATTGAATATCAGCTTCAGTATAAGACAAAGCTCAGTTTAAACCTTGACTTGATTACTTCTTTGTCCTATGACTTTTTGAAATTTACGTCATCTCTCATAGACTTAATTTCCTCATGTGTTAGACATAAAAATGTTGACCTATAAAGACTTCTTTAACATATATATTTATAAATATGTAAATACATACATGCCTATATGTATATCTTTACATGTACGTGTATGGAAAAATGACTAACAATGCCTGTCACATGGAAACACCTAAGAAATGACCATTGTTTAAAGTTATAGATATTAAGATAGTTTAGCATAAAAATATTGTCTAGCATAAAAATATTGTCTGGACACTCATGGTAAACTGGAAGTTGGTCCATGTATTCTCTTTGACAGACTCATTGTTATGGGTCACATTGTGTCCCCCACCAAATTCAGACATTGTTGTCCCAAGACCCAGTATTTTAGCTTGTGATCTCATTTGTAGATAGAATCTTTACAGAGGTAATCAAGTTAAAGTGAGTCAAGTTAAAATGAAATAATTATTTAAAGGGGATATGTGGAGATGGATACGTATTTAGGGAGAATGCCATGTGAACATGAAGAGGGACATCTATAAGCCAGTGAAAGAGGCCTGGCACAGATCCTTCCTTACAAACCTCAGAGGAATCAATCTTGCTAATCTTACAGTTCTGGAGCCTCCAAACTTCCAGGCTCCAAAACTGTAAGACAGTACATTTCCATTGTTTATATCAGCCAGGTTAGTTTGTGGTACTTTGTTACAGCAGCCGTATCAAACTAATACATATAACTATTTAAAAATTTTTTGAAATAAAATAATCATATAAAATCTCTCAAGGCAGTTGGGAAACAATAATTGTTAACAGAACAATTCAGCTGTTGCTATTGCCACCACCCCTGAAAGACTGAGCTCTGTGTAAGGCCCCATTGGCAGAGGCACGGGATCTTAATTCAACGCAAACCCTCTGATGTCTTGAGGAGAGGCTAAAAGTAAACGATTGGTTTCACTGACCCCTGTCCTTCTGAGGATAACAACTTCCATCCATAACACTACTGTGGTAGAGGTCCCTATTCCCTTTGCCTTTTCAACATGAGAAAACTTGACATCCTGAAAGGGTCTGCAAGGCATTGCAAATCACAGACTTTCCAGAAAAACATCAGGTGTGCATCTCACCTGAGGAAAACATTAATTCCTTAAAGTTTTTTCTTTGTGGAAGTAAGAACAGAGTTTTAAAGAGGAAGTATTTAAACAAAGTTTCGAAGTTAAAACATTTTAAGGGGTTCTTTTTGATTGTTTGAAGTATTTTAGCTTTTAATTTATTACTTTTTAAAATTTATGTCCATGGTATTAACACTGGGAAAGATATTGGTAGACTGCCACTATGTTCATTATCGATGAGAATGGTGGCTCTCTCTCAGTGGCTACTATACTTCCTCAACAACAAGGAAAGGAAACACACATGGTGTAAACTAAAGTAGTGAAAACTAGAGCTTAAGAAGCTGGACTAGGCATGGTCAAATAAGAATTATTTTCTAGACTTAGCATCTTTCACATTAGCTGAAATGATGTTATTTATTTCTCAGATTTTTTTTTATTTTACAAAATAAAAATGAATACCTCTGAAACACACCTATTTTATACATTTTATTCAACAAATCAAACCCGATCCTATTTTGGAGTACGTTACAAAATATATAGTCCTGAGAAGCTTTGCAGATCCCCAAGTAATATATAAGATTGTGTGTATACAGATAGACAGATACATAGATACATAAATATATAGATACACGATAAATAATAGATATTATAAGAAATCAGGTTTTGTAATTATGTAGATTGGCAAATGCAAATATGTATTATGGGCTTGAATCAGGTTTTGTAATTATGGACACTGGTAAATGCAAATATGTATTATGGGCTTGTAGGCTTGAGACCCAGGAGAGCTGATTGAGCAGATGAGGTCCTAAGACAGTCTGCTGGGGAATTCCTTTGATCCTGGGGAGGCTAGTTCTTTCATTCTATTTAGGCTTTTCAGTGATTGGATAAAGTCTGCTCACATTATCAAGGTCAGTCTGCTTATTCACAATTAACTAATTAAAATGTTAATCTCATCCAGAAACCCTCCAAGTCAACATATAAAATTAACCATCACAAAGTGCCATGGAGCTTTCTACTTGAAACTATAGGTCCAGCCTAGTTCTCAACTTCTCTATAACCTTCTCTTACTGCTAGAAATCTTTGATTCAACATCAGGACTTTAACATCATTGCTCTTATTATCCCAGGATCTGAGACCAGAGCAACCTGCACCCATTAGAAGTACCCTGCCATTTTTGCTGTCCTAGCCTGGAGGACCCACCCTAATCACTATACTTAAATTCTATTTTCATTTCTGTGACTAAAAGGCCCTCTCTTTGTTTAACTGGCAGTGGATTCCAGCTCTAACTTTTTTTCCTGTTGTCAAGCCCCTTGTTCTGAAATTTGCTAAATGTCTGTCTCCTCCTGAGGATTTAGATAATAATTGAGAATTATATATATTGTGTGGCAATCTACAGAAAAATCTCCTTTGTTAACAGCTATTCTTCCAAATAAACAGTGTCTTCAGCTTAAGTTCAGTGTCAATGTTTCATCAAATGAATGTCAGGAAGATGTTATAACAACTGTATTAGCCTGTTCTCATGCTGCTATGAAGAAATACCTGAGATAAGGTAATTTATAAAGAAAAAAGGTTTAATTGACTCACAGTTCTTCATTTCTTGGGAGGCCTCAGGAAACTTACAATCATGGTGAGAGACACCTCTTCACAATGTGGCAGGAGTGAAAATGAATGCCAGCAGGGTAAATGCTGGACACTTACATAATCATTTGATATACTGAGAACTTACTCACTATCACTACAACAGCTTGGGGGAAACTGCCCCCATGATTTAGTTACCTCCCACCAGGTTACTACCACGACATGTGGGAATTATGGGATTACAATTTAACATAAGATTTGAGTGGGGACACAAAGTCAAACCATATCAACAGCTTTCTGCTTCTAAATATTGTCAAAGCTTTCCTCCATATACTTGCTGCAAAAAAAAGACTATTATATTCATAAGTAAGCCATTATAAGCCTTCACCTAAATTTTCTAAGTGAGCACCTGCAACTTCTCTCTACCGTACATCATGCAAATAATAAAATTGGTAAATACAGAGCCAATCTGACCATCTGCTCCATCCAGCTCATCTTGCTAAAAACAAACAAAAACAAAACTTTATATATTCAGTAGTCTTCTCTTCCTTATCCAATGTAACATCATAGAGTTCTTCATTTAATTCCTACTACTTTTATATTCTACCCCATTCTCATGTTGTTTAGTATCCACATATCTTTGTGCTACTTAAGTCAATATATCCATATCTTCACTTGACTGTAAAATTACTGGGCTGTAAAATCACATAAAATGATGTGATCTCACCTTTATTTCCAGGTACATCTAGCCATGGCCACACAATCCTTCTCAAAATTAAGAATTATGTTTATTTCACCTTTTAATATAAGAACATTGAACACAATCATTAAACTAATTTGTGAATAGTGAGTATAATTTCAACAGTAAAAGTATCAACACTATGGTGTTTCTCATTGTTCTAGCTTTAAGAATGCTGAGATTTTACATGCTGGTTCATTGAGTCTCCAAGCAAGCTTAAACATTGACAGGTTCTAAAAATAAGTCTTGGTAATCAGTCAACATTTTAAATAAGTTAGTCAATAAAAATAACTCAGGTTATTTTCACTTAATGCAAGATGTAGTAATTTGATACCTGTATCACAAAAAGAAGGGTCTACTATTGATTTTAAATGGTTGGAGGGAAAAAGTATAGATTTTTCCAAAGGGAGGAGCTGCTATCTTATACTTCCAACTTTACCAAGTATGAATTAAGAGTTATACATACTGCATGGCTATCCATAGAAGAATCTCCTTTAACAGGGACCTACTTTAGCTAAGTCATAATCTAAACAGTATGACTACTACTGCATCATCAACAGTGATATTCTACTGAAGCAAGAATGCTCAGCTGAGAGAATTTTCTATATGAGGACTAAGGATGGAAGATGAGATAGAGAATTAAAATAATTACATTCTTCTTTTCTGCTGCACTTCTTTAGTTATAAAGTGCGCTGTTACAAGAGATCAATTTAATTAGGTCATTTAAATAGAATAAAAACGTGGAGTCACTCTATGACCAACATGTATGCCTATGGTTTTGAAGTACAGAAAAGTACCTAGATCCTAAGTGTATAGATCAACAATTTTCAAAAGGTGCACTCAATAGTGAAACTATGTCAAGAAATACAACATTGCAAATACTCTAGAGATCCCTTTCTGCCCCACTTTCAGTAACTAGTCCCTCAAAGGTAACTGGTATCCTCACTTGACAAAATAGATTTTTAAATATATTTTTGTACTTCATACAAATACACTATAAATATAGTATCTTATATAAATATGTTGTACTTTATATTAATACTTCACAAACCTTTTGTACCTTAATTCTTTTGCTCTACATTGCTCTACATTCTACATGATGTATGTATGAAGTTTCTAAAACCCATTCATATTGTCACATTTCTATAGATTGTTCATTCCCATTTGCTATATAATAACCTCCTATGTCACTATTTCCTAATTTATCCATTCTATAGTTGATATGTATTTGGGTAGTTTTCAGTGTGAAGTTATTAAAAATTATGATTCTGCTATAATAATTGTAGTTCATTATTTTGGCTAATATATGTAAACATTTCTGAGAGTAGGTTGTTTTATTCCTGATTTTACTTCTCATAGATGATATAAATATTTTAACAATATTAAGTGTTTCAATCCATAAGCATAAGTTTTCATTTATTTGTGGACTCTATTTAATCAGTGTTTTATAATTTTTATTGTAGAGATATTTGACCTCTTTGGTTAAATTTATTTCTAGATTTTGCGGGTAGTTTGTGTACCTAGTATAAATGGAATTATTTCTTGAGTGGTTTTTTTTTCCAAATAATTTGCTACTGATGTGTAAAAATGCTACTGACTTTTGTATGTTGATTTTGTATCCTGCAACTTTACTAAATTCATTTATTAGTTCCAATAGGTTGTGTGTGTGTGTGTGTGTGTGTGTGTGTGTGTCTGTGTATGTGTGTAGTCTGTAGGATTCTATATATATGATTACATAGACTGCAAACAGGGACCATTTGACTTAATCCTTTTTAATTTGGACACTTTTTAATTCTTTCTTTTGTGTAATTGCACTGGCTAAAACTGCCAGTACTATATTTAGTAAAAGTAATGAAAGTAGGCATCCTTGTCTTGCTCCAGATCTTAGAAGAAAAGCTTTCAACTTTTCCTGTTCAGTATGCTGTTGACTTGTCATATATGGCCTTGCTTGTGTTGAAAAATGTTCCTTTTATATCCAGTTTACATTATGAAGAGATGTTGGGTTTTACTGAATACTTTTTTAGTATCTACTGAAATAATTATATTGTTTTTTTGATTCTCTTAATGTGATGTATGCTTCCTGAGACATCCTTTCATCCATGGGATGAATTTCACTTGATCATAATGACTTCCTTTTTTTTTGATACAGGGTCTAATTCTCTCACCCAGGCTGGAGTGCTATTATAGCTAACTGCAGCCTCGACCTCCCAGGCTCAGGTAATCCTCCCACCTCAACCTCTCAGGTAACTGAAACTACAGGCATGCACCACCACACTGGGCTAGTTTTATGGTATCATTTTTTTTGCGGAGATGGAGTTTGCCTTGTTGCCCGGGCTAGTCTGAAACTCCTGGGCTCGAGTGATTCACGTGCCTTGGCCTCCCCAAGTTGTGCAATTATAGGCATTAGCCACTGTGCTTAGCCAGTGAATGATCTTCTTAATATATTGTTGAATTCTGTTTGCTAGCATTTTCTTGAAGATTTTTGTGTCTGTGTCTATTAGAGATAATGGCTTGCAGTTTTCTTTGTGTGTGTGGGTATATTATGTCTGGTTTAATATCAGGGTAATGATGCTCTGGTAGAATGAATCTTAGAAGTCTTTCAATTTTTTGGAAGAATATGACTAAGATTGGCACTAGTTTTTCTTTTAATGCTTGGTAGAATTTAGCAGTGAAGCCATTGAGTCCTGGGCTTTTCTTTGATTGGAGATTGTATTGCTGCCTAGATCTTATTACTCACTATGGGTATATTTCTATTACTTTTTCATTCAATCTAGGTAACTTGTATGTGTCCAGAAACTTATCCATTTCCTCTAGGTTTTCCAATTTGTGGGCATGCAGCTGTTCAACTCAGAAGAATTTCCAAACAAAATCTAAATATGAAACGTATCTTGACCACACATTTTCCCTAGGGCTGTGCACCATTACTCTACTCACATTTACAATAAAAAGCTTAGAAAAACATGCCCATTTTCTTTCATTTTTTTTTTCTTGAACCCTCTCTCAGTTTAAATAAAGGATCCGATCAGAAAATAAGGGACTCACAGAGATCTTTCACCGTGTCAAGCTTTATAAATAATTTCAAGGATATAAGCAAATAAAGAACACAGGCATAGCAGAGTGACTCCCTGTCCTTTATTTCAACATGAGATGTACTTTCTAGCTCTGGTCAAGAGGAATGGTCTCTAACTGAGATAAATAGTACCTCACACAGCAAGGAAGATTCAGATAATGAAACAGCTCTATTCTATACTCGAATACTTACATAGTTTATGTGATATTTTCCAAAATCCCAGGCCTCATAAACCTATAAAGTCTAAGTTTGTTTACCACAGTCACTAAACCAATGACTACTAAAATAATCTAATGGATAAGAACTCTCCTCCAATATCACTGGTTTGTTTTCTAGTAGGTTATTTTTAGTACTTTACAAGTGGAATAACCTAAACTTAACTGAGTTTATTCTTCCCTAGAAACATCAGCCAGGTAGAGGTAGACAAATGAACCAAAGTTCAAATGCTTAATTTTTCTCTTCCCATCCTCTCAGAACACATTTGTTTATACCTATTTATCAAGATCAACCATCAATAAAATTTTTTAAATTATACATTTTTTAAATTATATGTTTTTTATTTTCAGTGATAAGTTTTCAGTCTTTCTCCTACTTGATCTATTTGATCAGCTATTCTTGTAATGTACTTCTTATTTCTTGGCTTCCTGGGCACAGAATCTCTCTCTCTCTCCTTTAGTTTCTTTCTCTCCCTTTTATTCCTTTCCTCACCCTTTATTTAATTTTTTTCTCCCCTTTATTTTTTTTGCTGCTAATTTTTCTCCCCTTTATATATTATTTTAATTTTGTTTTAAATGTCTAGGTATCTTAGATGAGAGTACAACATAAGGAATAGTCTTTTGAATTCATTTCTCCTATTCCTTTGTACTCACAGTCTAACAATTTCAAACCCTATTTATATGTTAAAGACTCTAAAATGTGTATCTTCTTCCCTATCCTTTCTCTTATTTCTTCACATACCTAGCTGACTTTCTTGACATCTCTGTTTACATGCCAATGCCCATCAGAAACTTCACATGTCCAAACTAAATTTCTGTTCTTGTTCTCCTCTCATATACTTTCCCATCTGGAGAAAAAAAAAAGGCAACTCTTTTTTTCTAGTAATTCAGGCTAAAACCATGGTACTTTTCTTGCTTTCTTTCCTTCTCTTACACTTACATGCAGTCTATCATCAGGTTCTTTTGGCTTTATCATCAACATTTATAAAATATGCTGATATAACACTTATAAATAAACAATTTACTTCTCCTCATCTCTATCTCCAAAAATGAATTTAATTTGAAAGTAATAAACCTTAAGCTTCATGACCCCTCCTTAGTACAGGTCCTTTCTATTCCTCCAGGAATAAAGGAGAGTCATCAATCTTTGTGCTGTAGGCACAGGGTTTGGTCTGCACTACAATGCATGCTGGTGAGAGATCGGAAGCCAGGAGTAGGGAGCAGCATGCTGCAACACTACCTCTACAACCATCAAGTCCAGAGCAACACTTGCCCCTAGTTGACCTTGAACAGTATTTGACTCAACAACCACTCACTCCAAGAGAGAAATATCTGAGGGCAACATGGTTGTTCTCTCTGGGAGATGACCCTTGTGACCCAGGCTTATCCAGCCCCTGAGGACTATCACAGTGGTAGCAATGGTGAGTGAGAGTGAGGAACTCCAGAAAATGAGGAGTAGGTCAAGTTGGACCAGTGTTTGGGACTGTGTATTTCCCTAGGGTTCAAGAATGGGAAATTAAAGGGCTGGAGCTTCAGAAGTCTTCACACCAGCAACAAGGACAGCCTGGCAAAGAACTGCAGAGAAAGTTGTAAAACAGAAAGTTGCTTTTTTCTAAACCATCAAAAATTAAAGAAAAATTTTGTTCAAGCATGCTTGAATAAAAGAAGTTTTGACTTTTTCAACAAGATAATTATCTTTCTATTCTTTCTGCCATAAAATTGTTATATGAAGGGTTGACCAAGGAAAATGCATCTGGAGGTATAGGGAAAAGCAACATAGAGATACAGCAGGCAGATAATAATAACAACACTAATAACTTACCAATTCTAGGCCTTTCATGATGCCTTTTGATACCATGTTGACAGTTTTATAACATTTGCAGTCCACCTTTTCTAAATATTTACTCCTACCTGAATTGGTAGCAATAAGTTTGTATTTTCAAAACTCACATCTGCTCCTGTGTATTGCTTTCTCTTTATTCCAGGTGTCCACTTTTCTCTCATATAGATAACTAATCTTCCTGATTTGTCCCTGTCTCTCTCCACTCAATTCACAAAAGGACAGCCAGAGGAATTATTTTATACTGTAATCTGGGCCAAGCCCCTCTTCTGTTTGAAACCTGTCAATCACTCCTGGTCTCATTTACAGTCAAGGTCAAAGTCATTATCAGTGGCCAAAATCTTGCCCTACTTATCTCCCTCAGCTTATCTCTCCTCTCTCTCTCTCTCTCTCTTCTCTTGCTTACCACTCACTCACCTTCAGTCAGGTTGGTCTCTTTGCTGTTCTGAGAATGTAACAATTAGCCTCCTTGGTTAAGAACTTTATACTTGAGTCCCTTTTCCTGTAAAATGCTCCCATATTCACACATTCTTTTCCCTGATTTCCTTAGGAATTATAAAGAGCAGTATCTCAGTAAGAATTCTCCAGTCATTTTATTTAAAATTGATTTCTCAACACCCACAAAGACATCTTCTCTCTATTGGATGCTTCTGAATACCATTATTACCTTCTAAAATGCTATAAAGTCAACCTGCTTGTTTGTTTATTGCATTTATCTTCTCCTTCCTCTCTATAAAGACAAGGAATTTTGCCTGATTTGGTCACTTTCTCTTCACTCTTCTAATATCTAAAAAATGCCTGTCACAGTGTTGGCCCTCAGTTAATGCCTGAGGCATTCATGAATAAGCAAGTAAATGAGTGAATTGTTTATGCCTCCTGAACTCTTGCAGCTCAAATTCTAAAGACAGAAACATCAAAGTCTTCAATTATTGTTCTGATTCTAAATATACTAGGAAGTTGTTGATGATTTGTGACTGATCAAGTAATGTCAGAAGATATTTATGGAAAATGGTTTGGAAATTAATTGAAGTACAGAAAAGCACCTGGATCCTAAGTGTATAATACTGTTTGGAGATGTGGCCTGTTTGGGGAGAAGATTAGAGACCAATTATTTAGTAATAATGTAAACTGGATCTGCACTAGAGTAACAGAAACACAGGTAGGTTCTTGGCACATTGATCCTGAAAATTTTATGAATGATGTTTCTAGTTTTATTTTTGTTTTCTTTTCTGTATTTATCCAAATATTTGGACTTGTGTAGGAGATTCCCAAATTAAAACTGAATTACCAAAAATGTCTAATGTTACTAAATAATCCAAGTCTACCATTGGTGAGGTTGTTAACGAGACTTCAGGAAGTTTTCTTCTAGGAGCAAATGATTAATTATTTTTTAGAAATTTATTTGCTGCCATCATTTTCACCTGCAGAGGGTATAACCTGTGGGGCCTACTACCTTAATATGTGTGAAAATGGGAGATACATTTATTCCATCTGTGCATAAAACCACAAGGAAACTTACTCAACAAAATAGAAAAGGATACTAGTGGGAACAGTAGGTTTTCCCACATCTTTGGTTCCCAATGTTTACGGGCATCCCCTATCCCAAACCTAAAAATAGCAAATTACTCTTCACAGACCAAAACATACACACGAAAAGCTGGGGAAAAGGGAAAGCAAATGGGAAGGGAAGAGGAGGGGGTGGAAGTAAATGAAACGGAAGCAGGCTGACACCTGTTTTCCTGCACAATGATCATTAAAGTCATCATATATTCTGCCAGAAGCTTTATTTTAAATACCCTTGTCTGCTCCCTTCTGGATTAAATAGTTTTGAATATACATTTAATTCCAATTACTTTCAATCACAGTCAGTGACTGCAGTTACATTTAATAAACAGCTTTAACTTCTTCCAGAAAAATAATGAAGGGAAGTACAGGAAAGGCTATCCCCATCTTGTTCATTCAGGAACATTCATTACATCTGAATATAAAGTAGTCTTTTTGGTCCCTCAATTAATGCAAACTGATTAAAGCCAGCTATCACAATTCTTAAAATATAAACATTTTTTTAAAGTGATAAAAGGCTTAGAATAGGCAATAATTTGATAGAGTAGTACTGGCCCCAAGAGGAACTCTCACTATGAGGCTAAGGTTTAATCTTCAAATGGAAATTTCTGGATACCTAAGCTATACTTACATCAAATTAATGTCTTACAAATATAAAGGTTAGTATGTTATGCTGCTTCAGCTAGCTGTGAAAATATGGATCAGTGTTAATAATTGCAAGGTCCATCTATGATACAGCAAATGTTTTTCTGTTTTTTAAAATTAGTATTTATTGATTAGTATATGGTTATATGCTTCACCGGTATTACTCTATTAAATAAATATAATAATTGTTGCTGAACACAACAATTGCATTATGTTTTCTCTTGATAGTTATATGTGTTTGTTGCAATGAACATAATGATAATCCAGAAGTGTTAAGTTCTGACTGTACCAATAACACTCATGTTTTTAAACAAATGGTGTGTTGATTTAATTAACAACTGTAGAATTTATTCCTAACTACAGAATCATTACTGATAATTTTTAGAATATCAATAAACATACATTTGGTTTAAAATGCACATTATTAGATGAAAATGAACAATGTTTTAAGATTATCATGATATTAAGTATCTGGAATCAGCTTCAATACTATGTCTTGTTAACTACCAATCATACAAATGATAATATGTATGATTGGTAAACCAATCATACAATCTAGACATAATAGTAACAACAGCCACACTGGACGACGATCAACAGAAGGCAGATTGGTGGGGAGTATAGACACTGGAGAAGGGGATTTGTACAAATAAAACTCCCAGTCTTTTGCTTATGGCACAAGCAGAGGGTCTGCTGTTGTTGGTAGAATAACTACAGTGTTGTGAGGTAGGAAGTCAGAAAAATGAATCCAGGGAAACTATGGCTACTGAAAGTACTGGAGTTCCTAGAAGGAAAGAATCAGAGAGGTGATCACATATTCTATTATTGACTCCTGAACTCTCTATATATGATACAGTCTCAAATCAACTAAACTAAATACATAAGATTGGGTTTAAGATGGGCTTCTACCCAAGAAACAGAGTGTACATTTCTAATTTGTCTAAACTGACTTTGAAACGGCCCAGTTGTTGGAACTAGCAAACAAGTGTTTAAAGTGGCTATTATACTTCCTTTCAGTGAAGTGAAGCAAAATATGCTTACATGAATGAAAATATAGGAAATCTCAGTGAAGAAATATAGATAACGTAATATAAAAAAACTAAGTAGAAATTCTAAAACTATAAAACAAATATACAAAATGTATTACTGATGGACTTAACAGTTCAATGTAAGTAATAGATAATTCAGTGAACTAGGAGATAAACTGAAAAACAGAATAATAAATCTTATAAATGATTAAGAGAGCCTCAGGGACCTTTGAGAAAATATCAAATGGTCTAACATACATGTTATTAGAGCTCTAGAAGGAAAATAAAAGAGAAAATAGACCAGAAAAAAAAACAAAGAACTAATGTATGAGGATTGTCTAAATTTGATTTAAGTCAGAAGTTTCCACATAGAATATTCTTAACAAACAATAAACCGATGAAAAAAAAATACAAAAAAAGCTGTGCCTCAGCACATCACTATTAAATTGTTGAAAACTATAAATAAATTAAAAAGGAGCAGATCTTGAAATTAGCAGATAAAAAATGATATATTTTATAAACTACATAAATGAGACTGATTTGATTAATAACTTACTTATTAGCAGTATATGCACTAAAACATAAATAATGTGGGCTGTGAACCTATATATTTATAGGTTTTATATATTTTACATGAAAAGATACAATGCATATTTTAATCCATAACTTAAATAATAAAATATTATAAAATAAACCAAGTTTTAAAAGTTGATAGAAAATTAAAATTATATTCTAAAGGAAATGTCAAATAACAAAAGAGAAAGAGAACAGCACCAGAACAGAAAGGGGAGGCAGGATAGAAAACAAATAATACAAGAGTGGAGCTGCACCCGAGCAACTTTATTACATGGTTATTGGTAAAACACTTTAATTAGAATGTAAGATTGTCAGAATGGATTAGAAAATAGCACATACACACACGAAAGGGAAGATTTAAATACGTGCTACTTATAAGAATGCTACTTTAAATATCAAGACACAAACTACTTAAATTTATGAACATAAAAAGTTATACTATGCAAACAGTAATCATAAGAAGGCTGAAGTCACTCTATTCATATCAGATTAAGTCGATTTTAAAGCAAAATATATTTTTGGAGATGGGGATCATTTTATATTGATGAAAAGGTTAAATTGTCAGGGAAAACATAATAATCATAAACATGTAAGTAACTAATCACAGAGCTTCAAATACAGGAATTAAAACTTAAAGAAACAATGGGAGACATTACTTAATTCCACAGTCCTAGGGGGATATTTTAACATCTTTCAGCAATCGAAAGAACTAAAAGAAAAATAAGAAGACTTAGTATATTTGAATAGTGCTACCACCTACCTTGATTTAATGTCTCTTTCTTCTTGGTTTCAATGATACTCGCATTTATAAATAATAACCTACATATATTTCTTTCTATTTTTCTGAGACAGGGTCTTTTTCTGTCACACAGGTTGGTGTGCAATCATAGCTCACTTTAGCCTCAAAATCCTGGGCTCATGCAATCATCCCACCTCAGACCTCAGGCTCTCAAGTAGATAGTACTATAGGAATAAAACCCCATGCTTGACTAATTTGTTTTACTTGCATTTTTTTGTAGAGATGAGCTTTTTTTCTCTTTCCTTTATCAGTCGTGCTCTGTCACTCAGGCTAGAATGCAGTGTCATGATCTCAGCTCACTGGAACCTCTGCCTCCCAGGTTAAAACAGTTCTCTTGCCTCACTCTCCTGAATAGCTGGAATCACAGATGCATGCCACCATGCCCAGGTAATTTTTGTATTTTTAGTAGAAACAGGTTTTTGCTATACTGGCCAGACTGATGTTGAACTCCTGACTTCAGGCAATCAGCCCATGTTGGCCTCCCAAAATGCTGGGATTGCAGGTGTGAGCTACCACGGCTGGCTGAGATGAGCTTTTAAAAAATGACCTCATGGTGTTTCATAACAATTTCTTAATAAATATAAAATAACTAGAATTATGGGGAAATTATATTCTGACCAAAATGTATAAGAAATTGGTATCAAAAAATACTAGAAAAGCTCCAAATATTGGCGCAAAATGACACGCTTCTACATATTCCATTGGAAAAAGAGGAAATCACAAGGTAGCTTTGAGTTACATGATAATAAAAAAAAACTGAACAAATAAATATTTTGAGGGTGCAGCTAAATTTTCTATTTGAAAAGAAAATATATAATTTAAGTTAATAAGTTATTAAAAAGAAAGGTCTAAGAAATTCAATAATCTGAGATCCAACCTTAAGAATTTGAAAGAGAATAAATTAAACCCAAAGTAAGTATAGGGAAAAAGATAAAATACAAAAGGGCAAGAAGTTAATGAAATATAAATCAGAAAAATAATAATATAAAAATCAATAACCAATAACTAAATGAATTGGTAAATCTTGAGAAAGACTGATCACAAATTAAAGATGTGGCTCTGTGGCACAATGGGTGGCACACTGGACTTCTAAAATAGATATACAGATGAATGGAGCAGGTTAGAGCACCCAGAAACAAAGCTGCAAACCTACAACCATCTGTTCTTTGGCAAAGTCAACAATAGCAAGCAATGAAGAAGGGATTCTCTATTCAATAAATAGTGCTGGGATAACTGGTTAGTCATATGCAACAGACTGAAATTGAACTCCTTCATTTAACCATACATAAAAATTAACTCTATGGGTTAAAGACTCAAATATAAAACCTAAAACTATTAAAAACATTAGAAGGAAACCTATGAAATACCGCTCTGGGCATAGGCTCTGGCAAAGGTTTCATGACAAAGTCTCCAAAAGCAACTGCAACAAAAACAGAAATTGACCAGTGGGATGTGATTAAACTAAAGAGCTACTGCACAGCAAAATAAACTATGAAGGGAGTATACAGACAACCTACATAATAGGAGAAAATAGTAACAAACTGTGCATTCAACAAAGGTTTAACATCTAGACTCTACTAGAAAATTAAACAATTCAACAAGCAGAAAACAACGCCATTAAAAACCGGCAACAAGACATACATAGAGCCAACAAGCATATGAAAAAAGATTCAACATCACCAGTCATTAGAGAAAGGCAAATCAAAATAAGATACCATCACAGACAAGTCAGAATGGCTATTATTAAAAAGTCAAAAACAACCATCCTGGTCAACATGGTGAAACCCCGTCTCTACTAAAAAATATACAAAAAATTAGCTGGGAATGGTGGCGCGCGCCTGTAATCCCAGCTACTTGGGAGGCTGAGGCAGGAGAATTGCCTGAACCTGGGAGGCGGCGGTTGCGGTGAGCAGAGATCGCACCTTTGCACTCCAGCCTGGGTAACAAGAGCGAAACTCCGTCTCAAAAAAAAAAAAAAAAAAAAGTCAAAAACAATAGATGTGTTAGGAATTGCAGAGGAAAGGGAATGCTTGTACACTGCTGATGGGAATGTAAATTAGTTCAGCCACTGAGGAAAGTAATTTGGAGATTTCTCAAAAAACATGAAACAGAATTTTATTAGAGTGTATGCCCAAAGAAATATCAATTATTCTGCCACAAAGACACATGCACATTACATGTTCATTGCAGCACAATTTACAATAGCAAAAACATGGAATCAACCTAGATAAGCATCTAGGTTGCCCATCAATAGTAGACTGGATAAAGAAAATGTGGTACATATATACCAAAGAATACTACACAGTCATTTAAAAAATGGATTTATGTCCTTTGCAGCAGCAGAGATGCAGTGGAGGCCATTATCCTAAGTGAATTAACTCAGAAACAGAAAACCAAATCCTGTATGTTCTCCCTTGTAACTGGATGCTAAACCTTGAGTACACACGGACACAAAGAAGGGAACAATAGACACTGGGACCTACTTAAGGGTGGAGAGTGGGAGGAGGATACAGATTGAAAAACTATTGGGTACTACATTCACTACCTGGGTCACAAAATAATTTGTGCACCAAACCCTGCAACACAGAATTTATTCATGTAACCAAACTGTATATGTACCCTCTGAAACTAAAATAATTGGAAGGAAAAAGCAAATATAAAAATAAATTTTAAAAATGAAATAAAACTCAAAAAAAAATAAAATAAGTAAAAGAAGAAACATTACCAATATCAGAAAAAATGAGGTTTTGCTTATGTTTTCATTTCGTGCCATAATAATTTAAAGACCATCTGATGAAGAGTGGTTTCCATATATTCTGCAAACATTAGTTTTTGCAGAAAGGTCTATTCAACAACATGTAGCATGATTTAAAAAACAAATTCCTCCTTGATTTAGTACAGAAATAAGTTTGATGACTAGAAAAATATGTTTAATTTAAACTAGAAATTAAATAACATTTACGGACAGTGCTTTGCCAGCTAAAAGCATAAATATAGATATGTGTCTAATATGTTTTAAATGTTGTTGTCATTTTTTCTCATATGTTACGATATTTACCCTGGCTGCAAGAAAGCTTAAAATAAATATTAACCTTCAGTTTTAATAAAAATATAGTTCTAATTTAATGACACATAATTCTTCCACATTATTTTATATGCACTTAATATTTGTCAAATATGTGGTTTACTATTTTAAAACAATGTCAATATTTTTAAGGCAAGTAAGCTGCAAACAATGACAACAAAATAGTTTGTAAAAGTTTGTTTCTGGGATTTCCAATCTGTTTGTTTGTTTTTAATTATTAAATTAAAATGATTTATTATTTTAATTATTTGGTTGCATTCTTAAAAATCAGCATTCTTTTTTTAGGTCAATTTCCCAAAACAGGCATTTGGCAGCACTGCTTTTCCTAAGATCTATTATAAATTCCAATGGCTGCTAAAAGTGACAGTATACATTAGCAGACTCTCATGACACTGTATACCAAAAATGTCTAGGTCCACATACACCTCCACAAACAAAACCTTCCCCTCACATGTATGCACACACATGTAATTTTAATCAAATGGATCATTGAAAGTACAGACTTTCAAATTTGGAAAGCACACATATCTTTTTCAAATACTTTTTTCAATTATGTTATATACATGTATTATATAAGTAACAGATAAATCTATTTTATGAACTCTAAAAGCAAGAGGAAAACAAATACTAGCTATGCCCATGCTGTGATATAAGATCACTGGTTTCTGAGTAAAATATGTGAAGAAATGTATGTGATTTCTCTTTTAGATAAAGTCTGGAAATAAAGGTTGATACGAGCATAAAGTATTGTAATATAGAATAATTACCTTGAACATATAATTAATACATGTCACATACATATTTTGATATATGTAAAGATTACTTCAAAGTTAATTGATGTACATGGGTCATTTTCTTTTTTTTGAGTTGAAAATTAATCATGTATTTTATATAGCGGAATTTAAAAATCTAAAAGCACAGGACACACTTTCAGAAGAGGAAATTTACTTTTACTCACTTATGGTAATATTTGCAATATCAGAACATAATTAGGTTAAATAAATCAAATAAGGAATCCAGAAAAAACTGTTCTTGAGTTAAGCCAAGTACACACTGGCAATTCTGAGAAAGGAGAACACACACTAACAAAAAGAACATGCTAGCTCAAATGCAAGTTTATATGGTGAGTGTTTTTAAAGGATTTAAAAAGCATGCTCCATCAGCATAATAGCCTTTTCTCATTTATGTAACAGATGCATTTCTGTCTGCTTGTGTACAGCAAAGGGTTAGAACCTGAATAAACTTATTTATGATTTCAGAAATGTGCTATTTTAGAAATGTACTCCATAGAATTTACTTCACTGCTCCTACCACTGATTCTTCAAATAAGCAAAGTACAGAAGGTCTTATCCCTTGAAAATGTTTTTAAACACTAGCATTTTAAGTTGAAACATTGGTAGAAATGTAGCAATGTGAGGTACAATGCCTATACTTAGTCTTATTTAAAATAAGAATTGAATGCACAACAGAAAATTTGCCATTTTCTTTATCATTGGAGGGAAGGGAAAGCAAGCAAGCAGAGGTGGGGGTATTGTTACACTATTTAAGGAAGAGCTGAATACAAAGACAATGAGTCTTTCATAGTCTCAAAATTCCACAATGAATAACTGTGGATTATCTCATGTATAATTTACATTGGATCAAAAACATGGGTTCCCCTCTGTGTATATCAGTTTAATTCAAACCTTATTATCTTCAAAATACAAAGATGAATACTACAAGATAAACTCTAACTGCAATAGGTATTTTCTAAGTAGAAGACCAAACACCAAAGGGAATCCCTCTTTCCATCTTTTGATATGGCAAGATTTTGCCAGAGTGGAACTTAAATAAGCATTCTCATGGCCAAGTAAGACACTACAGTTGGTGTGGGTATTACCCTACAATTACCATATGTATTACATATTAAATTAAACTCAGCATTAAATATGCTTGCATAATTATGCTCTTAATGATAATAGCAGTGATGATACTGGTGGAAAAAGCCAGTCTTTAGCCAAAGAAAAGTCAGGGAGAAAAACCTTAGCATGCAGAAAGCAGACACAGAGTTGGGCATTTTTTGACTAGAAAAGAGAATTTTAAGCATAGAAATATAAAAAGAAAAGTACTCCCTTATTTCCCCTATGTGGAAATAATATGATACATTTATTAGATATACTAGACAAGAACAGAACCAAGTACCCCAACTCTACTGCAGCATTACAAAAAAAATCATCCCTTCACCACAGTGTAAGATTCAAGGACAACCTGCCCAAGGATGCACATTATATAAAACACAGCAAGATTGCTACTGCCCTGCCAAGTACTTCCAGTCTCTACCCAGGTCCTACTGAAATACTGGTGGTCCCAATTAGTTTTATTGAAATAAATCTTTAAAGAAAAAGATGAAGCATTTAAAAAGACAAGTCACAATGCTTCAGGAACCACATATCCAACACAAACTTTATCCTCAAATGAGTTATGTTTGCCTTGCACTAATAAACTTTTATTTCACTCAAATTAGAGTAAAAATCTTCTATATATTAAGTATCTTCCCTGCCCAATAATTCAAAGAAAAAAAATCCAAAATGATTAGTAAAGAAAAATATAAGAATTAACAAACCCTTTAAATTTGTTTTAAATATTTTTAAAGTTAAAAAGTGTTTAAAGTTTGTAATTCCTAGTAGGAAAACATTATCTGAATGAATACCCTAATGGCAAACCACTGTAAAATGCTTCAGCAGCATTTGGGGGAGAGGAGTAGGGATTATCTTCAAAGCACTCCAGCTCTCTTGATGAGAAGGTACACTGGTTTGTATTATTGCGACATCCATAAGGTGATCTAGGTTGCTTTTCCTTCAGCAAGGCTTTATTTATCAGAAAGGCATTATGCTTGATCTCCAAATTTGGCTGACAATTTGCTGATAAGAGTAACCTTTGGGTTGACATATTTGCTGGGTTCTGAGCCACATCCTGGAAGGCCACCATATCTTCTGGATCCTGCATGGCTGCAAGAACCTCTGGATCACTAAGAATTTCATTGAGTCCAGGCATTCTGGCCATTCCAGGCATGCCCTCTCCCATTCCAGGCATTCCTCCAGGAAAACCATCAGGCATTCCCCCAGGAAAGCCACCTGGAAAAAAGCCATACTGAGCTTCAGACTGTCATCTGGCTTCTTCCTCCCTCTGGGCTCTCTCATGCTCTCCTCGAGCCTTCTTAACTCTTTCTATTCTTTCTTTGATCTCTCGCTCTTCACATTTATGCTCATACTTTCTCCGATGTTCTGCAATTTTCTGTGCCCTAGGTTGAACTTCTTTCAGCATTGCACTCGCATCTTCATCATAATCCAATTTACAGGCAAGGGCAAGATCATGGGCTGCTTCTTCCCAGTGGCCTAGAAGTCTGTGTGCTTTCCCTCGCCACTTGTAAGGCTGAGCTGAATCAGGATTTATTTCAATGGCTCTGTCAGTCTTGGATGGCAGCATTTGGCTTCTGTAATCTGATGAAGACATTGGCCCTCTTGGCATACAAAATGGCCAAGTGGGGATTCAGCTTGATGGCATCTGTGAATAAGTCAATGGCTTTCTGCAATTCACCATCATTTAGGGCTTCAGTAGCAGCCACTTTCTTATCATTTGCCTGATCCATCATCTCTTCTGTTATCTCCACATTTTCATCTCCCATTTCTTGAGGGGTGTCAGTGTCTGGTTCAATCACACCTTCATTATCAGTTTCTAGATCACTTTCTTCACTTGATGGTTCGTCTGCCTTTAAGTCTTCCTCTACCTTCTTACTATCAGGTTTTTTTTCCTTGGTATTTTCTTCTGATTTAGCTTTCTGAGTAACAGGTGGTATTTTACCCCCCATACTCTCCACCCACTCCCTCAGAAAGCGCATTTCCTCAGTGTGCAGAATGCTTGGATTCTGCTTACACATCTTCACAAAGGTCAGAAGCTCATTCACTTTGTGGGGTCCAGGGTCGGGAGGTGGTGGACGAAGCTGAGAGTCTGTGGCCCACTTCCAGGCCGAGGCGCTGGCTTGGCATGATGATGCAAAAGGGGCTCATGGTTCATTTTTTAAAATTAACCAGTACCTATTCATTTATATGGCATCACTAAGTTTATAGAGTCTACACTGATGGAAAAGGAATATGCACACTTGTACACATACACACAACTTGTTTGGATTATGTTTTTTCTATTAATTAGGGTGGAGTGACCATATTCTATGCATTATTTAAATAGTTGATTTAAATATTCTCACATCTTCTTACATCATAATCAGCTATTATTTTCAATCATTCTTTTTTACATGTAAAACAAGTAATGAGCAGAGGAAATACATTTTTCTCTAAAATTGCATTGAACATAATTTGATATTTTATTAGCTATACAGAATTTATAATAATTATGAGCCATGGAATTATCATTAACACTTGTCATTCCACTGATGAGAACTGAAATGGTAGAAAATGGTGCTCTAATGAAAAAAGGCCAACGAAATTTGCTTTTACATGTACAAGGATACAGAAGTATTTGCTAGTGCCAATCATCAATTCATGTTCTTCAGAAGAAGATGAATTGATGATTGGCACTAGCAAATACATTCAAGATTAAGTACATAGATTTCTTGGATGATGAATACTATGAAATTGTGGCAGCGTCCTCTGTGTGTAGGTGGTCATGATATTCATGTACCCATATGGAGAGGTTCTAGGTTGACATAGTATTTCATCTTCTTTTGTGTGGCTTGTCATAGAATGTTTTAAAAATGCTCAGAGAACTCTATTATCACTGTAGACGCTAATCATTCATTCTGTCATAGATATTACATTGAAGATTGGTTGATAGAGTCATTTAGTTGGTGAATCTTTAATTTCTGAGTTCCCATAGCAGATACACTGCTTTGAATATGAAATGTTGTTATCTTGGCCAAGTTGAATTGACAAGAGCTGAAAAGTAAATCCAGAGGTATATACAGGAATCTTCATGTAATACCATATTTCAGCACTTAAAAAATTACCTTGCTATCTTCAAGGATCTCCACATAAAGTCAACAGGAGAATTAAAATATTTTCTCTAAAACTCAGGAGGAAATTTGCCCTTCTTAAATTCATAAAGTGAAACTGAGAAAGTCCAGGTCTCCTGGACAAATATCCTAATCCTACCCTTGAACTGGCATCTTTACAAGAGGATTTTTGTTAAGAGTTCAAGTGAGGCTGGGAAAGAGAACGGTTGCCAGCCACTGCTCTCTAGGAAGCCCCACTAAGATCATGGGAAAACAAAACCATTTCCAAAGATCACAGACTTTGAATTAAGAGAACCCAAAGAAAAACACAGAGTGGTGTGAAAGTTATGAACTGAGATGGCTCCACTGGCTTCATTTGGGTAGTGTGAGCTTGTCTGAGTGGCACATTCTACCCGCACAGACCAAACACCTTATTCCCCATTAACAAGTATAGTCATGTGGGTTTCTAACACAGTTGGCTTTTTCAGCTATGTGTTAACCACTCTTTAAACAGCAAAGTAGGAGGGCAGAGGAAAACTTTGAGAGTGAGAAATTCTCATGAGATGTCAACTTGTAGAACGCAATTAATGACACAAATCAAACTGTTTTTTTTTTAATTATTGATGTTGATTTGAGCCTGACCCTACAAATTTCAGTCATTTTATAAACACATTCCTCTAGATTTGACCTCAGTATCCCTGTGGGGTAGAAACTACTAGATGGAATTTCTAATTAAAAAAATAGGGCTCCCAGCAATTTAACTCCAAGTTCCCTCATCATTTACCCTCAAGCTCTCTTTCTTATAAGTGGCCTATAGTCTTTTATTCACACTGACAACTTGTGCTTGACAGCACCCATGAAAAAATGACAGCTTTCCTCCAAAAGCAACACACTGCATACTGAAGTTACTTCAACACCTTGAAATTTACTTTACATACTGAAAGCTTTCATATGTGGTGATTAATACAAATCACAAAGGACCTATTTATAAAAAGATTCCTTGAGCACTTGGGGGATAGTGGCTAAAGCAATTTTCTTTTGCTTTGGGGCAAAACTGAGGAGAATTTCGACTTCATAGCTTTCTAGAACCTTCTTGAATTTACACAGGTGTGGTGCTCACACATGTTTGATACACATTTCTTTGCCTCTGTCTGATTTCTCTTTGTCTCTTCTTTTCTCTTGCAGTCAGCCTCTGTCTGTATCCCTTTCTCATACTCCAGCTCCCTCTTTTTAAAGCTGTTTTAACGTTGATGGTAAATGAAACACACACTGGAAACTATACAATCGTTGATCAATTTTCAGATTCCAGATTGTTCTCACCAGGATGACTGACATTAAAATGGCTTCATTATGTGTATTAACAGGTTGGTCCATCCAGTCTTTCTCTGGCTTGCCACAGGTAGCTAATATACGGAACTTAAAATGGTATTTTACAATGCTACCTTTGCAATTTGTTTTGGTTCTTGAACAGAGCCAGAGGAATACAGGAGCCCCCTTTTATCTGTGGGAGAAAGGTTTCAAGATTCCTTGTGTAAGCCTGAAACAGCAGGTATTGCCAAACCCTACATATACTCCTGTTCCTTTTTTTAAGTATGTACATATCTATGATAAAGTTTAATTTATAAATTGGGCACAGTAAGAAGTTAGCATCAATAACTAATAATCAAACAGAATAATTATAACAATAAGACCACATTACTATTCTTGCACTTTTTATTTAGTAAGTGTTACTTGAACACAAGCAGTGCAATACTGTGACAGTCAATCTGATAACTGAGATGTTTACTAAGTGAGTAAGTACCAGGAAGCATAGACAGCTTGAATCCACTGGACAAAGGAGTGATTCAAGACAGGTGGGATGGAGCAGGACAGCATGAGATTTCATCACATTACTCACAATGCTGTGCAGTATAAAACTTATGCATTGTTTGTTTCTGGAATTTCCCATTAAATATTTTTGAACTGTAATTGACTATGGGTAACTGAAACCACAGAAAGTAAAATCGTAAATAAGGAATGACAATTGTATTAGATATCTAAATCACAACTCTGAATTGTGGGATTCTCTCTCTCTCTCTTTCTGATATATTCATTACATAACTAAGGAAGTAACAGTAAGATACTTGGACAATTGATTTCATAAGTAAAATATTTTACTATTTGCATTTTCTTTGAATCACTCTGGAAAGTTATGTCAATGGTCATTTTGTTTTAGACAACCTGATCTATTTTTACATCCTCTTTTGTTAATATGTAAAACAGAACTTACTCCAAGTAATCAAAAATCAGAAAGAACAGCTCCCTTTGGTCTCTCCCAGGATACTTCCTCCAAATCCAAGGGCAAGGAAGCTATCTTTCGTGGGGTGTGTTCGTTAGATGATGTCACAGAGATAGGAAGTTAAGAAAATAGATGGTGCCATAGTTATGCGCAGGCTCTAAAAGTCAGTTAAAAGTACTCCAATCATTCCTGAGGGGTAGTGAAATGTTTAAAAGAGATTACAGTAATAAAACTGAGTAAGGCCCAATTTTTACTAATAGTTGACTCTTTTAGTTGGGTCTAATTTTTTTCCCCCATTTCTTTCTATTGCTGTTAAAATGATTTCTTTTAAAATCTATTCCTTCTGCTCTAGGCAGTTTGCACATTAAACACATAAAGAAGACTATGCCAGTCAGGGGCTGAAGTACACAGGCTATTTTATTAATAGAGAGTCCCAATTAAAATTTTTTTGTTTTAATCTGTTTAGCTGTTATTACAAATTAATTAATAAGGACTTATCTTTGCATATTTCAGGTATGTACTCAGCATTGATTTTCTTTCATAAATTGGTTTTCTTCATTTAGACTAAAATTCTAAAGCTCAGTCACAATTCAAGAAGTAACTTATGATTAAATAATATTTCAGCCATAGGTAAAAGGATTCTCAAATAGAAAGTCATATCAATTTTTAGATGATCTTTGGATAGAAGACTAGATATTTGGTATTGTTGAATACTGATTATCAATTATAAAATGACTTTGATTTAAAAAAAGAATGCACCCGAGTGAGCTTTGATTGTTTAGTACCTAAAGCAAAGTAGAAATGTTTACCTTTCACAGTGGAGACAGTCCAATAAAATCACCAAAGTTTTAAGGAATACTTAACTTATAAATTAACCAACCATATATATTCTAGAAATAGAACTTTCTAAACCTTTTGTATCTGGTATTTTGTGTATTTCTGGATTAGTATGAGCAGATTTGCCTTTAGGCCTCTTCCACACTAATCTTCCTTCCAAAAATAATCAAATCTGGAAAAACATCCTTTGGTACCTCACACAATTCTGGCTTTTTTCAGTGGAAATTCATGTGCAGCAGCTGAGAGATGAAAAATAGTGAATCAGTGTGGCATTACAATTATTTTTTGAATATTTTTCAATGCCACTAAAATACATATATTTGGGGGATGTGTGGAATTATTGAAAGTGAGAGAAATTCTCAGAGTTTTGATACTAATATTTAATAATATATCTCGTATGAACATCTCAATGTATCTTTTATATATATCTATATATTGTTTATATTAGACACTATGAAAAATTTTTATTGATTTTAAAAATATTATTTAGTTCAAATAATCTTTGCTTACTGATAATCTTTACAAACAGAATGTTAGAAGCAGATTACAGGATGTCTCAATTTTTTGAGGTTGTCATCATGTTTGATAAGTAAACACTATGACATAGATTGGCAAACACTACATTTAGAGGCTTACAATAGACCTAAGGAGGTACACACGTTTAAGGCAAGGAGTTCAAGGACCATCTTCCTACTTATCTCTGAAATAATTTGATTTAAGGCAATCAACACATCTGATAGAATCAGTTTATTCTACACCTAGAAAAATGTTCAACTCAAGGAAGAGATTAAGTCTAAGTTATATACTCACTAGACAAATGAGCATCCAACACAGTTCTAAATATTAAATAGAAAGTACAGACTGGCTTTGAATCAACCATATTTGGATTCTGGCCCTTATTTTAATCATTTTTTTATTTAAAGCTGCAGTTCTCTTCATGCATAAAATGAAGATAATTGTAGTCACCTCATAAAACTCTACTAAGGAACACATGAAATGTAGTTTTAAAAGTACTTTTGGAAATGTCAGGCAATTGATAATGCTCACGTAAAAACAACATAGTGTTCTTTTTCTTCCTCTTATCCAGGGATTGAGCAATGTCCCTGTACAGAACTCACTCTGAGGAATAAAAAATGTATAAATTATGTAAGAACGAGTAAGACGCAAGAATATAAAAATATGAATTGTGTTTAGTGTTCAGAAGGTGAGAACTTCTCTTACTGGAATGGAACAAACTATGAATACATGGAAGTGAGGGAAGATAGATTGGGGATGGTAATCCTTAGGCAGTCTTATATTACAGATTAATGAGTTTAGATAACATTTTTTAAGGAGTAGGAGACACTAAAGGCTTCTGAGCAAAGAAAATGACACAGTCGAAACTTATTTCAATTTGCCTGCATTGTATACTATTAAATGTAGAATAGCATACCAGATATGAAGTCTAAGCTAAAGAAACCCAGGGGCAAATAAAAATAAAAGTTTAAGTATAAGAAAAATTTCAAAGGCATAATCAACAGGGCTTACAAGAGTGATTACATGGGAAATGGCCAAGGTGTTTAACATTATTCTGAAATTATTACATGTATGTATGTTGGAGACCAGTTGACTTTGGAAGGAGATTATGAATTCTGGTTCTGACATGATAAATGGTTGAGGCACTTGTATGATATTAAAATGCAAGTATCCAGTTGAGAATGGGAAAGGCAGGACTGGGGCTGAAAAAAAAGGTTGAAAATAGAAATAGAAGTTTGAGTATCATTGAAATGTGGCTAAATTGTGTTATGTAGTTGCTAGAAAGATAACTTCTTCTCCTAATTGAGAATAGGCTTGGCCTCCTAACTTGTTTCAGGCAATGCAACTTGAGTTGAAGGAAGATGTCATTTTAGGGAAGTGCTTTGAGAGCCATGTTCTGCCTGGTCACAGCTCTTTTGCTCCTCCACATCAACCAGCAATATTCCCCATGGTATAGGTCTGAGGTGTAGAGTGTAAATAATTATATGGAACAGAGTTCCTGACCTCTCCTGCCCCACGTAACGCCACTCCCACCGTCGCAAGTGTCCACTGCTGTGGACACTTCCTGGCCAAGGACTGTGAGGGGAATAAAACTATGTTGTTACAGACAACTACAATACTGAATTGAGTTGTTTATCTCCACAGCATAACTTAGCATATTTTGATTGATACAAAGAGAAGGAATGATGAAGCCTGTGAGAGAGATGGTATCTAAAATGACAGTCAAGAGGTCAGAAGAAGATGGAGATTGAACCTTCAAAAGTAATTTCAGAGAATAGGTAGAAAAATAAAGCATTAGTGACCTGACTCAAAAAGCATAATTTTTTCAGGAATATTCACTTCACATAATAAAATATTATAGAAAAATAAAGAAGCATGTGGCCTGAGAATTGAGACATTTAGAAAATGCCCCTGAAGAAACGTCTAGCCTTTAATACTATTTTTTAGAAATGACTCTTAGTGTTTCTGCATCACTCTTGCACTGGAAAGATACTTTAAATTGCCAGCATTAGCAAAAATGAAAAATATCTGACATTGTCAATACATGAAATTAGTCCCTTCTCAAGAGGCTTTAAATTCTACCCATTGATCAGAAATGGTTACCAGAAAAATCTGCTTGGACCTCATTAACTTGTAATTTTCCATTTTATCATTACTACCATCACCCAAGAACGTTTATTTTTCATTAAATCAGATACATAAAATGTATTTCTGCATTTTTCTACAATTTTAAATATCATGATAGTCATTGTCTAATAAAATATTGTGTAATACATTGATGCATAAAATCTTCTATAATGATCCAAGTGATACATTTCTAGACCTTTCATTTCTTGGAAAATAAATTAGAGTGTCCCTAAAAACTGGGAAATGAGGAAAATAAAAATACTCTTTAGAGTTTAAACTAGAAGATCAAAACATAAAACATACTGAAAATGATATGCAGATTTACTTCAAAGAGGCAAAATATAATATTTGACTGTAATTGAAGTTTTGCTTAGATTACCTTAAAGAAACATATGTTTTTCTTTCTTTCTTTATTTTCTGTAAATATACCTGGGAGTTGGAACTGAAATTGGAATATCATCAGAAATTGAGGCCCTCACAGAGTAGCATCAGGGCACTCCTGGTCCCATGAGTAGCCATCCATTCATTTCTGTCCAGGTGAGGCCAAGGATTATCTCTCAGCTTGGTTGATTTTATTAAGGTAATGTGCCCCATTCATTATTCTCTTGGGAGGCAACATTATCTCCTGTTAGAATTTCTCTAATATTAGCATATTATATAGGAAACATGTTTTCATTTACATATGCACATATCTGTTTCATATCCTTCACTTGTAAATTGGTTAATATATAAATTACCTAGAAATTCCCTGGCACATACTTAATGTTATAGAAATATTAGTGATTATTTTATATAAATAATTGCAAGCTTCCAGTTGTGTGGCTTTTTTTTTTCATCTTCTGCATTTCTATGTAAATTTTTCTTAAATTCAAATCAGACCACACCAAAGGCTCTTCTGTGTTTTACATACAAGATAAGCTTCAACTACCTTCTTAAGTTCCAAAGACCTTTATTTCCAGGCCAATGCCTAACTCTATGGCCTTACTAAGCACCATGTTGTTACCTTATCCCTAGCGTAAATTCTTTGAAGTTCCTTTGCATTTAGGTAGCTAATTCTGCCTACATGACTTTTCCTTTTTCTTTTCCTTCTGCTTGTGGACATTTCCATCCCACACCAGCCTTATTACCTAGGTAGGGTCTTTTTGTACAACATGTTTTGAAATATGTATACAAGGCCGGGCAAGATGGCTCATGCCTGTAATCCCAACACTTTACAAGGCTGAAACAGGCAGATCATCTGAGGTCAGGAGTTCCAGACTAGCCTGGCCAGCATAGTGAAACCATAAAATTACAAAAAAATTTAGCTGGGCATGGTGATGGGCACCTGTAATCCCAACTACTCAGGAGGGTGAGGCAGGAGAATGGCTTGAACCCAGGAGACTTAGGTTGCAGTGAGCTGGCATGGTGCCACTGCAGTCCAGCCTGGGCAACAGAGTGAGACTCCATCTCAAAAAAAAACAAAAAAGAAAGAAATACATATACAAAATGGAATGGCTAGATCAATTTATTTAATGTATTCATTATCTCACATGCTTATTTTTTTGTCATGAGAACACTTAAAATCTACTCTTAGTGATTTTTTGTTTGTTTGTTTTATAAGCCTTTTGATTCTTTTTATTGTTCTTCAAGTTCTGGGGTACATGTGCAGATCTTGCAGGATTGTTGCATAAGTACACACATGCCATGGTGGTTTGCTGTCTCCATCCCCCTGTCACCTACATTAGGCATTTCTCCCAGTGTTATCCCTTTCTAACCTCCCTGCCCCCTACTGTCCCTCCTCTAACCCCTCACTCCCCAACACCAGATGGGTGACATTCCCTCCCTGTGCCCATGTGTTCTCATTGTTCAATACCCAGCTATGAGTGAGGATATACAGTGGTTGGTTTTTTGTTCTTGTATCAGTTTGCTGAGAATGATGGTTTCCAGATTCATCAATGTCCCTACAAAAGACACAAACTCATTGTTTTTATCGGCTGCATAGTATTCCATGGTGTATATGTGCCACGTTTTCTTAAGTATTATACACTGTTATTAACTACAGTCACCAAGTTGTACCATAGATCTCTTGAACTTATCCCTCTTATCTAATTAAAACTGTGTGTTTTTGTATCACATCTTCCTGATATCTCCTTTTCTTTTTCTTTAATTTGGCTCTCATAATTTCTTTTCCAATTACCTTACATTGTATGCTCTTCAAGGTCAGGAACCACGTTTAGTTTTTCAACCTCAGTACTAGTTAAAGTATCTGACAAATAGTAGATGTTTGAATGAAAGTATGGAAGATATTAGTGCATGTAAAGCAATAAATTGTATAAGTTTTATTTTGGTACATTTATTACTATATTTTCTTTGTTTTCTATTGTCATAATATATTAAATATTGGCTGCCTTTGTCAGTTCTGGAGTTATACAGAATATATACTTTAAAAATATGAGTGTAAAATCTTTGCTTTATGTGAGATCATAGAAACAAATATAATTTCCTTGATCAACAGATGAGAAAATTAAGAATTAGGAATTGAGGGATTTGCCTGGAGAAACATTGGTAACAATGGCAGAAGAATCTCTAAAGGCTAGAACAACTCAAGCACAAGTTTAATAACGTTTCCATTATATTGAACTCTGTTTGTTTACTACAGGTCAGCACTCTGCAAATTACACAAAAATTTAGAGTAATGAAGCAATGAGAAACACAGATATTAACTTTGTCTGACAGCTAACTATTTTTTAACAAATATCCATTGAACACTTATACTGTGTCAAACATTTTATATATATATACTTCCTCAGTTGAGCAATTTAAGAGCCAGGCAAGCTAAGATTGATACTCTCTATTTTAGGCTTGAGAAAATTGAAGACAACAACTTCAATGAGAATTCATAAATATCCATGAAAAAATGACATTGAAACCAGGATGTTCTGTGTCAAGATCCAGCTTATATCAATGTTGAACTAAAACTAGCACATTATGCAAACAGAAGCTACTCTTCTTTCCCTATCCATCAGAAATCCACTTTGGGGAGCAAGTGGGAGAATGGGAATAAAGGATAACAGTAAAAACAAAATTTTTAAATGCATCATTTAATTTTTCTGGTAAAACTGAGCAACCCCACCAATGACTGTTCCAGGCACTCTTCTCCAATTGCTCTGAAATGCAGATATTTTATTCCCATCTCAGACCTGTAAAAATGGAATATTTAAACTCAATTCAGTGTCTTACTCCATTCTGGAACTCTCCAATCTGATGTGAATCAAGCACAAATCAAGAATTGGTTAAATTTCAAAAGGCAAGTCTGGATTTCAGGTGAAAGATACAAAATCAAGACAACAGAGGCTGGGCATGGTGGCAAGACAATAGAGGCTGGGCACAGTGACTCATGCCTATAATCCCAGCACTTTGAGAGGCCTAGGTGGGTGGATCGCCTGAGGTCAGGAGTTCAAGACCAGCCTGGGCAATATGGTGAAAGCCCCACTCTACTAAAAACACAAAATTAGCCGGGTGTGCTGGTGCATGCCTGGAGTCCTAGCTGTTTGGGAGGCTGAGGCAGGAGAATCACTTGAACCCAGGAGGCAGAGGTTGAAGTGAGCTGAGATCATGCCATTATATTCCAGCCTGGGTAACAAAAGCAAAACTCCATCTCAAAAAAAAAGCTAATAAAAAGGAGAGGGTAGGCTATGTTGAGAAGAAAACACAGAAGAGGAAGTTGCAAAGTGGAGAATAGAGACAAGACAGGAATAGTAAATTAAGTCTTTGTAGGAAAAAGTTTCAAATGGCAGATTCAGCAGGGATGAAGGAAACATGAAGTACTTTTGAAATCTGTCAAGACGAGGCAAAAGTAAAGTTAAAATGACAGTGAAAGCTGTGGATGTGCTGGATTCAGGAGTGACTGTGAGTGATGAATCAGGTAGTTAGTCCCATATTTCCAGTAATGATAATAATGTTTCAAATTGAAGTAGTGGTAGTGAAGAGAGAGGTAGTGAACAAATATTTGCTATACATGATATGTACCACAGTATAGATAAATCTGTGCTATCACTATATGTATCTTAATGTTTTTTTGTACCCAATGAAATAGGCTGGGCACAGTGTCTCATGCCTGTAATCCCAGCACATTGGGAGGCCAAGGCTAATGGATCACGAGGTCAGGAGATTGAGACCATCCTGGCTGACACAGTAAAACCCCCTCTCTACTAGAAATACAAAAAATTAGCCAGGTGTGGTGGCATGCACCTGTAATCCCAGCTACTCAGGAGGCTGAAGTAGGAGAATCACTTAAACCCAAGAGGCAGAGATTGTAGTGAGCCAATATCATGCCACTGCACTCCAGCCTGGATGACAGAGTGAGACTCCATCTTAAGAAGACAAGCAAACAAGCAAACAAAAAACACTGAAAATAGTGTAGAGGATACTCATTTGTTTCCTGTAATCACATAACAATATAGAATGGAATGCCATATGCATGGGGAGTTAAGTTATTCCTGCACAGAACCTGCCAAGCACGTGAATAAAGTTGCCAAACACATTTGAAAGTGTCAGATGGATGCTTTTGGAAAACTCTATGCACATTTATTTAAAAAACAATAGCTGCTGAGACACATAAGTCAAACCAATGTGTGTTTAAAAGTTTGGTAAACCTGCTTCAGATACCCTTTCTTTCATATAATATGCTTTTTAACAAAGCCAAACTTTGTCTAAATATTTCTCTCCCACATGATGTTAAAAGAAATGCCTTAGAACAAATCTAATTTAATTAAATTTAACAATTTCCTCCTTTCAGTCAGCCTTTCAATTTTGAGGACTTACACCCTTTCTGTCACCATCATAATAGACTTATTAGGTGTCGGTATGGAAGTCTCAATTAACAATGTCAAATTAGTTGGATGACTTTTTAACGCTTTCTTCATGTGTTATGTTTACCATAATGAGACCACTTGGTGTACAAAGGAAGGCTGCACACAAGCACTTAAGACTTAATCTTAAGGAGAAACATCAGAGAGACTATTATAATGTCTATCAGAAGGACAATACTAAGAAACTGAAGTGTACTCCTTAACAGAAGTATCTGCAAATGACAAATCAAAATCAGTTCTAAATTCAGGCAACAAAAATAGTTCAGCAGTCCAATGAGTCATAGTCTTTGTTCAGGGTATGATGGCAATTAAGTACCATGATTTGTAGTAAAATGGCCTTACTTACAAATATATTCATTTTTGTCTTTAGCCCAGTAATACAAGTCATAGTAACTTGGAGACTCACTATAAATATAGACACATTAGTAAGTAAATGAATAAGTAAATAAAGATTAGAAAACTTTGGGTAGGTCATGGGTGAGAGGAAACCTTGGAATAGTCAACCTTGCCATGCACCATTTAGGATGCCTTCAAACCAACTATTAGCTGCCCCCATAAATACATTATATGTTTCTTCCATCTGAGAAATTTCTTTAATGTATTTAATGGCAGTGTCTAGAGAACTAGGAGTAACAGCCACCTTTCTGATTAAGCTTTCTGTGGTAATAAAATCAGGGGAAAGATAAGTGCAACATTCCATTTCCTACTGCACCACACATGAGCCCCCAACATGGGAACAGAGGCACTCTAATGCATTAAGTGTTTTTATCGAACATAAATATTCTCAACCACCTTTTGGAGAGTAGCTTCTACCCATATGAGCCCCAGGGAGGTCTGATCCAATACTTTTCCCATTTTGCAAATTAGCTTTAAATTTCATACAGCAAGCACCTCACTACCACCCAAGAATCCCACTGGAACTTTTCTTCAGTAGAACCTAACATATGTTCATCTATTTTGAGGTTGGTACTAATTTCAGTCAATGACCACTTTGGCTTCTTATTATGAGAGGTCTTCCTGGGAACTTTGAATGAAAGCTATTCAGAAGGCAGGACTGAACCAGGCCAAATAGTAAAATCTGTATGAAGAAGGAGATAAAATAGAAATTTCTCTACAGACTCCATATAGCTCCTCAGAGGATGGAAAAGAAGGCTATCAAATGGTGTTTGAGCAGGGACTTTTCTAGTGGTTCTGTGAAGGTTCATGACCACACTTAGTGGAAAGGGAGCTTATGGGATTTAATAGATTAACATCATACAAACATGTTTTCTAGCCACTTAAGTAGTACCAAGGAATTGAGTGAACAATCCCTGAAAGTACAATATACCTTTTGTGGGCATCACTTGGATAGATTTTCTATATTTGGTAGCAATTAAGTTATTGATTAGAAAAGTCAGGGTATTATTTCCATTGCATGTAGGAAAGCAAATAATAGTGATGTCTAGAATATCAAGAGTCACTTTCCATTTTTCTTTTTGGTTTCAGGATGACTCACGTTAGGAACACAGAGACACATTGGCATTAGTAGAGTTGTTTTCTGATTTTGAGCAATAGTCCATAAACCCAATAATTTCTCTGGATTCTTGCCAGAGCATAAGCCTTTGCTACAGCAATCTGCAGATTATGTTCCTATGGATTGCTTTGTAAGAAAAAGGAAGGGACTCTGTATTAGTCTGGTTTCACATATGCTAATAAAGACATATCTGAGACTGGGAAATTTACAAAGAAAGGTTTAACTGGACTGACAGTTCCATGTGGCTGGGAAAGACTGAGAATCATGGCAGAAGGCAAGAAGGATCAAGTCCTGTCTCACATGGATGGCAGTAGGCAAAGAGAAAATGAGGAAGATGCCAAAATGGAAACTGCTGATAAAATCATCAGAGCTCATGAGATCTATTCACTACCATGAGAGAAGTATAGGGAAAACCAGCCCTAGGGTTCAGTCATCTCCCACCAGGTCTCTCCCATAACATGTGGGAATTATGAAAACATAATTCAAGATGATATTTGGGTGGGAACACAGAACCCAACTATATAATTCTACCCCCAAGTCCCTGCAAAATCTCATGTCTTCATATTTCAAAACCAATCATACCTTCCCAACAGTCCTCCAAAGTTTTAACTCATTTCAACATTAACTGAAAGTCCACAGTTCATCAAAATGATACTTGGGTGGGAACACAGAGCCAAATTATACATTAACTGAAAGTCCACAGTTCATCAAAATGATATTTGGGTGGGAACACAGAGCCAAATTATATCATATTCAAACAACAAAAAATAAGGGAAAAGTAAATTTTAAAAGATAAGACTTTTGTGACAGCAAAGCAATTTTGATTTAAATGAAATCAAAACACAGCATGAAAATCTGCCACATAATTCCCATGGTATTTAATTAATTCTTGTTCTGCTGAATATTAGGTGAGAAGCTCTATGAACCAGTTCATTTCTTCACTTGTGTTTTGAGAATTCTTACCTAATCTGATAGTATGATCTTAAATTTATCACAAACCTGTACTTGTGAGAGTCTTTTCCATGAATTTCCTTAAAGGTAAAACACTTTCAGCTTATAGTTGTTTGGGAAAGTACCAGATTAAATAATGAACTGTCTATGAATTACAAGACTTAAAATGGTCATAACTAAAGATCCAATAAGAGTTCATTAAAATAATGATGCACTTGACAAAGAAATATGATTTCTGTTAATAATCTTAAAATACTATTTTAAGATAATAACTAGAATTATCACTAATAGTGTTATACTAGGACTAATAGATTTATATGAATTTTATATAATTTATGAAACACATAGTAATGACACATCTCATTCTTAGAAATACAACTCAAAGAAGGTTTTAGCAGTGATATTTAACCATACTTTCCATATAACTTTTTCTTACTTTCAAAAAAAATTACAATAGCTTTTATGGTACAAGTGTTTTTTGGTTATGTAGATAAATTATATAGCAGTGGAGTCTGAGATTTTAGTGCATCCAACACTCATATAGTGTACATTTAGTTTAATGTATCAAATAAACTGAATTAGTTTAATATCTCTCCTTTTATAAAGAGAGGTATACTTTTGAGATGTTCCAAAGGTCCATCTGAAAAATCCAAAGTTAATTCAGGATCAAGTAAAAGATTTAATTTAGAACTTAATTTTAATAAGTTTGTTAAAGATACAAAAGATTGAAAACACTTGATCAAATAGCATCACAGGTAACTGTGAGCAATAGTAGAAAGTTCCATCGTTGTAGGAAAACTTTAGAGATGATGACTCCATTTTCTTATGTGATCAAAACTTAATAAAGACAACATGAAGCACAGAAAATTATCTGGGTAACACAAAATTTTTTTGGTTTCCCAGGCAAATTATCTAAAAGGTAAAGGAAAATCTTTGATGATTTCATATTAAGAGTAGAACAATGCTTTAAGAAAATTATTGTTTTAACAGAGAAACCAAATTGTTGTTTTGCACTAGTTTACTTTTGATATTAATTCTCATCTTTTAGAAAACAAATCTTGTAAATAATTTCCTTCTAATCTTAGCTAGCTTAATCAACAAAATGTCTTTCACAAGATTTATCTTTCAAAAATCTTCTACAACTTTGTCTTTCGTTCAGTTTTCATCCTGCACTTTCTTCTCATTTTGGAGCAACCACTCATTCTTCTTTAGGACAAAAATTACTTTTTTTTCTTGAGAAAACGCAAAAAACATCCTCACATCTTCATAGCTTTTTTTTAACAAAAGCGCATCTTAGGTTCTTTGCATACTTGCCTACAGAATTGCTTCTCATTATTTCTAACAATTTTAGTTAAATATATTACTTAGAATGTTTAATTCTTAGTGACCTTAATTTTCAGTGAACACTAAGAAGACAGCAGTTGTGAACTGTCTGTCACATCAACAATCTGTCAATTCGCAAATCTGTGAATCATAATTTACAGAAGTATGTGCTTCCTCATATTACAATTCATCAATGTGGGATAGAACATGTTTACTAATAATACTAACTACCTTTTGTATCTCTTTAATAAGAAACTGTAAAGGAATCACAATTTTAACTTTATATTCAGGCTTTTTGGTTTTTGTAGATAGGCCTGGGAATTAAATTTTTGTTTGTACGAATTTCCCTGGGTCTCATCTTTCCAGTCTAATGAAAAGAATGTTAACCTTCTAACATAGGAAGGACATCTTTACATGAGAATTTTATTTTGTTTACATCTATTTAACTAACTTATTTTAACAGTTATGTTTGGATTGCATATAAGGTAAGACTTTAAACAGCTAATTATAATCTTAAGTTACTTTTCTGGTATACAATTTTATAATATACAGATAACGCTTGTTTTACCTTTAAACCTAAGTAGAAAATGCCATGCATCTGTATTATGTTTAATACTGAAAACTCTGGAGATATGCATGTTTTAATCAAATCAACAGCATTTTTAATACCAAAGATTACTGAATTTATGTGAACTTGAAATGCATTCAAGCTAGGTTTTCTCTTTTTCTAAATGAATGCTTCATTTATATAAGTACTTATTTTTATTAAAGCCACATAAATGCAGGTATTTTACAATCTAATTTGTGATATCTTAAGGAGATAAATGTTACACATATATATTATGCATCCATATATAAACATATAGACAGAAACAGATCTTATAGATCTCATTCTAAAATTTTATTCATGCACCAGGTGTAACACATGCTCGATTATTTATTAAAGTCTATTTGGATTCCACTTGCTTCTCTGGCCAATGGAGTAAAATTTTCTCTCAAATGGCTAAAGATTTTAACTAATATTTATGAAAAAATACTTTTAAGATTTTTAATTTGCCTTCTGTAAGGAACCTTTCAAAGAGGAATTCTTGGTTTCATTTAAAATTTTAGATGTCTCTGTGTACCAACTAAAGAGTTCACTCCATTACTTTTGTGGCATTTTTGATACTTTCTTTCTTAATAGACTTTACAAATGAAAAACTTTATGTAGGTTAGAACTTCCCCCCTGTGGCCACTATAAATCTAAGTTGTTATTAGTATGATTAACTCATTTTTAAAAAAATATACATATTCTAGGCCCATGATTTTTGTATTAGCACGTAAGGTTAGCTGGTGTCCTAAGAGCAAAGACATGGTATCAACCTAAATGCTCATCACTGATAGACTGGATAAAGAAAATGTGCTACATATACACAGTGGAATACTATGTAGCTGTAAAAAAACAGATCATGCCTTTCGCAGGGATATGGATGGAGTTGGAGGCTATTATCCTTAGCAAACTAACACAGGAACAGAAAACCTGCATGTTCTCACAAGTGGGAGCTAAATGATAAGAACACATGGACACAGAAAGAGGAATAATACACACTGGAGACTTTCAGAGGGTGAAGTGAAGGAGGAGGGAGAAAATCAGGAATAACTAACAGGTACTAGGCTTAATACCTGGGTGATGAAAAAATCCGTACAACAAACCCTCATGACACAAGTTTACATGTGTAATAAACCTGTACTTGTACCCCTGAACTTAAAATAAAAGTTCACAGAAAAGAAACATCACAAAATGACAGCAGGCCCTCAAAGAAATAAATATATTTTACCCCAAAATACACTTTTTTTTTTACCTATTTTGAAATGATCCTGCAAAGCTGCCTCTTGTGGGGGAAATTTACATTTCGTAGAGAATCTCCTTCTTTATTCAGGTATTATTCTGATGCTAACGAGATTAGCAGATTAGCAGAGTCTAGTATCTTTTAAAGGTCTGAATAGGAAACATTTTCCATCTGTTGCCTCTAAAAGCAGCCACCTGTGAGACTTCATCAACATATAAGAACCTTGGTCTCCACAATCCATTATTTTAACCCAGATACTCCTTTCTACTATTTCCAGGTTTTCAGAGTTAAATTGTTAATTCTTTCAGCAATCACCTATCAGAAAATCTTTGAATCTGCCTATGACCTGTAAGCTTCTGCTTTGAGGTGTCTCACCTTTTCAGAATGAACTAATGTATACCTTACATATATTGATTGATGTCTGCCTATAACTGCTGTCCCCATAATATGTATAAAATAAAGCTATAACAACCACCTGGGACACAAGTTTTCAGGTCCTCCTGAGGCTGTCTCATGGGTCATGGTCCTCACATTTGGCTCAGAATAAATCTCTTTGAATATATTTATTTTTAAATTAAATAAGTAAGTATAGTCAAAGATTCCTTAGATTTAGATGAACCATTTTCAAAAAGTGGCTACCTGAGGCCTCTAACAGGATCCAATCCAGTGAATTATTGAATCCAATTCAATCCTGAACCAGTCTAGTAAAAAATGCTTAAATAAAATCAGTCAGCTCAAAACACAAATCCATGGAGCTGAAATCAAAGAAAAAACTTGTCCACAGTGGGAATTTGCCACAAGAGATTTATAGGCACAAGGGACCCTCTTGAGTGCCTTTGCTTGGTCACTCAGAGCTCCTGGGAGTCCTTGAGGATCTATGTTGAAACCCATTATTGATGCCAATATCTTAAAAGAAAAACTTACAATCAATTGAATTTAACAGAATTTATTCAAACAAAGAAACAATTCATGAATTGGGCAGTATCCTGATCCAGTAAAGCTTCAGAGAGCTTCACCCAGAAACATGGACAGGCAGTATTTATAGACAGTAAAGGATAGTATTTATAGACAGAAACAGTCTGATTGGCTAATGTTTTGCATTCACAATAGGCGGACATGTCCAATCAGTTTGCAGCCTATGATTGGCTGAAAGGGGCTATGATTGGCTGAAAGGGGCTATGATTGGCCAAAACTCAATTACTTGTTATAAGAAAATATTCTCAAGTTAAGTAGCAGTTTGTTTACGTATTAAGTTAGGTCAAAGTTCATTAAGTACAGAGGCAGTTTTAGGCCAAATTTAATTTAACTTAACAATAGTAACTAGCATTCATTATTGTCCCATATCCCAGTGCATTGTTGATGGCTGCACATTTTGCTACTTAGAAAATTTTGGCAGAGGAAGGAATAAAGTATTTATGAGTTTCTAAAGATTTCTAGAAACCAATTTTCTTTTTTTTAATTTTTAGATGGAGTCTTAATCTGTTGCTCAGGCTGGAGTGCAATGGCGCAATCTCGCCTCATTGCAACCTCCGCCTCACGGGTTCAAGTGATTCTGTCTCAGCTTCCCAAGTAGCTGGGATTACAGGCCCCTGCCACCATACCCAGCTAATTTTTATATTTTTAGTAGAGATGGAGTTTCACCATGTTGACCAGACTGGTCTCGAACTCCTGACGTCAGGTGATCCACTCACCTCAGCCTCCCAAAGTGCTGGGATTACAGGTGTGAGCCACCATGCCCAGAAACCAATTTTCTACAGTTATACTCTAAACTCTCTTTTTCCCTCCTACCAAGTGACTGCTTCTTCAATATAAATTAAATAAATTCCTTTTTCGTATTTCCTTGGATTAAACTAATTTACTTAACATTTGCTTATTCTGTGTTCTTTAGTGCTAAACTTTGCTGCACTCTGCACAACATCTGAACTATTTCACTTGTATATACTTAGGATACTCCTCTAAACTATAATTACATTCCCCTTTTAATCATGGAGTGAAAGTCAAGAGACAACTGTTGAGGGTTTTATTATGTGATTCCAAGTTGTTTTAATAACAGACTATATGGAAACAGGGTGGGCAGAGGGGAGTTATGTGAAAAAAGGAGCACAAATATTTCTTGACTTCAAAGCAAAGAGAAAAGAATAAATAAGTCACTCTACAGCCATCAACTCCGTGTATTTATTACCTTTTAAAAATGGCCAGAGGTACTGAAATATAAATGAAAGAAACTACTAGGAAGTCTGACATTCCTCTCACTCCGAAACTATTCAACAATGCACTTACTCTGAGAATGCTGTGTGCACTTTTAATTTTTTTGTCTAAATTAAACAGAACATGCTTGCTTAACAAACTTTAATAATATATAGTAAGCTGTGTAAGCCTTTCTGTGTCTTTCCTTTGTCCTTAATAGTTCAACATTAATTGACCTTTAAAAATTTTTTTTCTGTGCATATAAATATAAATTTTATATGTTCTACAGTTTTCTTTTGATGTTTTAACAAATTGGGATTGGACTCTTTGTATTATTCTGTAGCTTGCTATTTTATTTAACAATATGCAATTAATATTTTCTAAACCAGAATCTAATTTATTTACTTTAATTGCTGCACAGTTTTCCATTTATGGATATTACATGTAATTCTTTCTCTCTCATATACATACATACTCATATACAGAGATACACACTTTTTTTCATATCTGGCAATATTGTCAGATTGCAATATTCTGGCAATATTGTCGTAAGATTCCTTGTTCATATATTTGTATATATGGGCTCAAGTATTTTGTAGGAAATATATACCTATAAATTGTTCAATGCTTTGTATATCTTTTTCCCCCTCATAGTTCATATAGGGAATGAGAGACTCACACATACCCTCAGACACAGTTTTTGGCTATGTCTTCATGATCTCAACAGACTAAATAAGATATTTTAGGCAAATATTTAGAGATGTTATAACCAGAGTGCTGAACATAATTAAGTGTAATACTTAATAAAACTTTTTTTTTTTTTTTTGAGACGGAGTTTCGCTCTTGTTACCCAGGCTGGAGTGCAATGGCGCGATCTCCGCTCACCGCAACCTCCGCCTCCTGGGTTCAGGCAATTCTCCTGCCTCAGCCTCCCGAGTAGCTGGGATTACAGGCATGCACCACCATGCCCAGCTAATTTTTTGTATTTTTAGTAGAGACGGGGTTTCACCATGTTGACCAGGATGGTCTCGATCTCTTAACCTCGTGATCCACCCGCCTAGGCCTCCCAAAGTGCTGGGATTACAGGCTTGAGCCACCGCGCCCGGCCAATAAAACATTTTTATATATTACCCTATTCATAACACTTATCTTAGCTCTGAATATTCACTAACATATTCAAATATCTTCTCATTCTGTATCAGACCCCATATTTGCTTTATGGTCTAGTATCTTCTTCATTTGACATTTATCAACATGCTGCTGATGGTATTTTATTTTTCTCTTGTCTTTCAGCAATTTTTAGTATCAGCCTGTATCAGCAGTAAAGAACAAAGCTGCAGTGGAAATGACAGCTTCCCTAGAAGCCATCTAAGTGCCTTCCTACGCTCTGGGTTTGTTTGTTCTTTTTAGAAAATTAGAGAACATAAAACACGGGCTACATCTGACAAGATTCTGAGTTGAACTCATATTTAGCAGACATCATGCTGTGGCTGATAGCTTCATAGCCAGAAGAGTGATTTTGGACAAGAGAAGGGAGAATGGGACAATATTATAGCATTTAATTTTTATTTGCAACCACATTGATATTGTAAAAGAAATATCTGTGGTATAATGAAGATTACTGTTTTTTTTGTTGAAAAACCACAAACTTAAAGGGACACTAGTTTCATGAAAATGAAATGAATCAGTTTAGTATTAAAGAGTGAACAGTTTATGTGTGCTTATAATTACAGAAAGACAGAGATGGGTATAAAAAGTGGAAAAGTAAAAAAAACTGCATATTTATCGAGTTATTTTTTAAAACCTTCTAGCAGCAGTGTAGGTAAAAGAAAGGAACTGTTTTTAGAACTATTGTGAGAATTAGGGAAGCCAAAGTCTATAAAATCATATTTTCATAATGGATGATTGGATACAGAAAAAAGCTGTTTTCAAAGAAACATTGATTTCTAAAAATAAGAATACTTGAGATTTTATATTACACATTTATTTGAGAAACTTATTTAAATAGGCCAAGTCTCCTGTTCCTATAGATATAGCAGCCCAGAAATTATTACTGGTAAGATGTAGGTTACATGGACAGCAAAAGATTATTTTTTCATCAACAAATGGAAATGATAAATCTATTTATACAGGATAGCAGTCAGGAGAAAAACAAAATTGATTGAATCAGATCAATTGTTTTCATATGCAAGAAATACATAATTTTAATTAAAAACTGCATTTATTTCTGTTGATTGGCACCCGTTGAAAATCAGTGTAATTGGATCATTTGGTACTCCATGCTGTTCTACATGACCTGTATTATTTCGTTAATTTTCTGCTTCAGGAACATTATATAGCCACCACTAAGGCAGGCCAGGCAAAGTCAGGAAAGCATAATTTATGCAGCCTACCAAAATGCTATTGAGCTTATACTTATTTAAAAATACTTAAGCTTTATTAAAGTGGGAAACCTAAAAATCAGGAGTGAAATAGTACATTGTATATAGTTTGATATTTAATAGTGACAAAGAGAGAAATACAAATAGTAATTTATTCTTTTTTAATCCCCACAGTCCCCTCAAATTTACATCCTATTTCTGTATCCCCCAATGCACTGGGGTAAGACTGATTGTGCTCTTCTCTAATTCCTAAGCATTATATACTAGATGGCCGAGAGTTGCACTCAGTATTGAAATTATGCCAATATAAATATAATATTGCATTTTAGTTTTCAACAACTTGAGTTGCTCCATGAAAGAAGCAATTTGACCAAATACCTGTGCATCTGGAGACATTTCTTTTATTTACAATTTGACTACCAGACAAGTCATTAAGAATTTCAGAATTGGTAGCTATGTTTTCAAGATAGGAAGTCCAAACTAAATTATGAAGCAGAAAATCCATTTGGCTAAAGTGAAATTTTATGCAATTAAATCCACACAGTAACTACATTGCCAAATTATTTAGACTGCTACATAGCTTTGGGACTATTTCCAACAGAACTAAGATGGAAAGAAATTCTGCTTGTTTAAAGTGACTGCTTCTTCCACACAGGGTTTAGACATTGTGATTGTGCAATGCCTTATTATGCTCTAGATCCAGAGCTAATGGAGTGCATATGAGGCCCTTTTAAAGGTTCTGGTCATTTATTTTTAGCCTGAAGGCACTTATTTCTCTAAGTTGACTGCTCTAGGTTCACTTAAGAGTATAATGTTTTTTAATAGAATCCAAACATCAATTTAATTTTGGATTGTTTTATAATCACTATTAATCCATTTGACATTTTTTGTGTTGTGAATTCAAGAAAGGTGTGTTTGGAGTTGACAGCCTATGCCAGCAACTCCTGCTCCCAAATTGTCTCCTCATCTGGGCACAGTTCTGCAGCACAATCGGTTCAGCTGTTCATGACAGCTCTGTGTTTTTAATTAGTCTCTAATATTTGTCATATTATTTCTTGTACTCTTGACTGTAAGCTTTAAATTATACCTAGAATGTGCTGTCAGGGATGTTTACTTGTCAAGAATGTTGTTTCATATTTTAATGAAATATATTACATAAATGTATATGATTTATACTTTTTCAGCCTCTCTTTTATTTACTTTTATGGGAGTATTTATTCATCCGATTTTGTTGTCTCAGACAAAGAAGTATTCCTCTCTCCAGCTGGGCGTAGCCTCTCATCACTCCCTTACCCACTCAGGTGATTGCCTGTTCCAGTATTCCCCTCTGGGAATTTCATTTATATTTCAGTGCCTCTGGCCATTTTTAAAAGGTTCCCATTTATCCAAATCCTTGCCAGCATCCATTGTTCCCTGATTTTTTAATAATCACCATTCTGACTCGTGTGAGATGGTATCTTATTATGGTTTGAATTTGCATTTCTCTAATGACCAGTGATGATGAGATTTTTTTTATATGTTTGTTGGCTGCACAAATGTCTTCTTTTGAAAAGTGTTATCATGCTTTGCCCACTTTTTGATAGGGTTGTTTGTTTTGTTCTTGTAAATTTATTTAAGTTCCTTCTAGATTCTGGATATTAGATCTTTGTCAGATGAGTAGATTGCAAATATTTTCTCCCATTCTGTAGGTTTCCTGTTCTCTCTGATGCTAGTTTATTTTGCAGTCCTGAAGATCTTTAGTTTAACTTGATCCCATTTGTCAACCTTAGCTTTTGTTACAATTGCTTTTGGTGTTTTCATCATGAAGTGTTGCTCATACCTATGTCCTGAATGGTATTGCATAAGTTTTCTTCTAGGGCTTTTATGGTTTGGGTTTTACATTAAAGCCTTATCTATCTTGAGTTAATTTTTGTATAAGATGTAAGGAAGGAGTCCAATTTCAGTTTTATGCATATGACTAGCCAGTTTTTCCAGCACTGTTTATTAAATAGGGAATCTTTTCCCCATTGCTTGATTTTATCCCATTTGTCAAAGATCAGGTGTTTGTAGATGTGTGGTGTTATTTCTGAGGTCTCTGTTCTGCTCCATTGGTCTACATGTCTGTTTTGGTACCAGTACCATGTATTTTGGTTCCTGCAGCCTTGTAATACAGTTTGAAGTCAGGTAGCTTGATGCCTCCAGCTTTGTTTTTCTTGCTTAGGATTGTCTTGGCTCTATGAGCTCTTTTGTGGCTCCAAATAAAATTTAAGGTAGTCTTTTTCTAATTCTGTTAAGAATGTCAGTGGCAATTAGATGGGAATAGCATTAGATCTATAAATTACTTTGGGCAGTATGGCCATTTTCATGATATTGATTCTTCCTATCTATGAGCATGGAATGTTTTTCATTTGTTTGTGTCATCTCTTATTTCATTGAGCAGTGGTTTGTAGTTCTCCTGGAAGAGGTCCTTCACATCCCTTGTAAGCTGTATTTCTAAGTATTTTATTTACTTTAGAGCAATTGTGAATGGGACTTCACTCATGATTTGTCTGTTGTTAATGTATAGGAATGCTTGTGATTTTGTATCACGAGACTTTGCTAAAGTTGCTTACTAGTTCAAGGAGATTTTGGGCTGAGATGATGAGTTTTTCTAAATATAGAATTATGTCATCAGCAAACAAAGATAATTTGACTTCATCTCTTCCTATTTGAATACCCTTTATTTCTCTCTCCTACCTGATGACCCTGGTCAGAACTTCCAACACTATGTCAAATAGGAGTGGTGAGAGAGTGAATCCTTGTCTCGTGCCAGTTTTCAAAAGCAATGCTTCCAGCTTTTGCCCATTCAATATGATATTGGCTCTGGGTTTGTTATAAATAGCTCTTACTATTTTGAGATATGTTCCATCAATACCTATTTATTGAGAGTCTAACATGAAGGGATGTTGAATTTTATTGACAGCCTTTTCTGCATCTATTGAGATAATCATATGGTTTTTGTCATTGGTTCTATTTTTGTCATGGATTACATTTATTGATTTGTATATTTTGAACCAGCCTTGCATCCCAGGGATGAAGCCGACTTGATCATGGTGGTTAAGCTTTTTGATGTGCTGTTGAATTCGATTTGCCAGTATTGTATTGGGGATTTTTGCATCAATGTTCATCAGGGATATGGCCTGAAATTTTCTTTTTTTGTTGTGTCTTAGCCAGGTTTTAGTATCAGGATGATGCTGGCCTCATAGAATGAGTTAGGGAGGAGTCCCTCTGTTTCTATTGTTTGGGATAATTTCAGAAGGAATGGTACCAGTTCTTCTTTGTACCTCTGGTAGAATTCATCTGTGAATCCTTCTGGTCCTGGCCTTCATTTGGTAGGTAGCCTATTAATTACTACCTCAATTTCAGAACTTGTTATTGGTCTATTCAGGAATTCTATTTCTTCCTGGTTTAGTCTTGGGACTGTGCATGTGTCCAGGAATTTATCCAGTTCTTGCATGTATTCTAGTTTATTTGCATAGAGAAGTTTATAGTATAACTTGATGGTAGTTTGTATTTCTATGGAATCAGTGGTGACATCCCATTTTTATTTTTTATTGTTTCTATTTGATTCTTCTCCCTTTTCTTCTTTATTAGGTCTAGCTGGCAGTCTATCTATTAGATTAATTTTTTCAGAAAAACACTTCCGGGATTCATTGATTTTTGGAAGGATGTTTCATGTCTCTATCTCCTTCAGTTCTGCTCTGATCTTAGTTATTTCTTGTCTTCTGCTAGCTTTTGAATTTGTTTGCTCTTGTATCTCTAGATACAAATTGTTCATAGTGTTATTGGTTTTTATATTTTTGAGTGTTTTGCAGTTGTTAGTACTGGTTTTTCCTTCCACATTTAGTGCTTCCTTCAGGAGCTCTTGCAAGAAAGACCTGGTGGTGACAAAATGCCTTAGCATTTGTTTGTCTGGATAGGATTTTATTTGTCTTTCATTTATGAAGCTTAGTTTATCTGGATACTAAATTCTGGGTTGAAAATTCATTTCTTTAAGAATGTTGAATATTGGCTCCCAATCTCTTTTGGTTTTTAGGGTTTCTGCTGAGAGATCTGCTGTTAGTCTGATGAGCTTCCCTTTGTTAGTGACCTGACATTTCTTTCCGGTTGCTCTTAACATTTTTTCTTTCATTCAACCTTAGAAAATTTGATAATTACATGTCTTGTGGTTAATCTTCTTGTGGAATATCTTAGTTGTGTTCTCCATGTTGCCTGAATTTGAATGTTGGCCTGTCTTGCCAGCTTGGGGAAGTTCTCCTGGATAAACCCTAAATGTGTTTTCCAACTTGGTTCCATTCTCCCCATCACTTTCAGGTATGCCAATCAGTCACAGGTTTGATCTATTCTCATAGTCTCATATTTCTTGGAGGTTTTGTTCATTCATTATCATTATCATTCTTTATTTCTAATCTTGTCTGCATACTTTATTTCAGCAAGGTGGTCTTCAATCTCTGATATCCTTTCTTCCGCTTGATCAATTTGGCTATTGATACTTGTGTATGCTTCCTGAAGTTCTCTTGCTGTTTTCAGCTCCATCAGGTCATTTATATTTCTGTCTAAACTGGTTATTCTAGTTAGCAATTTCTGTAACCTTTTATCAAAGTTCTTAACTTCCTTGCATTTGGATAGAACATGCTCCTTTAGTTCAGAGTTTGTTATTATTCCACCTTCTGAAGCTTACTTCATCAGTCTCATCCTCCTTCCAGTTTTGTACCCTTGCCAGAGAGGAGTTGCAATCATTTGGAGGAGAATAGGCATTCTGGCTTCTGGAATTTTCAGCATTTTTGTGCTTGTTTTTCTTCATCTTCTTGGATTTTTTTACCTTTGATCTTTGAGGCTGATGTCCTTCGGATGGGGTTTCTGTGGGGGGCTCTTTTTTGTCAATGTTGCTATTGTTGTTGCTTTCTGTATTTTAGTTTTCCTTCTAACAGTGAGGCCCCTCTTCTGCAGGTATACTGCAGTTTGCTGGAGGTCCACTCCAGACCCTATTCACCTGGGCATCACCAGTGGAGGCTGCAGAACAGCAAAGATTGCTGCCTGCTCCTTCCTCTAGAAGCTTTATCCCAAATGGGCAATAGTCTGATGTCAGTCAGAGCTCTCCCATATGAAGTGTCTGTCAACCCCTTTGGGAGGTCTGTCCCAGTCAGGAGCCACGGGGCTCAGGTATCCACTTGAAGAGGCAATCTCTCCTTTAGCAGAGCTGGTGCTCTGTGCTGGGAGAATCCCCCTTGTCTGGATCAGCTACTCTCTTCAGAGCTGGTAAGCAGGAAAGATTAAGTCACGGAAGCTGTGACCACAGCCACCCCTCTCTCCAAGTGCTCTGTTCCAAAGAGATGAGAGTTTTATCTGTAAGCCCCTGGCTGGGGCTGCTGTGCTTCCTGCAGAGATCCTCTGCCCAGTGAGGAGAAATCTACAGAAGCAGTGTGGCCACAGCCACTTTTCCATGCTGTAGTGAATTTGCCCAGTCCAAACTTCCAGTCTCCTTAGCACCATCAGGAGAAAACTGCCTTCTAAAGCCTCAGTAATGGTGGATGACCCTTCCCCGCCAAGCTCAATCACCCTAGGTTGACTCCAGACTGCTGTGCTGACAGTGAGAATTTCAATTCAGTGGTTCTTAGCTTGTTGGGCTCTGTGGGAGTGGAACCCACTGAGCTAGACTGCTTAGCTCCCTGGCTTCAGCTCCATTTCCAGTGCAGTGAATGGTTCTCCTCTTTTGTTGGAGCTCCAGGCATTGCTGGAGTATGAAAAAACTCCTGCAGCTATCTCAGTGCCTGCCCAAACAGCTGCCCAGTTTTGTCCTTGAAACTTAGGGCCTTGCTGGTATAGACTCAAAAGGGAAAGTCCTGATTTGCAAATTACAAAAATCCATGGGAAATGTGTAGTACCCAGGACAGGTAGCACAGTCTGTCACTGCTTCCCTTGGCTGGTGGAGGGAGGTCCCTAGGCTCATTGCACTTCCTGGGTGAAGCGATGACTCACCCTGTTTCTGCTCATTTTCTGTAGGTTGCACCCACTGCCTAACCAGTTCCAGTGAGATGAACTAGGTACATCAATTTGAAATGCAGAAATCACCCAACTTCTCTGTTGGCATCATTGGGAGCTGCAAATCAGAGCTGTTTCTATTCAGCTGCCCTGTCCCCTCCTCCCATCAATATTCATCTATATATCTTAATTTTACCTTTCCTTTGAAAGCTAACTTGGCTGAATATAGAATTCTTGGTAAGCAGTTTTATTGTTGTTTTTAAACCCTTTGTATATGTTATTCCACTGCCTTTTAGCCTGCATGTTGCTTCTGAGACACCAGCTGTTAATCTTATTGGGTTATAAGAGATGAGTCATATTTCTCTTGCCAATTTCAAGATTTTCTCCTTGTCTGTGACTTTTAGCATTTTAGTATGATCTTATTACAATTATATAACTCTCTTTTGTAGATCTCCTTGAATTTATCCTATGAAGCTTGCTGTGCTTGTAGAGTGATTTGTTGTAAAATAAATTTGGGAAGTTTTCAGCCTTTATTTCTTCAGATATATTATCTATTCTTTTCTCTATTTTTGAATTTACTCCCATTATGCAGAAGTTTGTGTGCTTAACAGTGTCTCACATTTCTCTGTGACTCTGTTTATTTGTCTTCCATTTTATAATCTGTATTTTTGCTTGAATAATTTCTATAGATCCATCATTATTTTTAAGGGTCCTAGGATATAAATTGCTGTACAAATTAATGCAATCAAATCGTGGCTCATTTGAAGAGACAGTTTCTTAGATCTGTGATCAGTATTTGTTCTGACCAAAGTGGGCTCCTCCTTACTTTATTATTCATCAATTCTTATTTGATTTTTTCAAAGCAAATAAAATAATTATTGTTCACTGATTCTTTTTTCTGTCAGTTCCAATCTACTGATGCATCCTTTTAGTGATTTTTAAATGTAGCTATTATATTTTTTAACTTCTGAATTTCCTTTTTATTTTTACTATTTGCATTTCTGTATTAATGTTATTTCCTTGACATGACATTTTTATGATACCTTTTTATTTTTACTTTCTTCATGTTTTCTTTTAGTTCTGTGAACATATGTTTACCTTGAATTTATTTTTCTGTTAAATCCAACATCTGGTCATTCCTCTAGGCAATTATTTTATGACTACCTTCGTTTCTGATGTATGGGTCATACTCTCCAATCCTTTTAAGAAATTGGATATTTCAGATAATATATTGAAATATCTTTAGGTACTTCTCCCTTTGCAATATTGATTGCTATTTACTTGTTTATGTTTTTTTGTGACTGCTATAGATTATTTTAGGAAAAAGTATCCACCATTACTCCCATCAAACCTCCCAAAATTAAACTTCCTATGTTGCTCCCCAGGGAGGCACAGACTAGGGTATTGCCCACAATCACTCTACATGATAGTGATATTTGTAGGGCTCTCTTTCTCTGCCCACACTCAGCTGCTGAACTCCAGTAATTGGTTTCTGATTGCTCTATTTTTCTCAAAAGCATCTTGGGGGCTGAGCGCGGTGGCTCACGCCTGTAATCCCAGCACTTTGGGAGGCTGAGGCGGGTAGATCACAAGGTCAAGAGATCGAGACCATCCTGGTTAACATGGTGAAACCCCATCTCTACTAAAAATACAAAAAATTAGCTGGGCATGGTGGCGCGTGCCTGTAATCCCAGCTACTCAGGAGGCTGAGGCAGGAGAATTGCCTGAACCCAGGAGGCGGAGGTTGCAGTGAGCCGAGATTGTGCCATTGCACTCCAGCCTGGGTAACAAGAGCGAAACTCCGTCTCAAAAAAAAAAAAAGCATCTTGGGCCATAAATTGCTCTACAAATTAATGCAATCAAACTGACTCCTTTGAAGAACTAGTTTCTGAGGTCTATATTCAATATTTGTTCTGACCAAAGTGGATTCCTCTCCACTGTCTTATTCCTCAGTCCCCTTCTGCAAACTAACTGGCCAACAATCTAAGCTAAATCTTCATTCAATCTAGAAACCTCCTCACATTTCCCTTCCACCACATCTTTTCTTGTTCTTGAGGGTCACTACAGACTTCAAATTCTCCAATCTCTGTTGCAAATGAGTTCACTGCTTTTTTTTTTTTTTTTTTAAACACAGAGTTTCAGTCTTGTTGCACAGGCTGGAGTGCAATGGCATGATCTCAGCTCACGTGACTGTGACTTCCACCTCCCAGGTTCAAGTGATTCTCCTGCCTCAGCCTCCTGAGTAGCAGGGATTATGGGGTGTACCACCACACCCAGCTAATTTTGTGTTTTTAGTAGAGACGGGGTTTCTCCATGTTGGTCAGGCTGGTCTTGAGCTCCCAACCTCAGGTGATCTACCCACCTTGGCCTCCCAAAGTTCTGGGATTACAGATGTGAGCCACTGCACCCAGCCTGAGTTCTTTGCATTTAGAAAGATATTAGGAACTGTTAGCTTTATGGCCTGCTTTTCTTCTACACAGCAAAATTGTTGAACCAAGGCTCATTTTCTTACTATGAGTAAGAAACTGACAAACCCATCTCTCAGTGACATCCCTACTGCAAGCGCTGGATACTTATTAAAGAAGGTCAGTAACCTGAGATCCTCTTGACTTATCTTTCCTGGAGGGGAACTACAGTGTTAAAGGCCAGGGTAAGCAATAGTATGGTCAACATTTATAGCACACCACATCCAAAGGAGAATCCCCATTTTATGAGTGGATTTGTGTAGAAGAGAACTACTGCTTATCAGCTGCATTTGCCTGGGACTTCTCCTCAGCAAGAGTATCTGAGGGCAGGATGAGAAACATTGAAGTTCTACTTTCCCCATAAGAAAGCTCTGCAACTGAGAGCTGAGAGAAAGCCCTATGTTCTTGGTTGAAAAAAAACAAAATCTGAAAAAGAGGCTCTATTTCTCTGAGCTGGGATAAGGAAAGAAGGGAGCAGTCTTACTTCAAATATCATAAACTCTAACTCTCTTAACAAATTTCCATTGATTTTCATAAGGAGATATTTAATCATTTGCTTTTTTTCCCTTAGGGATGTTTCCTTTAAGGTTGTTTCCAGAGACTTTGAAAGCTTGTTGTTGTTTTTTTAATTTCTACAAGCTTTACTCAGGAGCAGGTTAACAAAACTTCTCCTGGACTTGGAAAGTCCAGTAGGATTCTCTCTAGACACTGGTAAATAAGAATATGTCTCTTTAAAGTAGATAGTTAATATCATTCTTCCTTAAGAACAGAACATCCCTTTAAAAATGGCCAAGGAAGGCAGATCATGCGGTCAGGTGTTCAATACCAGCCTGACCAACAGGGTCAAACCCTGTATCTGCTAAAAATATAAAAATAAGCCAGACGTGGTGGCACACACCTGCAATCCCAGCTACTCGGGAGGCTGAAGTATGAAAATTGCTTGAACCCGGTAGGTAGAAGTTGCAGTGAGCTGAGATTGAGCCATTGCACTCCAGCGTGGGTGACAGAACAAGCCACCGTCTCAAAAAGTAAAAAAAAAAAAAATTTTTTTAATGGCCATAAAGAAAATAAAGTGCTAATGAATTACTGAACTTAATAAAATATACAAATTTTATGCGTGTGTAAATATATATACTTCATAATCATATATATATATGTGCAAATATGTGTGTTTTGTGTTTATGTATAAATTAAGGGATCAGAAAGGAGAAAGTATAGAAAACATTTATTATGTCTCTCAAATTTATGGTTCTTTTTTTTTTTGGTGTCTCTCAAATTTAGACTTAAGCTAATTTTACATTAAAGTTTAAACTATCAAGTCTCGCCAAGCTATATATTTGGATATTAGAAATAAGCAAATCATATTTTTACAGACTTAAGTAATTTTAATTATGTATCTTGGTAAGATAGAGATGATCTAGAATTGAAGGTAAGAGGACATTGCTTTATTGCTAGGTCTGTGTAAAACAGCCTATGATAATTCAGGCATGTTTCTTAATGTTTATGTATCCCTATGTGCAAAACTGGATTAATTAAATCTGAATTACATATCGTACAGAGCCAGGGTAGGATTAAAAGCAATAATGTGAACATACTATTTAAAGGCAAAGTGTCACAGTAGAATCCATAAAAAAAAGAAACAAATCTTCATGGATTCCACATGTATCCACCAAGCAAACATTATTCTAGGCAGACAGGTTTTAGCAATGAGAAATCTAATTCTCATGCAATTTATGTTTATTTACTGCTGAATACAGAAAATAAATGCCTTTATAAATGCAATTTGATCATACTTTTACATAAAAATTATGCTTTTAAATTTCAAGTTTTATTTTAAACTGAAACGATTGAAAACTCGAATTAACATATTTTTACAGTAATAATTTCTCCATGTTGGAGAAAGGCATATGGGGAAGGGAGTTTCCTTAGAAATACTTACCTGAATATTACACCCTCAGGGGGTTCAGAGTTTTATGATACCACTTTTATTTATGTTCTGATAAAGTAATGTATTTCAGTTTATACAAAATTACAGTCTATAATTCATGAATATTTATCAATTTCAACAATGTTATGACCTTTCTTGGCACAAGTGGGATGATTTCAGAGCCTGCCTGAAGAAAGTCCTGCCCTGCAATGATGGATGAGATGTCAAACATCCCTTGTATCAGAGACTCTTACAGAATCACGGCAATGTGAAAAGACCAATGGCAGTCTTTTCCTGGGAGGAGGTTTTAATTATGAAGATAGAGGGAAGCCTGGACGTGGTGCCCACTCCCTCATTCTCGGCAGTGCCATAGTTAAGGAGCCAGAGTGCAGTCATGGTAATCTCTCTGAATGTTTACATGTAGTATCAGAGCAGTAAATATTCAATAAAAATCCTGAGTCTCTACTATGGGTTTATCACTCTACTACAGCTAATGATTCAAGTTGGATAGAAAATAGGCTGTGCCTGCAAATTGCCTAGAGTTAATTAGGGAAAGGCAATCAAAGAAATCCATAAGTTTCAATAGAGCAGTATAGTATCTGAACAGCAAGAAGTCCCAAAGAGGAAGATGCTAATTTCTTATAGATGAACAGGAAAAACTATACAAAGTAAGCAATCCTTCAGCTCATTTTTGAAGATAGATATGTCCACCTGACAAACATGATGGAATGTGAGGTAGTGATGGCAGAAGGGGATACAGAAAGACTTTTATACAAAAGGATTATACAGCAAGAACAAATGTGCACAAATACTTCCATTGCATCTGCCCTAATAAAAACAGACTTTTATCTGTTTACAAAGTTATCATTTTCTAAGTGTTGTGATTGTTTTATGATGCTAAGATGTTTCCACACATAGATTCTCTCAAGCTTTTACCCTGCCTTGAAATGCCTAGTCTATGCACCTCTCCTTACTCAATCTCTGCTCCTTATGGAGTAAATTCCTGCTATGGAAAACTTTCCTACATATTCACCGAATCTTATGCTTTTTAAAATTTCCTCTTTAACTTCAGTTGTATATAACTAGCACTGAAATAAACTTTGATTTTTTTCCATTCTCTGCTGTTCTGTTTGTATAATATATGCCTCTCCAACTTGAATAATAGAGTTTATGTCTTATCCTTTGGTAGAACTAACAGCACTTGGCACCACGTTGAGCTCTGCTAAACTTAACAAAACATAATACTCAAGCAAGTATTCCAGCTTCAGAGGGTCAGTTTACTTTCAGAATTTACATAAACATTTGATTTTGACTATTTCAGCTACCTCGTATAAGTGGATTTATGAGTGTCTACCTCCTCTGACTGGCTTATTTCACTCAGCCTAATGTCCTTCAGTTTCTCCACAATGTTATCCATAGCAAGATTTTCTTCTTTTTAAGGTTGAATGCTATGTCATTGAGTGTCTATACCATATTTTCTTTTATCTAATTATCTATCAAGAGTAGAATGACAGTTTTGAGGGCCTGGGGAAAGGGAGAAATGGGAGGTTGCTGATCAATGGTGTAAAGTTTCAGTTATGTAAGAGGAATGAGCTCTGGAATTTGCTACAACCTTGTGATCATATTCAACAATATTGTATTGTTCACTTAGAAATTTATTAAAAGGGGAAAAAATGGTTTGAGTGCCCAGTAAATGATTAATGGTACTGTTTGGCTGTTCATGTTTTCCCTTATGTCATCTCCACCTTCCACTGAACTCCTGATCCTGTCTCTGTCTTCAGAACATATTATCTGCTTTTCATACAATGTCATTATCAATCTGTTTACTCTCTGGAGAACCCCAGCACGCTTTTATTTAAAAATCTGGTTAAATGGGGCGTGTATTACATTAATAAATTGTCACACAAAGCTTAGATATTAGCAATTCTAATTATTAATTCTTTCATACTGAAGATTATTCCCCACATAGCTCCATATTCCTATAGTCTTGCTGAACTCCACTTGCTCTCTGTCCACCCACAGACCTTTTGAAATTGCTCTCAGCACCACAGCATTGTACTTTATTATTTAGAGTAGATCAGTTCTCCACAGCATCATATCTTTCTCATTGTATGGGCAGCTTAGTGACACATGTACCACGTAAGGCCTGTTATCTATATTTACTGCAGTCAGCAGAGTGCTCTGCTCCTTGCTGGGTACACAAAATCCTCTCAACATCAAAAGTACTGTTTTTCTGCACCACAGGTTAAATCACATTCTTAGGCTGGGTCTTTCTAGTCTATCCTGTCTAAGCAGAAGGGAAGTAAGGATGTATGATTCTCCATTAAAAAGAATAGCAGAGGAAGGACTCTTCCAATTATATTTATTAATTAAAGGAAAAGTAAGCTTTGCCCCTAAAGAAAGGTGTGATTCTAAAAATAATGATGGAATAATAATTCCTTCAGTGTGGGCCGAATTCTTCCCTCTTGAATTCTTCATTTAGTGGAGCTGCAACTCCCACAGTTGCACAAAGGATTTGTTCACCATACAAAAATAGGAATGTGGTCCTGGGAATTTAATTATTCCTATAATAAAATTCCTGTTTTATTAAATATAAATAGGTATTCCTAGTTATGTTAGGGATTTTATAGTACTTAAATACCAATAATTATTCAAACAGATTTATTGAAAGTTAATGGCAATGTTATAATAATGTCGGTATGTTTTATATGCAATAGTTGTTACACCTCATTAAACAGGTTGGTAAATGATCCATTGCTGTTTAATTAACATGCAATGACTGTTATTAAATCTTAAACTGTAAATTAAATACTGATTTGAGACACTTAATCTTAAACTGTGATTGAAAACTTCTTAAGGCATGAGCCTCCAGAGTCCCTTTTATTTTACTGTTTCTTCCTGCCTTCCTTATATACCTTAATATAGGTTTGGAACTGAAAAGTAGGCTGCTCTTAATTTGTGTGGTTGAACTTTTTCTTAATGGAGAATAGCAAGCCTTTCTTGGAGGTGAACAAGTTTTGAAAGGAGAATCAAAACTAGCTTTTTACAAATGTAAGATTACATTTAAAAAAATTTAGAAAAAGAAGTAACCTAAAGCCTTACAACAGGCACTCATACTTGCACAGCAGCACGTTGTGCAAGCTTGTCAAGCTTCATTTGGCTAATTTAGAATGAAACACCCACCTATTTACCCAAAGAAAAATCCAAGATGCAGGTAGGTCTCTTCAAGCTTTACTGAACCAGCTCTATACAAAGAGCAACTTGGTATTAAGTAGGCAGGGGTGGTTTCTCTATATTTAATAAGGAGAATAAAATTCTGTCAAGCTTTATATGTATTTCAAAAACATACAGAGTTGAGCTCCTCTGTGGCATACATTGGAGTTTGTGTGATAGTGCACCAAAGGTTAGCAATAAAATTTGCTCTACAGAAGCTATAACTCTTTACATCTCCTTTTGTGTTTTTCAGGCGCATTTTAGCACACAAAAAAAGCTTGTGTTAGGATTTATATTTTGTGAAACATGTCTCCATGGCTAAACTATGATAGTTTTCAATAATATTTTAGCTTCATATAATTTTAAAAGTCCCAAGATTGGGAAACACTATTTTAATAATTTGAAAATATTTTATATCACGTTGGCTCAATATGGTTATTTTCCCACAATTCTTTAAAAAAAATTACAAGAGGATGCATACGTTTTTACTTTAGAGTTTCTAAAATACTTTTGAAATATCATCAATGAAACTTTTTGGGCATACTTGTACGTAAAAATACAGTTCTCTCTTCTTAAGATTTGGATTAAAAAATAGAACAATTGTTACAGGATGATAATTAGAACATTTTGTAGAGCAGCAGAGAAAAATATTTATTTATTTATTTATTTATTTAGATATAGAGTCTCACTCTGTCACTCAGGCTGGAGCATGATGGTGCGATCTCAGGTCACTCCAACTTCTGCCTACCGGGTTCAAGCAATTGTCCTGCCTCAACCTCCCAAGTAGCTGGGATTACAGGTACCCACCGCCACGCCTGGCTAATTTTTGTATTTTCAGTAGAGACAGCGTTTCACCATGTTAATCAGATGATCTCAAACTGCTGACCTCAGGTAATCCACCCGCCTCAGCCTCCCAAAGTGCTGGGATTATAGGAGTGAGCCACCGTGCCCGGCCAAAAACCTTTTTACATACAATTTTTTAAACGTAAAAGTTAAAGGTTTTCCTAGATTCCTTTTTCTTGGAAGTATTTGTGCACATTTGTTCTTGCTGGATAATCCTTTTGTATAAAAATCTTTCTGTATCCCCTTCTGCTGCCATCACTACCTCACATTCCATCATGTTTGTCAGGTGGACATATCTATGTATCTAGATAATACATAGCCCTGAAGAAATAAGCCCTCAGCTACAATAATGCCAGTATCATTTTTATGCACGCACACACATACACACACACACATTCAACGAGAGAGAGAGTAAATACAAGAGGCACTGAGAGAGAAATAAGATATACTACAAGTAATAGACTTTTGCCATGTAAGAAGTTTGCATTTTCTTTGGAAGGAAATGAATATTTACTGTGTAGCAGTGTTTGCCTAGTTAATTTAGGATGAAAAGAGCTTTGATTATGAGTGGTAAAAAAAATTAACTCTGTTTTGACTTGTCACTCCTTATTTCATAGGACCAGAATTCAACTGTTTCCCAAGCAACATTAGCCTTGGCTTAGAAAAGGCCCTATTAACATCTGGCTAAGCAAAGATAACTATGTGTACAAATTATAAAAAATGCAAAAATATCAAGATTCTTATGTGGCATGAACTCATGTTTCACAAAGAAGGAGAATGAAGTCATTGAATCAATTAGGGCATAGGAAAATTCCTTTAAAGAGGAGTTTTGTGAGAATTAAAATGTCATTCATTATGGTATAGTAAGTGTCTTCGCTGAAGAGCTACTCTGTTCTAAGCACATTTGAATCACAGGCAGCATTCACAAAGAGAAAGTCAAATGACCAAAGTCAGGTTCAAAAATTTTTACATTTCCTTGGGCAAAAAAAAAAAAAGGAAAGGAGTGGAGTATTGTTTTGAGGAGTAATAGAAATAAATATTGTTCAAAGGAGGCTGAAATTGGATCCACTAAGCTCTCCGGAAACATGTGAAAATGAGAAAAAATGTCTACCCTTAAATGTAAGTTTGATTGAGAGCTAGGTTGGTAGTATCTTTTATAATTTTTTTTTAAAAATTATTTTCTGTGTACTGACATGGCTACAAAATACACAATTGATTGGTGTTTACAAGTTCCTGCTAGGGGAAAAATATATTACTACACCCAACTTGGCATTAAGGTTTATGATAAATACATACTAGTGAGTGCAAGGTTCTTTGAACTGGCTGCACCATAGGCCATACCCTAAGTTGAGCCATGATGACCCCTGTGACCCACATGTATACCTCTGAATGGCCTCCTGGAATTAGAAAATCTGAAGTGACTGGAAAACCAAGAAAAGGGGAAGAATAATCAACACCTGTGGTACTTAATTAATTTGACACATTCTTCTGTTGTTCCTTATTCCCGCCTCCATAGATAAGGCAATTGGACTTTGTAACCGACCTTGGTGGACCTGGTGACTCCAGACCCTACGGCCCCCCTCCCAGCTTGCAAAAAACTGCCCTAAACTGTAACTTCTGTAACTTTCCACTGCCTACCCCAAACCTATAAAACAAACTCCTATCACACCACCCTCTACCCACTCCCTTTTCGGACTCAGGCTGCCTGCACCCAGGTGAATAAACAGCCACGTTGCTCACACAAAGCCTGTTTCAGGGGTTTCTTCATTCAGAATGCACGTTTTAACAGTGAGACAGAGAACAAAGCCACAACAAGCTAACCCATCCTGAGCAAAGCTGCCTGCTGCCTCTGAAGTGATACTTTAATGTTCCCAACATGAGCATGAGAAGAGTACCCACAACTTGTCATTATAAGACCTGGTTCTAAACAGGAGACTGGGGCAAGTGTCCAGCAACCACAAAATCACTAGGTAAGTAATCATTAACTGGGTGGAGAAAGAGCATTAAAAGTAAAAATAATAAGCATTCTATAAAAATTAACTTGGTAATTTTAATAAATTATTAACCATTATGTGTGGTTTAAAATAAAAGTGAATTTAAAATTCAGGTAAAGAATATCACACTGGTTGGAGAGGAGTGACCAAGAGGTAGCTAATGCTTGCAAAATTCCTTGCGTGCTGAAAATTTAAAGACATCTTTCAGAAAAACGTTGTGAAGGGAATTTAAAGTTTTTAAATCAACATTGAAAAATAAAGAAAAAGTAGAAAACTTTATGTATTCAAGCTCTGACCAAGTGAAGGATAGAAAGGATGGGAACAAAGTGAAGTACAAGGGCCGGGCACAGTGGCTTATGCCTGTAATCCCAGAACTTTGGGAGGCTGAGGCAGGCAGATCACCTGAGGTCAAGAGTTTTAGGCCGGCCTGGCCAACATAGTGAAACCCCATCTCTACTAAAATTACAAAAATTAGCTGGGTGTGGTGGTGCACACCTATAATCCCAGTTACTTGGGAGGCTGAGCCAGGATAATGACTTGAAACCAGGAGGTGGGGAGGTTGCAGTGAGCTGAGATCATGCCATTGTACCCTAGCCTGAGTGACAGAGCAAAAAGGAAAAAAAAAAAAAAAAAGTAAAACACAAGCATCTTCCTTCCAGTCAGATGATGAGGGTTCTGCTGTATGAAAATATGACCCCTAAATATCAGTCATTTACACTGGTGTGGTTTTTGTTCTGACTACATGACTACTGTAGGTTGAGCTTGGCCTGACTCCATGTAACCATCATTCTATGACTCAGGCTGATACAGAAGCTTATACTTGAAAATCTCTAGACTTCTTTATATATATATAAAGTACATATATATATATATATATATATATAACTATATATATATAAAGTATATATATATGTATACACACATATATATGCATATAAATATGTATAGATATATCTAAATATATAAATTCTAATTTATAAATTCCATATACATAAATTTTAATTTGTATAAATTTTATACATAATGTATAATATATATAACTTTCCATTTAAAAAATTTTTTAAATATTTAAAATTATATGTATACACACATACACACATACACACGCATACACACATACCTTATATATTTTTTAAAATATTCACAGGGTCTTGCTATGTTGCTCATTACCCAGGCTGGTCTCAAACTTGTGGCCTTAAGCAATCCTCCTGCTTCAGCCTCCCTATCATGCTGGGATAACCACTGTGAGCCGCTGTGCCTGGCCAGGAAGAGATAATAGCAAACCACATACTGGCCTGCAGTGCTTCTGCTAAAGGATAACCGGTGTTACTTTCACTCAGATATCATTGGGAAAATCAAATCATGCGGCAAGAATAACACTGGTGAAATTAAAAGTATAATTTTTCAGGGAAGGGCACCATGATAAGGGGCATTGCAGGGAGAAGCAGCAACAATGTCAAAATTAATATCCTGGTTAAGAGAAAACACACCTTATGATACTGTAGATGAGTCAAAATGTATCAATAATTACAATGAGAGAAAATAGGCAAAAATAAATCATTTATAGAGAGTTTTACATTTTGGATAATAGGAAAACTATATGCTGCTTTAAAAAATAATTATAAGACAAACACATACAATAAGTCTCAAAATAGGTTAATCAAAAAAATACAGTAAGCAATTATTAATCAAATCAAACTGCTATAGTAGAATCACTAGCAGATAAAAATAAAATTTAAGTCAATAAGCTTTAACAGAAATAGCCACCCAAGAAAATATTCACCAAGTAAATTTAAGCATCACCAATATTTTGCATCTAAAACCACAGCTTCAAAAATATAAATAAACGTAATGAAATAGTAAGTAGAAACCAACAAAATCCACAAACATGGGAAACTTCAATATATTTCTATCAGAAGCTAATGGTGTGCATAGTAAATCTGAAAAGTTAAATTTTCTTACATAGATGTAGGTAGACAAATGATAACACTCTAACATAGATTTACATAATTTTTTACCTAATTAGTTAAAGTATATGTTAAGTTCAGAATACACTAAAATTTATAAACTGGTTAGAAATATACTCAAAGAGTAAATTCAAATAAATCTAAAAAACCATTATTGCAAGATATTATTATCTGTGACTTTAATACAATTAAATTGGGAAATAAAAGTTAAACTGAAGTAGGAGTGGCCTCGAGAAACAAACCTCTTGAACACCGAACTGGGAAGGAAGTGGTGATTTATCCAGCTGGGACAAGGCAGCCTAGCTGCCTAACAGCCAAGCTTGAGCTCACAGAGAAAGTTCCTGCCCTTTTAAATGCTTACAACTCTAGAAATTACATGGGAAAGGGTCTTTGGCTGACAATTCTAGAATGTACATGTGAAAGGGTCTTGAGCTTACAATTCTAGAATTTACATGTGAAAGGGTCTTGGGTTTACAACTCTAGAATTTACATGTGAAAGGGTATTGGGCCATGGAGTAGGCCTGGGGTATAGTGGCTTAGGTGGAGGTTTGATCTTGTTTAAGTGAAAACAGTGCCTTTTGGAAAGATTCCTCCATACCATGCCTTCCATCTATAGGAGGGTGGTTAAGGTGGTCCCAGGTCTGCTAGCCTTTACTTCTCCTATTGAAATTCATTGTGGAAGTCAAGTGGGGGATGGCCTTAGATGCCTAAGGGTGATTAAGGGCCTCCTCCCTCAAAACAACTATAAAACTCTTATATCTATTTATAAGTTAATATATACAGTAAATGTATTCAGTATTAGATGCAAACAAAATAATTTCATAGCAAAAACGACTAGGATGAGTATGGTGATATTTGAGGACAAAATATCTAAAGAGAAAATCTACAGAAAATAACAAAGTTTTTTTGTTTTGTTTTGTTTTGGAATGAGATCTCTTTTTACATACATTAGACTGTCACAGTCCTATGTGCCATATACTGGAGAGCAGTGGAGCAAAGGATAGAAAATGACACCATAATGTAACAACACCACTTTAGAAAACAAATGTGAGCATACCTGGTAAAGCAAAAGCTGGACAAACCTCACCATCTGGATATATAGACCATGGAACCTCTTGCTTAAGCACCCAGGGATGCATCTGAAAGAATGTTCGTTTTAGTGTTATTTGAAATAATAAAGAATCCACAAAAAGGTTCTCAACTAAAGAATTCATAAATATTATGAAACGTTCATGAAGTACAACTCTAATCAGCAGGTGAAATTAATGAACTAGAGCTGCATGAATCAAATGTTTAAAATTATGAAATAATGTGCAGTGAAAATAAGCAAGTTGTGTAATGATAATTATGAGAGTATGGGAATATTTATAACACATTTTTAAACATTCAAGAACTATTGTTGATTATACATTTGCATTCAAGGATTAAAACACAACAAATTAAGAATAGCAGTTACATTTTTCAGTAGTCTGGAGAATGTATTTTGGGAATTGTTCTCAAAGGGTTGTAAGTACATAAGTTTTTTTTTTTTTTTTTAATAAAATGAAAATATGTGAAGCAAATAGAGGAACCTATTAAGACTTATTAAGCTGGATGGAGGATACATAGTTGTTTTTCATCTTAGTCTTCTGAATTTATGTAAGGCTGAAACAGTGCATGATTAAGGTAAAGGGAAATGGCTAAAGACATTTAGAGATGGAGACAAGGCTACACTACAAGTATGTGGCATGATGTGCCCATGCATGGTTTCACCTCATGTTTACAATTGTCCATTATTTATCTTCTACCTTAGCTGGACCACACTTTCATCATTTTTGTCTTCTCCACACAGGCCCCTAATCTCAGCTTTTCCCCAGCTAAAATACAGAATATCTCCCTAACAGTCCATGTTGAGAATTGGCTGACCACAGCAAGAAATATTTTCTATCAGATCACATGGATCATGCTCTCTGCTCACCTCTATAGATCCTGATATTGGAGAGATCCTGATATTGGAGAATTCTTTCTCTTACACTAGGCTTTGATAAAATCTCTGCTTATCTTAGTGTGAATTTGTTTTTATTGGACAGATTTTGTTGCAGAAAAATTTACCTGACAAGAAACCCAAGCCGCACTCAGGGAAATGGAGGAACACTCTTTATTATGCCAGCGGGCCCAGAAGAGTTCACACCCAAAAGTCTGGACCCCCACTAAGAAATGTACACAGTTTTTATAGGTAAGGGGACAAGGGAAGTAACTCACAACTTTTAGACAACGCAGCAGTTTTTTTTAAGTCTTTTTAGCTGGTAAGCAATAAGCTGAGGTACAGAAGCAGAAAGAGGCAGTTATTAGCAGAAAAACAGGGGCCGTTTTAAAATAGGGAAATAGCCAACTATGTGCTAACAAAATCCCGGGCAAAATTTCCACTTCATTCCCCCCTTTGATGCTCTCTTTTGAATATTAGGGATCATCAACCTTACACCCTGGTGTCTGTGTTTAGCAGCTTGTACCCACTGAGGGCCAGAAACTGAGCACTGGTTTTTCTAATTACCGTGGTTTCAATGAAGCACTGAAGTATGTTAATTAGGCAAGAGCCAAGCAGATTATTAATAGCAAAACAGGAAGTGACATTTTACACCAGACATGGACAAGGACTGTCCCTCAAAGGACAATGATGACAAAACAGCAGTAGAACAACAAATGTCAGAATAGTTCCAAGTATTAAGATTTCAGTCCATATTTGCTGATTCAGTGGAGGCTTCTCAAGCTTCAGCCATGCATTGACTAGTCAGCTTCTGGTTGTGTGACTAGAGCAGGGCTTGATGAGTTCTCAGGATTCAGCCCGCCGAAGCATGATTTTCGTGGGGTGCCGAGGGTCTGATGTGCAGTCCACCAGTCCAGTGATGTGTTCGGGTGGGCCCTCTTGGCTCTGGAATAGTGTACCTACAGAACCACTCCTGCAACTTTAGGAGCAGTTAGGGTGACAAGGATTACAGTATGCGGCCCTGTCCAGACAGATTAGAGGGGTTCCTTTTTCCAGTCTTTCACCCAGACCTGGTCCCAGGTTGGAAGGGATTTCCTGGACTGGCTAGGGAGATAGGTGCTCTTTCTATTACAAACTGACCCGGGATAGCACCTTTCCCAATGCCTGGAGCTGGGATGTCATGCTTGTTTCCCCCAGCTGTCTGAGGTCTCCCCTCACCTTGTTAATCAGAGCGGGAGCCTCCCAAATAGGATTTCAAAGGGTGAGTAACTGGCGGGCCTCATTGTACACTGTGACCGCAACAGGTCTAGAGGAAGCACATCTACCCAGGAAGCCTGGGTTTCCTGACAGAGCTTTGCTAGTGTAATCTTCAGGGTTCGATTCATGCGCTCCACTTTCCCTGAACTTTGTGTCCTGTAGACTGTGTGAAGTTTCCACTTAATCTTGAGCACTCTGGTGAGGGCCTGGATGATCTCTGCCACAAATGCTGACCCACTGTCACTGTGCATGGTGAGTGGAATACCGTACTGGGAAACAATGTCACAAAGTAGGACTCTCACTACTTCTCAGGCCCTTTCTGTCTTGGTTGGGAGTGCCTCAGCCCAGCCTGAGTATGTACATACAACGACCAGTAGGTATTTGTACCCTTTACTGGGCTTGACTTCAGTGAAGTCCACCTCTATGTCCTCAAGGGGGTAGCCACCCATCCATTGCACCCCTGGGGCAGGTTTCAGCTGCTGTGGGGGGTTGTTTTCAGCACAGATAAGACACTGATTGCTTACTGCAGCACAGAGTGTGGGGAGAGTTGCATTATAGTAATACCTGTTGAGTAAGGTTTTCAGAGTAGTTTTACCTAGGTGGGGGAGACCATGGCACTGAGCAGTGATGGTATGGGCCAAGTTCTTAGGCACCACTGGTCTGTGGTCAGGGAGTAGCCACAATCCCCCAGCACTCTGCTTTGCCCCCTCCTGCTGTGCCTACAGGTTTTCTTCTTTAGAGTACTCTGGCTTTCCCACATCCTCTCGGAGCCAAGGGGTGACTGTGAACAAGTGGGTAGGGGCCTGCACAGGCCCTTTCTTCAGTGCAGCTGCCTTAGCTTCTTGGTCAGCCAGCCAGTTTCCTGTAGAGGTAAGATCAGTGCCTCTTTGGTGGCCCTTGTAATGTATGACAGCTACCTCTTTGGGCTTCCAAACTGCTTCTAGCAGTCTGAGAATTTCTTCCTTATTTTTTTTCTTTTCCTCCTGCTATCAGCAGCCCTCTTTCTTAGCATATCGCCCCATGTATGTGGACAGTTGCAAAGGCGTACTTGGAGTCAGTGTAAATATTGACTGCTTTGCCTTCCAAGCGGCACAGGGCCTGAATTTCACCCATTGTGTTGTCCAGCCTCTGGGCAAAAGGGCTGCCTCGACCACTTCAGTGGCGGTGGTGACTGCATACCCCGCATACCTCTCCCCATTCTGGACATAGCTGCTTCCGTCAGTGAACAGGTTTAAATCTGCCTTAGGGAGGGGACAGTCCTTGAGGTCTGGCCAACTGGCAAAGACCTCATTGACCATTTCCTTACAGTTGTGGTCCAGGGCCCCCTCCTCTGAGGGTAGAAATGTGGCTGGCTTGAGGCCATGCACAGTCTCAATAGTGACCCGGGGTTTTCACAGAGCAACCCTTGGTAGTGGGTCAAACGAGCATTTGAGAGCCAGCGGTACCCCTGGCTGCTCATGAGGGTGGACACCGAGTGGGGCACTTTAATATGGACAGTCTGGCCCAAGGTTAGCTTGTCAGCTTCCTTCATCCAAATGACTGTGGCGGCTAAGGCTCAGAGACAAGGGGGCCATCCCAACACCACTGCATCCAACTGTTTAGACAGATATGCTACTGGCCTCTGCCAAGGCCCAACGGTCTGGGTGAGGACCCCAGAGCTGTTTTGTTTTTCTCCTGAACAAATAGACTGAATTCCCAGGTGACATCTGGAAGTCCTAGTGCTGGGGCATTTTGAAGCAGTGCCTTGATTTCCTGGAAAGCCATGTCTTGGCTCTTACCCCACTCAAGAGGTTTATCTTCCAGCCCAGTTAGGACCCCATAGAGGGGCCTTGCTATGTCAGAGAAACTGGGACTCCATATGCAACAGAAATCTGCTGCCCCGAGAAACTCCCAGAGCTTTCTCTTGGTGTTGGGAGTGGGCATGGAGCAAATCACCCTTTTCCTCTCCGGTCTCAGAGCCCGATGTCCTTTGGTGATGATGAACCCCAGGTACCTCACCTGTTGTCTGCAGATTTGGGCCTTTTTCCATGAGACTTTATATCCTGCCTCTGTAAGGAGCTGCAGCAGCAGCACCTTGGTCTCTTCCCATCAGTCCTTCCGCTCCCTGCTGGCAAGAGGTAGGTCATCCACGTACTGCACCAGTGGGCAATTAAGGTCCTCTCATGGGAAGGCAGCTAAGTCTGCAACAAGTGCCTCACCAAACAATGTGGGAGAGTTTTTAAATCCTTGGGGCAACCGAGTCCAGGTCAGTTGCATCTTCCTTTGTGTTTGGGGCTCCTCCCATTCGAAGGCAAAAAGTGGCTGGTTCTTTGGTGCCAATCGTAGACAGAAAAAGGCATCTTTTAAGTCCAGGCATGTGAACCACTCAGCCTTAGGGGAGAGGTGGCCCAGGAGAGTGTATGGGTTAGGAACCACCGGGGGCAGGGTGATTGTGGCACCGTTTACTGCTCTCAAGTTCTGTACTGGGCGATATCCCCCACCGGGCTTTCTCACTGGCAATAGGGGAGTGTTCCAGGGAGACTGGCATTTGACCAAGATTCCCCCCTTTCTAAGCTGTGAAATTTGTTCCCGGATTCCCAGCTGGGCCTCTTGGGGTATTGGATATTGTCTCTGCCTGACAGGGAGGGCTCCAGGCTTGAGGTCAATTATCAGTGGTATGTGGGCCTTGGCTGTTCCTGGGGGGTTCATCTCTGCCCAGACTGCAGGGAAGGTGCCCAGGAATTCCTCTGACCTCTCGGCAGTGTGCAGTTTCCTTTCTTCCTCACGTAGAAGCTTGACTGCCAGGAGTAGGCCCCCCTTTCGCTCACTTAAAGTAAGACTGGCTGCCTCCCTGGTTCAAAGGTGATTTTTGCCCCCAATTTGCTCAACAAGTCTCTTCCCAAAAGGGGAAAAGGGAATTCCGGCAGGTAGAGGAACTCATGGCATATCTGGTGGCCCCCTAACTGGCATGTCCACTCTTGGCAGAACAGCCAGGGCTCTACCTGTTCACCTGTTGCTCCCACAACAGTTGCCTTCCGGTTGCTAAATAGGGCAACCAGAGTGGTGACCACCAAGTACTCCACTCTAGTATCTACCATTAAAGTCACTGGATGGCCCTCTATCTTCATCTTGACCATGGGCTTTTGGGTTCAAGTTTCATAGAGCCTGTTCTGCCCTAGTCTGAGTCCATTTCAGCCAAGTCCATCACGGCCAAGCCGATCAGGTGGGCCTGGCTATGTTCTGGCTGGTATTCTGCCCTCCCTCGGGGGTGCCCTACCAGGGACCGTCCACTTGGGGCACTGGTTCTTCCAGTGTCCCACCTCTCTGCAGCATGCACACTGATCTAGCTACAAGGGAGGGTGCTCAGATCGCCCGCCCCGCTTTGCGTGGGGGGTGTGTCAGGCAAGGCTGGTGGGCTGGGGGGTGATGGTGCTAGAAGGACATAAGGCAATGGCAGCTCCTCCTCGCGGTCATCCTAATGAATGGGTTGCTTGGGCCCCTTAGTTGCTTGGGCCATGAAGACCTTGCACTGTCCCTTCCTACCAGCACAGAATCGAACTCAAGGAGGGTCTGAGCTATTTCCAACGAGGAATCAATATATGGGAACTGGTCCAGGTAGCCAGGGTTCCCGGTCACAGCTTCCAAACAGCCTGTACCTTGGAGACTTTCAGGGTGCCCTCTGGTGGCCAGCCAACGCTAAGCACCAGCCACTCTGATCTGCAGAGGGTTTTTAGCTTTCCTGGGGTAATTTTGACCCCATAATCTCCAGAAAAGCCCTACCTGAAGTTTTTGACCATACAGTCTAGGACCGTGGGCTTAGCCTGACTTTTCCCCATGATGTGTGTCCTCTTTTGAATGGTGACGCAAGACAGACAAAGGAGGGGTGTCCTGTGAAGGACCACTCAGATGCCCACCTGGCTGCGCCCCTTGCGGGAATTTAGGCGTCTCTTAGCAGTCAGGTCGGTATAATCCCTCGACTCAGATTGAGCTCAACTTGAGCTCAGCTAGATACCGCCATAAGCCTTATAAGGTTAGCCACAGAAACGCAGGCTCGGGCCCTGTCGAGCTCCGTAACTTGCACCGTGAAGCTACAGATGGGAGGTTCAAGAGCAGGCTCTTGAACTCCCCACACACTCACACACGCACTCAGAGGTCATCACATTCCCACCCTAACCCGAGAAATCCACCTGCTGTCGCCAAATGGAGACCCCGGGAGGTGATCAGGCTCCCCTTCCGTGCTCACACAGGCCTGCCTAGAGTCGGGTCCCGCGACTTTACCTTATCCGGAGTTCCCCTCAGTTCAGTCCGTTTTCCCCTAGAGTCCGGTGAGCAGCAACGCCGGAGCAGCAGCAGTTCCCCTCCAGGAAAGGAGGCCCTGTAGAAGCTTACAGGGCCCATTCCTTGTTGCCGGCGGGGAACAGGCGAGCTGTCCGTCCTTTCCGACCTCAAACCGGTGGCTCAAGGGGCCAGTGCGCTTGGGTTTCCCGCTCAGGGAACCAAAATTTTACCTGGCAAGAAACCCAAGAGGCCTTCAGGGAAATGGAGGAACACTCTTTATTAAGCCGGCGGGCCCGGAAGGGTTTACACCCAAAAGTCTGGACCCCCCGCTAGGAAAAGTACACAGTTTTTACAGGTGAGGGGACAAGAGAAGTAACTCACAACTTTTAGACAACGCAGCCGTTTTTTTTAACGCTTTTTAGCTAGTAAGCAATAAGCTGAGGTACAGAAGCAGAAAGAGGCAGTTATTAGCAGAAAAACAGGGGCAGTTTTAAGTAGGGAAGTAGCTGACTATGTGCTAACAAAATCCTGGGCAAAATTTCCACTTCAGTTAAGGGAATGGGATAATTGGATGTGGCCACAAGCTCTGGTCTGTGTATTTTTCCCACTTTAGTACAGGTACTATTTAAATTATCACTGAGGTCAGGTTTGTAGAAGAAAAGTTCATTTTTTTTTTGTTAAACAGTGTGATCTAAAAGGATGACAAACATAAGTTGTTGTTGTTGTCTTGCTATTTTCCTCTGAGATACAATGATCATACCTTCTGGTGTGTCTGGAACAGTTTAGACTATAAAAGTTTACACCTATTATAAATTAACACCTGTTCATTTTTTAGCATCCCTCATTTTCACTTTCAAAGAAGTTTCAGTTTAGATAACAAATGTACAGTCAACCTACTTAAAAACATTTAAATGTTTAGACATGGGTAGATTCTATAATCTCTAGGGATAGTTTAAATGTAAAAATGTCTGAAGACAAAACTAATGCAATGCTTAACTCCTCTTCTACCTTAAGCTATTATTTGGCTGAAATTCACTATGGGATGGGGTTGTGGTGTGCTCTCTCACTTTCCTTCTCTTTTGTTTCTGTTTGATGGGGTAGGAGAGGAGGAAGAATACTGACTAAGGTCAAATAGTAATCTTGAGAGTCTGGGTGTGGTGGCTCACACCCGTAATCCCAGCAATTAGGGAGGCCCAGGCAGGCAGATCAGTTGAGGCCAGGAGTTTGAGACCAGCACCTCCCCATCTTTATTAAAAATACCAAAATTAGCTGGGCGTGTTGGTACACAGCTGTCATCCCAGCTACTCCAAAGGCTGAGGCATGAGAATCACCTGAACCTGGGAGGCAGATTTTGCTACTCACTCCAGTCTGGGAAATAGAATGAGACCATCTCTAAAAATTAAAACATATACACATTTGAAAGAGTTTGTAGTTTGCCATAGGCTGTAGCTACTTCTTGGGGTGAGAATTACTGGGCTTTAAGGTCCAGTTCAGCCTGCTTTGCTGGGTCCTATAGTGTGTTCTTTCTGGAATCTTTGTGTGGATGGGATAGTATACCTTCAGGGCACAATTTCCTCAAGTGGGAAATCCCCTCTAGTTAGACATCTTTAAATGATGATGAAAGGCTGGAGGAACAGTGCAGTTTAATCCCCTCTGAATAAGCCCTGACAAGGTTTTCAGGTCCCCAAGTGCTTCCCACACTCTATAGTTTGGAGAATATTTGAAATTTCTCTGCCTTCCTTTTTCAATTCAGAGCAACAGGAGATGTACCTGAACATCCTCTTAATAGCCATGATTTGATGTCAGAATGGGACAAAGAGGGTGAGTCAGGGTCATTTGCAAGATTCTCCAATCATAATGGTGTTGAAGTTTCCTGAGACTACATCTGTGGCCTAATGAGTGGTTAAAGTTAGCTATCAATTGATAATTTGGAAAACATGAATATTCTGATTCTATTCCCTGCCATTACCTTGAGAAACAACCTCTCCTTCAGATCAGGAAGAAGGGGTGCTTGCAGATCTTAAAAATGTAAATGTAAACTCAAAGATCTATTTCAATGTTGATTTAAAACAAGTTTGGGTTTGTTTGCCTTTTTTGTTCTGTTCTGTTTTGTTTTTATGATGTCATGACTCCTTGTTAGTGTAAACAGGAGGAAGTTGACTACTTCAATTTTCTCAGCAAAGTTACATTTGAGTATTAACAACAATGATAATGTCAGAGGTTTTGAACCAGAGCAACTCCATCTTGAATAGGGGCTGGGTAAAAAAAGGCTGAAACCTACTGGGCTGCATTCCCACCCAGTTAGACATTCTGTTGCAGGATAAGTTACAAGGTCAGCACACGATACAGATCATAAAGACCTTGGTGATAAAACAGGTTGCAGTAAAGAAGATGGTTAAATCTCACTAAAATAAAGATAGCGATGACAGTAACCTCTGGTCATCCTCAATGCTACACTCCCACAAGCACCATGATAGTTTACAAATGCCATAGCAATGACAGGAAGTTACCCTATATGGTCTAAAAAAAGAAGGCATGAATAATCCACCCATTGTTTAGCATCTAATCAAGAAATAACCCTAAAAATGTGCAAACAGCAGCCCTTGGGGATGCTCTGTCTATGGGGTAGCCATTCTTTCATTTCTTTACTTTCTTAATAAACTTACTTTCACTTTACTCTATGGACACACACTGAAGTCTTTCTTGTGTGAGATCCAATAACCCTCTCTTGGGGTCTGGATCAGGACCCCTTTTCTGTAACATCTTTCTGGTGATCACAGAAGGAACTATCATGCAGAAATGCCCTAACTTTTGGTAAGTGGCAGGATCTGGTAACAATACCATAAGATGATTGGAAAAGAAAAGCTCATTTATATTAATGCGTAAATGGCTTGGCAAAAAATATGGGTAATCTCTACTATCCTGCCTGCTTGCATGAAAAAAATATTTTAAATATGTGGTGCTTGTTAGGTGTTAGCTATGAGGGAAATAGCTTGGATATAGGTAACATGTTCTCTCTCTCTCTCTCTTTTTAGAGAGAAGGGGTTTCACCATGTTGACCAGGATGGTCTTGATCTCTTGACCTCATGATCTGCTTGCCTCGGCCTCCCAAAGTGCTAGGATTACAGGCATGAACTACCGTGCCCCGCCAGGTAACATGTTCTTATACCTCCTATAATGGTTAATCTTATAAGTCATCTGGGAAACCAGGAGCCCAGATATTTGGTTAAACAATATTCTGAGTATTTCTTATAAGGGTGTTTCTGGATAAGTTTAACAGTGTGAGTGGGCATCCTCCAATTCATTTTAAGCCTAAATAATAGAACAAAAGGTGGGATAAGAGAGAATTTGCTCCCTCTACTTAACTGCTTTTGAGTTAGTGTAATACTCTTCTTTTGCACTCAGATTGGAACTTATTCCACTGGCTCTTCTGGGTCTTAGGTTGTCACACTCCATCTGCTGGGAGGGATTAGAATTTCATTTTTGGTTGGCGATATAATCTTTTCTCCAATATAGAAAATTAGTAATGGGCTATTTTACATTTCTTTTAATTGTGCTAGGTCTTCAAAACCTTGTATGTATTTTTATACTTAAAGCACATCTCAATTTAGTTTAGCCATATTTCAGTTGCTTGGTAACCACACCTGGCTACTATACTGAACAACAGAGCACAAGACTGTCAGCTCCTTACATATTCTTGAAAGTTTCTCATAGAGACTCACTTCTGGATCCCCAAAGCCTAGCTCAGAGCTTAGCACATAATAGTTGCTAAATACATGTTTGATTAATAGAAAACATCCTTTAGGCTAATACAGAATAGCTTTTTGTATATGGTGAGAAGGTTAATTTTTAGACATTAAGAAAAAAATAACAATGAGAAAGGAAGACAGGAAGTAGTATTTCATTTATATATGTGTGTGTGTACTATAAGTATTGCATGTTGGGTGGTTGCAACAATGTGTTTACATTTATCTTGTTGCTATTGTTTTGGCATTTGATTGAAAATACCCTCTAGGATGTTCCCTTTTTGTTATGCACAATATGTTCATGTAACTTTTTTATCACCTCTATTAGATAATACTGGCATTGGAAGGCAGTATCTTCTTCTCATTCATCTTCTTATTCCCTGCAGTACAAATAACAGAGCACCCACTCCATAAAGATGTGGGCCATCTCTAGAGTAAATTTCCTGAGGTTTGCCTTCTTCCTTACAGTATATTCACCGTAATCTATGAGGAATCTGCCTGCTGCAGGCACAGTTTTTGATGTAAATTTTCTTGTTAAGTTTTGTAGCTTATTTTTGTATCTCACATAAAGAATAATAATGTAAATAAAATGCCCCATGCCATTAAAATGTATATTTCAATCAATAAACATATTTCTTAATATCAAAAGAATTTTTGAAATATATATGTTTTACTTTTTCCCATGTTATCTAACAAAACTAAGTTCAGTCTGCGTATTTTTATTATAACAATAATAATTATATGAAATGTTAAACATATATACTGTCTCTTTTGGATATGTATATTTTTACTATATACACAATTAAGCACAGAAATGAACTCTTAATGATTTTTAAGCAAAAATAGATCTTGGTGTAGAAAATCTTAGCATTTTCTTCTCGAGGTTAAATCAAGAATTTTCATTTAGAAATGCTTTACTTTGTGGACTCTTAGGAAAATAACATGATTTCCAGCAATGACAGCAGGGTACTTAGGACAATAAAGAAAATGGGGAGTAGATATGAAATTTCTAGTGAAAATATATTGGAGCTGAACATTTCGAATCTTCCCATGTGTTTGTTATAAGTAGCTGTTTGAAATGTCCTTCGGATAATGCTTTAGAGTATTGCAAACTAAGAGCAGATGGAAATAAATGTCTGGAATTCTTTAATGTCTTTAACTATAGCAGAGACTGCTAGAATGCTTGTGCTTCCTAGATTTTATCCTGATTCCGCTATTATGTAGGTGGAAGGTTAGTATTCAACACCTGCTCTGCTGTTGCTGCTGCAGTACACACACTTAGGAATGCTTGGGTTTATCATCATTTATTAATTACTTAATCAATAAACTCTGTAAATGGTGACTGTAATTATCCCAGAAGGTCATTGAAATTAAGGAGAGTAAGGTCCTAGGGCAATGAAGCCCAGGCTCACATCTATTTATCTGAAGCTACATGACAAGATGCTATTTTTTATTTCTGCCTCGAATTTCAAATTAACAGCCAGCTGAAAAGATTGTGTTGAAAAATGAATCCATAATAAAGGGATTTACTTCTTTTCCTTGGAGTTGTTTCTTTGCTGCCATTGATATTGATTAATGGAATATGTATACCTTAAAGGAACACGACCACCCTTGGACTGTCTTCTCTCTGGAGTATGTTCTGATGCTGTTAATGTCTTGCATTTCTATACACTCAGGTCAATCAAGTGTTTTAGACACTATGTGTTTTATGGAGAGAAAATCCAGAAAATAAAATAAAATACAACATATAGAAGGTGTTCCCATTTGTATAAAAAGAATTATGTTTATACTGTCTTTTTACTCTGCTCTCTGACTTCTACGTATAGAACATATTGTTTCTGAAACAGATGATTGCTTTTTTAATTTTGACAAGGGCAAGACAGATTGACAGACTTTTTTTTTAGTATACATATGCATATATATGAATATATTCTATATATCCTGAAGGCATACAAAGGAGTGATTCTCATCATTATTTGTTTGTGCTGTTTATTTTAAATCAGTTTCTTTTTTTTTTTTTGAGGCAGAGTTTCACTCTTGTTACCCAGGCTGGAGTGCAATGGTGTAATCTCGGCTCACCGCATCCTCCGCCTCCTGGGTTCAGGCAATTCTCCTGCCTCAGCCTCCTGAGTAGCTGGGATTACAGGCACGCACCACCATGCCCAGCTAATTTTTTGTATTTTTAGTAGAGACGGGGTTTCACCATGTTGACCAGGATGGTCTCGATCTTTTGACCTCATGATCCACCTGCCTTGGCCTCCCAAAAATTAGTTTCTTAATATATATTTTACATACATTAAAAGTATGAATATAAGTGCAAAATACTATGAGTTTTGGCAAATATATCAAAATCCGAGTATGGTGTCAAAAACCAAAGTCACAATCTAGAACTGCGCCGTTTAACACAGCAGCAACCAAGTGTATACAGTGTTTGAACATTTGAAATACAGCTAATGCAATGTGGTGAATGATATTGAGTTAAATAAAATATACACTGTAATTAAATTTAATTGTACCTCTTTCTTATAATCTTTCTAATCTGGCTACTAGAATTTAAAAAATTACATATTTGCCTTGCATTGTATTCCCTATAGTACAACATAGATATAGAACATTTTTACTAATACGAAGTCTCCTTATGCCTCTTTTCATTAAAATGGTCAGTTCCTGACAACCACAGATCTACTTTCTGTCTCTAGATTGACTTTTCTAGAATTTTATATAAGTAGGTGTGTCAGCTTTGTGTCTGGCTGCTTCTATTTTGCCTAAAGCTTATGTGACATTTGATATTTTTTTATCAGTAGTTCATTCCTTTTTACTGCTCAGAAGTAGTCCATTGTATGGATAAACCACCCATCAATTTATCGTTGACAAGTAAATGATTACTTGGGTTTTATCTATCTGATTTGGGGTTTATGAGAATAAAACTACTATGTACATTTGAGTAAAAGTTTTTGTGTGACCATACATTTTCACATAGCCTGGAGAAATACCTGGGAATGAGAAAGCTAGGTCATATAGAAGGATTAAGAAACAATGAGACCATTTTGCAAATTTCCCATACCATTTTACATGTCACCAACAATGTATGAGTTCTAGTTGCTTCCCATCATTGCCTACGTCTTCTGTTTTCAGTCTTTAATTTCATAACTCCTAGTGAGTGTGATGTGGTATCTCAATGTGGAATTAATTTTCACTTCTTGAATGAGAAATGATCTCTTCTCACATGATTATTTGCCTTTTGTATATATTAATCTCTAAAATATCTAACTTTTTTCCATTTTCTTTTAAGAATTAACAAATCCTTTACTTAGAAACAAGCCCTTTATCAGACAAATGTTGCAAATATTTTCTATCCTTCTGTGATTTGCCTGTTCTTCTTAACATTATTTTGGAAGAACCAAAATTGTGATTTTCTCTTCCTCTATTTTTCTGAGCAGATTGAGTAGGATTGGTATTAGTTCTCCTTTAAATGTTTGGTAGAATTCAGCAGTGAATCTAGCAATCACAGGAATTTTTATGGGGTGAAAATTTTATTATGACTTTCATCTTGTCACTTCTTATTGGTCTGTTCAGGTTTCAGATTTCTTAATGGTTCAATTTTGCTAGGTTCTATGTATGTAGGAGTTTATCTATTTCTTGTAGGTTTTCCAATTGATTGGCATATAGTTGCTCATAGTGGCCTATTGATCCTTTTAATTTCTACAGTATCAGTTGTTATGTCTCCATTTCACTGTCTGATTTTATTTCTTTGGATCTTCTCTCCATTCTGCTTAATTAATCTAGATAAAAGGTTTGTCAGTTTTCTTTATCTTTTTTTAAAAGCCAACTTTTTATTTTGTTGATCATTTGTACTGTTTTTATCATGTCAAACTAATTTATTTCTGCTATGCTCTTTACTATTTATTTTCTTCTACTAATTTTAGGCTTGGTTTCCTCTTGCTTTTCCAGTTCTTTAAGAAGCATCACTAAGTTGTTTATTTAAAGTTTTTTTGCTTTTTTACGTAGAAACATATAGCTATAAACTTTCCTCTTTACACTGATTTTGCTATATTACATAGGTTTTGGTATGTTGTGTTTCTATTTTCATTTATTTCAGAAAATTTTCAATTTTCTTCTTAATATTTTTATTGACCAATTGATCATTCAGTAGCATATTGTTTAATTTATATATGTTTGTATACTTCCCAAAATTTCTCTTTTTGTTGATTTAGTCCACTGTGGTCAGAAAAGATGCTTGATATTACTTCAATTTTATTGAATGTTTTAAGATTTGTTTTGTGACCTATCATATGGCATATCCTTGAGCACAACCCATGTGGTGAGAAGAAGAATGTGTATTCTGTGGTTGTTGGATGAAATTTTGTATAAATATTTAATATCTTTGTGTTCCATTTGGTCCATAGTGCAGATTAAGTCTGACATTTCCTTGTTGATTTTCTGTCTGATCTGTCTAGTGCTGAAAGTGCAGTATTGAAGTCTTCAACTACAATTGTATTTGAGTCAATCTCTCTCTTTAGCTCTAGTAATATTAATTTTTCATATATGTGTGCTCCAGTGTTGGGTACATATATATTTACAATGGTTATGTTCTCTTTCTAAATTGATCCCTTTATTATTATACAATGACCTTCTTCATCTCTTGTTACAGTTTTTGTCTTGAAACCTATTCTGTATAATATAATTATACCTGCTTCTCCTCTTTTTTGATTTCCATTGGCATGGAATATCTTTTTCCATTCATTTATTTTTAATGTATGTGTGTCTTAATAGGTGAAGTGTGCTTTTTGTAGGCAACAGATTTTGGGTCTTTGTTTTTAATCCACTCAGCTACTGTATGTCTTTTGATTGGAGAGTTTAATCCATTTACTTTTAATGTTATTAAGGATAAGTAAAGACTTACTCCTGCCATTTTGTAATTTGTTTTCTTGTTATTTGGTGGTCTTCCTTACCTTTTTTTCCCTCCTATGTTTCTTTAGTGAAGATTATTTTATCTAGTGGTTTGTTTTAATTTCTTGCTTTTTTTCTATCTATCTATTGTACGTTTTCAGATTTGAGGTTACCATGCAGCCAATATCTTATAACCCATTATTTTAAATTGATGACCACTTAACACTGATTGCATAAACAAAAAAGCAAAAAGAAAACTAATAAAAATGTATACTTTAATTTCATTCCCCTGCTTTCTAACTTTTTGTTTCTGTTTATATCTTATTATAAATAGTGTCTTTGTCTTCAAAAGTTGTTGTGGTTATTATTTTTGATTGGTTCATATTTAGTGTTTCTATCTAAGATATGGGTACTTTACACATCATAATTACAATGTTAAAGTATTCTGTGGTTTTCTTTGAACTTACTATTACAGTGAGTTTTATATCTTCAGATGATTTCTTATTGCTTATTAATGTTCTTTTATTTTAGATTGAAGAATACCCATTGGTAGTTCTTGTAGAACAGATCTAGTGTTGATAAGATATTGTAGAACAGATCTTAGCTTTTCTTTCTCTGGGGATCTCTTTATTTTTCTTTCATACTTGAAGGATATTTTTGCTGGAAATACTTTATTTGTGTAACTTTTTTTTCTTTCATCACTTTAAATATGTCATGCCACTTTCTCCTGGCCTGCAAGGTTTCTACTGGAAAGTCTACAGCCTGGCCCTCTCCTGGTGCCCTGAAGACCATCCCAGTCTACCTCTGTGCTGGCCAGGAAACCTTTCGGCTACCTCTCCCACCATCTCAGACTGTGGGCAGGGCGATTGAAGAGGGAGTGGGCCTGGGGCTGGGACCTCCCTCCAGAATTTCCTCCAGATGGGGCAGTGCCCAGGGAGGGCTTGTCTTCCCTGCAGTGGAGTAGGAATCCCCAGCCCAGGTCCTAGGCCTCTCAGCAGGGAAGGGATCCTCGGGGAGGCAGGTCCCAGGAGCAAACCCTACCCCCAGCCCCCACAGACACACCCCAATCTGAAAGCCATGCATGTCCGTGTATATAGGAACCATGTACAGAGCCCGGAGAAGTCCCCCACATCCCCCAGGGGAAAAAAAGAAAACTAGACAGAAACTCATCTATATATTCTGTATCTGGAGTTCCATTTTGAATATTAACCGTGTTATTTTTATACACTTTTTAAGCCTTACCTCGCCATTGATTTACCAGTTTAACGTTTCCTGGGGTTGTTGTATTAAAGCTCCATTGTAGTTATCTTACTGTTTTTAAGATTCTTTCTGTATTTTGGCATTTGAGAGTTTGATTATTAAAAATATTGAGGTAATCTTTTTTGGGTTAAATCTGCCTAGTGCTCAATAAACTTTTTGTGCTTGAATGTTGATATCTTTCTCTAGGTTTGGGAAGTTCTCTGTTATTATTCCTTTACATAAAATTTCTACCCTTTTCTTCTTTCTAGATCCTCTTTAAGGCCAATACCTCTTGGATTTTCCTACTTTAGGCTGTTTTCCAAATCTCGTATGCATGCATTATTGACTTTTTAGTTTTCTCTCTTTTGTCTCATCTGACTGTGTATTTTCAAATAGCCTGTCTTCAAGCTCACTAATTTTTTTCTTTTGCTTGATCAGTTCTGCTCTTAAGAAACTCTGATGCATACCTCAGTATATCAGTTGAATTATTCATCTTCAGAATTTCTGCTTGATTCTTTTAAATTATTTCAATCTCTTTGTTAAATTTACCTAATAGTATTCTGAATTTCTTCTCTCTGTTACCTGGAATTTATTTGAGTTCTCTCAAAACAGTTAGTTTGAATTTTCTGTCTGAAAGGTCACATATTCCTGTCTCTCTAGGACTGTTCTCTGATGTCCTATTTAGTTCGTTTGTTGGGATCATATTTTCTCAAATGAGCTTGATGCTAATGGATGTTCTTCATGTCTAAGCATTGAAGAGTTAGGTATTTATTGTAGCCTTTGAAGTCTGAGTTTGTTTGTATCCATCATTCTTTAGAAAGCTTTTTATATATTTAAAGAAATTTGGGTATTGTGATCTAAGTTTTTGGTCACTGGAGCAGTATGTACATTAGGGATCCCATTAAGCCCATTAATGCTGTGGTACTTACAAACTCATAGGTGCTGCCTTGGTTGCCTTGGGTTTGCCCAAACAAATAGAGTCTTTTTGTCTGTGCTGAGTTGCCTGGAGCTATAGAAAATTTGACACAAGTACCTTGTACCCACCACCATCGGGACTGCTCTTGGGTCTTACCCAAGTCCTGCTGTAACCGTGACCTGACGACCGCTTATGTATGCTTAAAATTCTAGAGCTCTATAATCAGTAGCTGGTGAAGTCAGCCAGGCTTCTTTTCTTCCCTTCACGGTGCCAAGTTCCGTCAGACACCTGTCCTTGGATGGGTTCAGAGATGCCATGTGGGAGCCTGGGTCTGGAGTTGAAAACCTTAGAAATCTACTTAGTACTCTGTTTTACTATGGCTGCTGGCACCCAAACCACAAGACAAAGTTTTAAATCTCTCTTTCCTCACATTTCCAGTTTCTCCCCCTGTGGACACCAACACCACAGGCCCATGAAGGTAATGCCAAGCTACTACCAATGTTCCCTTACAGCCCAAGGGCTCTTCGGTCAGCTTGAAATGAGTGCTGACAGGCCTGAGATTCACACTTTAGGGCAGTGGGCTCTCTTCTGTCCCAGAGCAGTTCCAAAAATGTTATGCCATAATCAAGGCCTGGAATTGAGACCCCAAGAGCCCACTTGGTGTTCTACACCACTGTGGTTGAACTCATACTTAAGCTACAAGACAAAGTTGCCTTTTCTCTTCCCTCTGCTTTTCTCAAGCAGAATGAGTATCTCATAGTTATCATAGCTGGGAATGTTCTTGATCACACCTGAAGCCAGCACATCTCAGAATCTCACCAAAGGCCCTTGATGTATATACTACCTGGATATTGCTGTTGATTATCCAGGGTCCAAGGACCCTTAAATCAGTAGGAGATAATTCTCACTAGGACTGGGTCCTTCCCTTTAAGGCAGTGCATTCCCTTCTGATGCAGGATGTGTTTAGCAATGTTTTATGGGAGCTAAAGCCTGAATATGAGCCTCACAACTCTGCTTACTCTCTATCCTACTGTGGCTCAGCTGGTATCCAAGTTGCAAAACAAAATCCTCTTTAATCTTCCGTCTCCTCTCCTCAAGTGGAAAAAAAAGTTTCTTTTGGAGCAGGAAGCTTCACTGCCTGGGGTTGGAAAAGCGATGGGGCAAGCACTCTAGCAGCTGCCTTGCCTGGTGTCTCACTTGGTCATACACCCCCCCAACTCCACTGGCTCTGAGCCCGGAACAGTACTAGGACTAGCTTAGGAATTGCAGTTTGTGGCCTACACTGTTCTCCAAGTTTATTTAGGACCCTGAATCATATTAGTTCACGGTGGTGAGGCTCACCAAAACTCAAGTTCAGACCTCTGGTATGGAAAATTCCCTTCTCACTAGGGCTCATTGAAATGCTCCCCCTATTGGCATCAGCTGAGTTCTGCCCAATGTTGATGGCACTGAGATGCAAATTCCTACTATCATTGTGTTCTTCCTCCCTCAAGCATACAGATTCTCCACTTTGCACAGCAACTTCTCTGGCTGGAGGAGGGGTGGCACAGACAATTCAAGATTGCCTTTCCTACCCTCTTCAGTACCTCTTTCAGAAATATGAAGTTAAAAATCACTGACTGTGAGTGATCATCTGATTTCTAGTTTTGTGAAGGTGCTTTTCTTCTGTACGTAGTTGTTACATTTGGTGTTCTTGCAGGGAAAATGATCTGTGGAAGCTTTTTTGCTCCACCTCCCTTTTTGCTCCACCTCCCAAATTATTTCTGTATGCCCAACAACAGTTATAATTTTTGCATTTTGCAAATTGTCTTTTAAATTAGATGATAGAAAAAAATAATGTTAACAAACAAAAAGAGTCTCTTACATTATGTTTTTATGTAATTAACTTTTAATGGTGATCTTTAGCTCTTCATATGAATTCTAATTATTCTCTAGTATACTTTCATCATAGTCTAAATGACACTGTTTAGTATCTCATGTATGGAACCTCTGAGATCAAGAGATTTTCTCATTTTTTGTTTTTCTGTAATGTCTTAATTTCTCTTTTTGTAGAAAATATAGTTCTGTCAGATGCAGAAATATTGGTTGATAGTTTTTGGTTTTTTTTCAGAACTTTTTGATATCACACTACCTCCTGCACATGTGGTTCCTGATAAGAAATCAGCCATTCATCTTACTGAGACTCCTTGTACATGATGACTTACTCTCTTCATATGGCTTTCAAGATATCTCTTTGTTTCTGGCTTTCAATACTTTGTTTGATGTACCTAGATGTGGAGCACATTAAGTTTAACTGGAGGGTCATTGTGTTTCTTGCATTTATAGATTATTTTTAAAATCAAATTTGAGAAGCCTCTACTTGTTATTTTTTAAAATGTTGTTTCCATCTTCTTTTCTCTTTTTCTCTTCTTCTGGATTCCCATCATGTGGATTGAAGCATTTGTAAATGACCTGGAGGTCAATTGCACTTTTCTCACTTTTTTCATACTTTTTGTCTTTTTCTTCCTCTCAGGATACTCATTACTTGTCTATCTTCTAGGTTTTTTTTTTTTTATTATCATACCTTATAAATTTTCTATTAAGAATTACTAGTCAATTGTTCATTTTACTAATTGCAATTTTTTATTCTTATATATATTTGTACACCTCTTTGTTGATATTCCCTATTTCTTGAGACATCATTCTCATACTTTCCACTGTTAACTGAATTATGTCCTCTCAAAATTTAAATAATGAAGCTCCAACCCTCAAAATGACTGTATTAAAAATAGAGATAAAATAGAGCTTTGAATGAACTGATTAAAGTTAAATAAGGTCATAAGGATAGTCCTCTTGCTCAGTAGGATTAGTGTCCTTATAAGAAGAGAAAGATACACCAAAGCTCCTTCTTTGAATGTAAAGATAATAATGATAAGGCAGCACTCTGCAGGCCAGGGAGAAAGCTCTCACCAGAAACTAAACTCTATGCTACATTGATTTTGGACTTTCTGTCTCCAGATCTGTAAAAAAGAAAATCATGTTTGTGATATTTTGTCGTGGAAGCCCAATTAAGACGGATTTTTATACCAAGCAGTGGATGTTGCTATAACAAATACCTAAATATTTGGAAGCAGCTTTGGATCTGGGGAACAGGCAAAGGTTGAAAAAGTTTTGAGGTGAATGCTAGAAATGTGAATTTTAATGGCAAATCTAGTGAGATCTCAAGTAGAAATGAGGAACGTGTTTTTGAAAACTGGAAAAAAGATTCAGTTTTCCTTGGTATAAAGCAGAAAATAACCTAGTTGAACTGTGTTCTCATATGTGAAGGGTTGAAATTGCAGTGATAAAATTGGATATTTAGCTGAGTAAATTTCTAAACAAAGTGTTGATGCAATGACTTTGCTTCACTGTGACTGCTTATGGTAATATGTAAAAAGAAAAAGATGAGTTGAAAAAGAAATTTTTAAGCAAAACAAAGCAGAACTTGAAAATTTGGAAAAGTCTCAGATTATCCACGTTACAAAAGTGAGAGAGGTTGCTCTGAAAAGAACCCTAAGGGTGTGAATAAATATCCATTTGATAAAGAGATAACTGTTGTGACTCAAGGACTTAATTTTAGCCATGTTAGAAAAGCCAGGAATAAAGATGGTATTATATCAGCAAAGACTTTGCCAGTTGGGAGGAAAGAGGACAGAGGAAGTGGAGTAGAATGATAGAAGTCTGTAGAATTCTTAGATTCTACAGGACTGGGGTTATTCAACTGAGAATGTGTGCTATTTTTTAAGGAACTGCAAGAATGACCTTCAAGGCAATTCAAAGATCATCAGGGCTACCACTCCCACCACAGGTCCAGAGGTCAAGGCTGTTTTCTCCTTGGTTTTTAAAGGTGGGTCACCTCTTTAGTTTCAGTGGGCCGGATGATCCCACTCAGTGCCTCATGGGCAAGCCTACCTTTGCAGGGAGAGTCACATGGTTGGGACCCTTACAGAGAATTTGGTGGATGGGGCCTCCCTGGAAAACCAGGGGACACTGCTACCACAGTGATCCTGGAGTGTAGTATATAAACCAAAAAGAATTATTGTCAAGCCTTAGGATCTAACAGAAATTACCTTCTTAGATTTTGGACATGCTTGAGACCCCTCACCCCTGTCTTTCTTCCAAATTCTGCTTTTTAAAATGGAAATATCAATCCTATGCCTGTCCATCAGTGTATTTTAGAACATATCTCTTATCTGGCTTAAAAGATTCACAGCTGGAAAATTTTTCCTCAGTTTAAATTATACGTCATTTCACCTGTAACTTATGTAGATTATATTTAAATGAAACTTTAATGCTGGAATGAGTTAAGGCTATATGGACTGTTGGCAATTCATAGATCATCAAGGCGGCCACTCCTACTACTGACCCAGCGACCAAGGCTTTTGGGATGGAATGAATATATTTTGCATAAGAGAAGAACTTCAATTTTGAAAACTATGGACCAAATTGTGTTCTGGCAAAATTCACATGTTGAAGTTCAGTCCCCACGTGTGACTGTATTAGAGACTGGGTCTTTAAGGAATTGATTAAGCTTAAATGAGATTATAAAGATGGATGCCCTTATAAGAAGAAGATGAGGGACCAGAGCTCTCTTACCATGTAAGAACATAGTGAGAAAACGGCCTTTTGCAAGCTAAGAAGAGAACCGTCCCCAGCACCCAGCCATGTTGGTTACCTTATTTTAGTCTTCCAGACTCCAGAACTTTTCTGTTTCTAAGCCATTCTATTTACGATGTTTTGTTATGAAAGACTAACCCGTCTAATGCACTTTTCTTTAGTTTTTTAGACTTGGTTTCCTTTAGCTATTCGAATCCATGTAACATAGGTGATGTAGTATTTATCTGGCTAGTCCAGTATCTGGGAATCCTCTGAAACAGATTCTATTGACTTGTTTATTTCTTGTATATGAACTATATTTTGTTTTTTCTTTGAACTTTTTATATATTTGTGTGGCGCTTGTTAAAATCTGGACATTTTAAATTATTAAATACGCTAACTGTGAAAATCAGATTCCCCCAGGATTGCAGCTGCTTATGGTTTTTGTTGCTCTTGGTGTGCTTAAGTGATTTTCCTCAACTAATTCAGTAAAGTCTGTGTTATTTTAGTTTGTATGGCCACTGAAGTCTCTGCTTGCCGAGCCCTGTGGCCATCTAATGATTGGACAGATATTTCTCTTAAGCGCCCAGATCTGATAAATCTCCGAAGCTTTGGCAAGAAACTTTGTGTGTGTTGGGTCATACCACCAATAGACAGGCAGTATGTTTATAACTCTGTCTTATTCTTCACTGTCTACTCTGTCAACAGGAGGTGAGGAACTTCAAACGTCTCTACTGTGCATGTCCACGACCCTGATTAAAAGTACAACTTGACAGTTGTACATGACCTTCTAGATTTCCAGGAATATTTTGTACATTTTCAAAGTCTCCTATGAACATTTAATTCCCACATCTTCATTTTTAGATTGCTGATCAGCATCTTGTTTGCCCTAATTATTATCACTGTCAGGAAGTTGCATTATTAAACAATTGTCATTGATCATTTTTCACTAATGCCTCTGTGAAAAAGACAGTTTACACTGAGAAAAGTCTGATTTGGGTCAAATAATGACAAACCCTGTGAATGCGGGTTCCTAGAGAATTACCAGACATGTCAAATAATATCCATGTTTTGCGAACAGCGTTTAGAGGAATTTCCAAACCTGTGTTGTCTGCCCCAGTGGCTGCTAGCATTCAGATTTTCGCTGGTTATGCAGGGTTGTAGAGCTAGAAAGAAGGAGAAGAGAACAGAACAAGCTACCAGCCTTGCTTTTCTTACCAGAATTCAACTGTTCTTCCTGAGAATGAGCTGGTTTTTTCTGGAATAAACACTACATGGGTTATTGTAAGCTTTTTCTTATATTCTAGGATTCTGAAAAAGTTCAAGCTTTATACTTTTTTTTCAATATTTTTTAATGCTCTTAAGGAGGAGCAGCTTTTAGAAGAGGCTTATTCCACTAACACTACTGATTTCACAAATCAATGTTTTCTATTTTCAGTGTGTATATTTTCCTCAAGTTTTTGTTTTTAATTTATTCCTAAGTATTTTGTATTTTTGATGCTGTAATTTTTCCAAATGTCAATTTCTCTTATTTATTTATTTGAAAGGGAGTCTCGCCCTGTCACCCAGGCTGACAATGTACAATGTACAATGGCTCAATCTCGGCTCACTGCAACCTCCGCCTCCTGGGTTCAAGCGATTCTCCTGCCTCTGCCTCCTGAATAGCTGGGATTACAGCTGTGCACCACCATGCCCAGCTAATTTTTGTATTTTTAGTAGAGATGGGGTTTCACCATGTTGGTCAGGCTGGTCTCGAACTCCTGACCTTGTGAGACACCTCCCAAAGTGCTCGAATTACAGGTGGGAGCTGCTGTGCCTGGCCCCCAAATTTCAGTTTCTAATGGTGCATCGTTATTATATAACAATACATTTAGTTTTTGTATATTAATCTTATATCCTTTGAGCATTGTAAATTGATTTACTAATTCTAGAGGCATTTTTATAGATAGGTTTTCAACACTCATAACCAGGTCATCTGTAAATCATTCCAATTTTACTTTCTCTTTTCCAATCTATATAAATTTCAATTATTTTTTTCTTGTCCTCTTTTATTGGCTAGATCCTCCAGTTACAATATTAAATAGAAGAGTTAAATATGCATGTCTTGTTCCAAATCTTCAGGGGAAGAAATTCTGTTCTTTATTATTAAGTTTGATGATATCTTTGTACATTTTAAAGACACCATTTAGTAGGTTAAGGATGTTATCTTCTCTTTTAAATTTTCTGATAGTTTTTTTTTAATTAGGTTGGTGCAAAAGTAATTAAAAGTAATGGCAGAAACCACAATTACTTTTGCACCAACCTAATATAAATGTATACGGAGTTATGTTTTCTTTTTGCATCTTTTGAGATGATCCTATGGCTTTGCTGTTTTAGTACTTTGATTGCATTGTTGTTAATCTTGTTCTCCTGGATGTTTGTGGCATAGTCTAAGTTCTTTGTATGTCTGGCTAATTTTGGATCCAGATGTTGTGTATTTTACAGAGATGGATGTTAAATTTTGTCATATTCTTTTAAATATTGTTTGTTAATCTTTGAACTGGACACCCTTAAATTAATCAGAGTCAGTTTTATATTTTTCAAACTTTTATAGAAAACCTTTTTCAGGATAAGTCAAGAGAAACTTGATTACAGAGGAGATACCATTCCAAGTCTCTACCTTTAGGAAAGGATTGTATAATTACACAGGTTATATAAACTATCATTCTGGTTTGACATGAAGTTGCTTAATGATGCCCTGTGCTTAAAGAAGCCTTTCATGTTTGACTGAGTAAAATACAATCATTCTCAGCCCAGTGTGAACTCTGGAAATTGTTCTGCCAAGTGCTTTTCAGTGGTTCTTTTGCCAGTCTCAGCTAGTTTACGCTCATGCATGCACAGATCAATGTTCAACTAAAGCCTGGAAGAGTTTCCTTCTATACAGCTCATTCTTTCTCCCTCTATTCAACACTCTCTTCTCTGATAGTTTGTTCCATAAATTCTAGTTGCCTTGATCTGCCTGCTCTTTTGGTCTTTGTCTCCTCTGCTCACCAAGGGCGCTATGCTTGGGTTCCTATTCTGTTTGATCTAGAAAATGAGGCCAGGCATGGTGGCTTATGCCTGTAATCCAAGCACTTTGGGAGGCTGAGGAGGGTAGATTGCCTGAGGCCAGGAGTTTGAGACAAGCCTGGCTAACTTGATGAAACCCCATCTTGACTAAACATATAAGAAAATTAGCCAATGTGGCGGTGCGCACCTGTAGTCCCAGCTACTTGGGAGGCTGAGGCAGGAGAATTGCTTGAACCTGGGAGGTGGAAGTTGCAGTGAGCCAAGATCACGCCACAGCACTCCAGCCTGGGTGACACAGTAAAACTCCACCTCAAATAAATAAATAAAAGAAAATGAAGAGTACACTGGAAAAATTGTTGAATTCACTTTAATATTTTTTTCTTTTTTTTACCAGTCACAGCATACCATCTATTGTTCAGTGTCTAAAAGTTATTGTTTATATTTATATTTTGCTATTTTATGAAAAGTGAGGGTAAGTTAGTTTCCTCCTAATCATTTGCTAAAAGGAATAATCATCTTTAATTGTGTTACTAACCACCTTTTAAAAATTATTTGACTCAGATTTACGTCACAGTTATTTCCTGAAACTCTCATGCCCTAAAAAGATTAACAGCTAACATTTACTCCAAAAGCCCTAAGTTATTATTGGGTACAAAAAAGTAGTTAGAATGGATAAATAACACCTAATGTCTGCTAGCACAACAAGATTACTAGTAGTCAAAAAGAATTAATTATACACATTAAAATAACTAAAAGAGTATATAGTTTGATTGGTTGTAACACACAGTATACATATTTGAGGGGATGGATACCTCATTTACCCTGATGTGATTATTGCACATTGCAATGCCTGTATCAAAATATCTCATGTAATCCATAAATTTGTACACTTACTATGTGCCCATAAAAAATAAAAATAAAAAATTTACATTTAATAACAAGCCCCACGGTGATTTTAGCTTATGTGTTACTTTCAAAAACTACGTGGCATGTCTCTCATGACTTCTATAGTGAAGGCAATGGAGCAAAAATAGGATTGAAAACAAGGGTTAGGTTAATCAAGGAAAACTGAGTGCTAAATTTCTTAAAAGCTATGATGGCATTGCTGAAGAGGTCATGAACTAAAACTGAAATACTAGCTGATCATTTCAGAGAATAAATGATGACAGCTCAATGATAGTACTTAGAAGTTCAGGGAGGATTAATTTAAAAATTAACAGGTATAAATAACCCACTCTGAGACTTATATTCAAAATGTTTGCTTTTAAATATTACAGAAACTTCAATAGTTAAAGCTATTAAAAATATTCATGAAAAATATCAAGATGACATATAACTCTGAAAAATGCAAATGAATAAATTACGTTCTTACATGCCATTTTCATGGAGTTGTGTTTCTCTGGACTGAATACCTATCTGCCAGTGCAATCAGAGACCAGTGTTATTATAAATATTTAAATGGTGTCTGTTTTTCAAGGTACAATGAACAATTTATATCACAGTATTGAGGACATTTCTTATTTAGCAAGAGCATGATGAAAATGAAAGTTCCCATTTTAGTGGGAAAGCAAATTCACACCCTAATGCAATGTCTGCTGCCATCCTATAATGTATTTTACATGGCCATTTCCGGCAGTTACTGGAATTCCCTACTGCTAAAGTATGAACACAATTTTGTTTCCGTCTGCTTCTTATAGTGTACTTCATCTCCAGATTTTCACCATGCTTTAGTTACTTATTGGAAAATATTCAATACCATGGTGAGCTGATTTCATAGTTTTAGGTAAACAGAGTACTACAGAAAGCTATTCTGTACACCAGGACAATTTGAGTTTCTTGAATTTATGTTTCTTACAAAATTGTACCACTTAATGCAGAAAAGTAACTTAAGTACAAGGCTTAATGCTTTTCACACAGGAGGGGTTTCACAAACACTTGTGGAGTTGAATATTCTACTAAAAGCAATGCTATGTAGTGAAACAGACTCAGAGGTAGGAGAAAGGAGTTAGAGAATAGCGGCATCTTATGTGACTAAGAGGACTTGATAAAGTTGAAAAGTTGCTTGGCTTGTCTTCATTTCACTTCCCTTGTTTCTAATGGAAAGAAACTGGCCTGAATCACTTCTAAGATTTTTAAAAATGATTCTAGGAATACAAGAATATGCACCACTTAGATGAATAAATATTTTTATGAGTCTGGAGATGAATAAACATTTATATGTGTTTGCATATAGACATTTCTATGTTTCACATGCAAACTTCTGTATCTGTTGCTCCAAACACAACTACAATAATGCTTCACTTAGAAATTTCTAGAAATCTCCAAAGGTATTTCTTTGCAATACACTATTTTCTTATATACCTGTTCTCACTCTCAGACTTACCAATGTTCACGCCAATATGCCAATGCCACTCCAAGTTATAGGCAATATTTCCAATATTTCCATTAGTTAACACTTTTAGGTCTCTGAGTCTGTTGCTCCCAATGGCCCATAGAGATTTTAGTGGCACATTTCTTTTGCTGCTTTCTTTTAGCATTTCTCAGATAAACTTTCCTTTCATATAGGAATCAGAAATAAATTTTTGCTAAGAGGTTTAGAAGGCACCCAGAATAACAAATTTTTTTTCCAGTATCATTCTCTAACTTACCAGGTGAATTCTTAGCCATCTATACTTAAAGAACCATGACATTTGGGACACACACACAAAAAAAAATATGAAGAAAATAAAAAAGGACCATGAAGAAGGCCGGGTGCTGTGGCTTATGCCTGTAAATCCAGCACTGTGAGGCCAAGGCAGGAGGATCACAAGGTCAGACATTCAAGACCAGCCTGGCCAACATGGTGAAACCCCATCTCTACTAAAAATATAAAAATTAGCCAGTAGTGCTGATGTGCACCTGTAATCTCAGCTACTCAGGAGGCTGATGCAGGAGAATGGCTTGAACCCGGGAAGCTGAAGTTTCAGTGAGCCAAGATTGTGCCACTGCACTCCAGCCTGGCGACAGAGTGAGACTCTGTCTCAAGAAAAAAAGAAAGAAAGAAAGAAAAAGAACGATGAAGGATCTGCACTACTAATCTACCAGAATGCCCATGTGTCTGTATGCTAGAGTAAGTACAATTCAGTTTCAAGTCAAAGACTATGCTAAAGATGTGTTCAAAGCAGACTGGGCATTTTTATCTGCTAGAATGCAACTCCCAAGTCATTTTCAAAGTGTATGTAGATTTGACAAGATAGGAGATAACTTAATTAGCAACAACTGAACTATTTTCATTCTCCGAGTCACAGCAGGTGTGACCTTTCAGTTTACTGCTTTCCACTGGCCTTTTCAAATACAGAAGCTTATATGTAATGTGATCTTTAACAGCAGCAACGACAGGCGCTCTTATAGGAATGAGAACAGGCAGTAGCAGGTGCTTTGTCATTCATGGCGGTAGCCTGTTACAAATCACAAAGTAACTGGCATGGCATGAAAATCTGAAGGACCAAAACCTGCTCTAATCTTGGTAGTATATACAAGTAAGTATTATAAGCCCTCAATTCGTATAAAATGGTTGTTTAAAACTTGATAGTAATTGTTTTTTATTGCTGAAATAAAAGCCCCTAATGATAGTTGCCAGGTGTACAATAGTGAGCTCTCTAAACATGCACTCTCACCAAGGTTCTGTTTTCACAAGCTTCTGTGTTGTAGAAGCTTTTCTTTGTGTGTTTCAATCTAGGGTACTAATGAGAATGTCTAATAATACACTGAATTGAGACTTTTACCAGTTTTTGGGTAAATCAAATTTTTTTATCTCTCAATAAATATTTTGATTTTTTTAACCTAATCTGTACATTTTATTTTTGTATTTTTTTATACTCTTAAATATTTTTCTGGTAAAATATTCACATTAATATTTTAGCTCCAATAGAAAAGCCTCAAATATTTTTATGTTTATATCTGGAAAACTAGTTACTATTAAAAATGTAATTGTACTTTATGTTGCAAAGTGATAAAACAAAAAATAAAAAAAAATAGCACGGAGATTTTAGTTTGTAAATTTAACTTTATAAAACTGTAAAAGACATGATATTCTTTGTAAACTTAAAAGTTAGTGTGTTCTAATTTCTTAATAAATGTCTATAAAAGTAATCTTTAAAAAGTCTTTTTTAGGTAATTAGTGAATGCCTAAGTAAGTGTAGATGAACAATCAGTACAGAAACCTCCTTCTCTTTTATAGAGTTTTATTTTTTTTCTTCAAAAATGGGGTATTCATGTTTTGTTGAAATGAAAACTCTCTGACCACTGAATACTATAATATGAATAGCACTTGCAAATCTCTTGAAGAGAAGGAATATGGCAACATGCCTTCTTTGTGGTGCACAACGAAAGACAACTATGTAAGGAAAAATCCATTCAGATGACTTTACTATGATTTTTAACTGTAAATTTTCATTTGAGCTTTCTGTCATGACAATACAAATGGGACAAAGGCATGTTTGTTAAATAAATCTGCAGGAAAAAAAGAAAAGTTCAGAGTTGCTGCATTTAAAAAATAAATATCTGTATCAGCTCAGTAAAGTAGACAATTAAAATAATACATGTTTTGGTATGGAATAAGTGGCCCCGAATTATCCATTTTGTCTGTTTACATTGACTAAATTACCTTAAAAAGTTTTTTTTAAGTAAAGGGAGGTTATATGATCATTATTGCATTTTATATGTGTACTTACAAGAAGGTTCAAGTAAGATAAAAGGAGATATTTTAACATCCAATTCTAAATAGATTAAAAATAGACAAAACTTGTTAAATCAGGGTTGAAAACTGCTTGACTTGTTAAAATAATAAGTTGGGTCTTTTAAGACCTAAAACATATTTTCCTCGGAATACTTTGTCTTTTAATTCACCAAGAGTTCAAAGGAAATTTAATATTCTAATTTCTCATTTAATTACTCTGAAATCATTAAGCTGTTATTTTGTAAAATCTATTTAAATGTCAGGAAACCTTTTAAGGATTTTATAAAGAACCTTTTTTAAAGCCACTTTTCTAAAAACAGGATATTGTGCTTTTTGTCAAGTACAAGTGACCTTGAACATAAGAATTTCACATTACATTGGAAGAATCCAACTAAAAATGAATTTTAATTTTGCTTTAAAGTTGATAAAATAATTTCTTCAGTCCTTAAACATCAGTGTGGATAGGGAGGAGAGGTACAGGAATTTTTAGCCAGGTAGAATAATCCAGCATAGTAGGATTACCAATTAACATTCTTCTTAATTGTTGAAGAGAATCAGTAAACACGTGCTGCATTATTGAAAATTAACAAAATATAGAAAAATCATGGGACATTCCTTGCAATCTATGTTTTCAAACTGTAGGAGTTATTATCTTTCACTAGGCTATGCTCTACATTTTGTTTATGAAGTATTTCATTACTTATCATCTCACATTTTAAGATGTTATTCTTCACAATGATGTATTTGATTTTCTTTTATTTAGTTCCCATTCTTACTTTAAGGCCTGTCTCATGTTACATGTTAAAGTATAGCATTTAACATGTAACCTTTCTTGTCTTAATCAGCCTTCTCTTCAATGAGAGCCTATCAGAATGACATTCAGTAAAATTCAATTTAACAATAATATTTCTTATTTTCTCCTTCTCTCACATAGAACTGTTTCTAATCTCCTTGTAAATACTGTAACTTCTTGAGGGAGAGTCATTTTTATCTTTTACTGCATCTAGTACAATGTGACTAATACTACCTACCCTCAATATGTAACTGAATCACTGTACTTTCCCTATTTCAATAGCCAAGCTTCTTTCATTTTTTGTATGTTGAGATTATACCAAGATTGTAAATTTCAATGAAATCAATATATAATGGTAAAATGACAAAAAGACAATAGAAAGTTGTAGTGATAAAAGAAAGGTCCAGAGTTTCCAACTAGCCCACAAGAAGTTAGAAACTAATTATGCTGAATAAATACTTTGCACAAAATTCGAGTGTTGGGGAACAGAATTGTATACACGTCCCTGGCTGATGCTAGTATTGGCTCAGTCTCTACCCATATGACCTTAACCAAGTCACTTAATCTTTATTGGACTTCAGTTTCTTCAACTACAAAATGAAGAAATTGGTCTGGATTTGCAGTTTTCAATTTTTCCTGCTAAAAGCCCCAGGAAGGAGTTTAATCTCACCTTGGAGATAATGGAGGAAGCTGAAAAGAGAATTCTGGCCTTCCGTTATTTTTCTTTCGTGAAGAACAACTCCAACGTTCACCTGAAACATTTCGTTTGCCCCACATGTGTTCATTTAAGAAACAAGTGGATTTCAGAGCTAAAAACAAGTTTGTATATTATTAAAATGATTATCTGTTAAAGTCTTTTCTACTTTCAGGTCAGTTAATCTAGGCTTTTGTCTTTAACACCATGGGAGCTACTTCTTGAAATGTCTTATGGCTTTGGTTTCTGTTGTTCTTCCAAACCTCCATGATCCCCTTTAAAGAAACCTCTATTTTCACACAACAGAACCTGAAAGAAGAAAGCTCACATAAGCCCCACAATAAACGTCTGTCTTTATTCTATTCTCAAAAATAGAGTAAATCAATTGTTTATTCTTAAATATATTTGTCAAATCAATTTTAAATGTTTTATTGTTTTATCAACAAACTGTTTTACTTAGGACCTTTTCTGTCCTGTAGGTAACTTACCAGGCTCTGTTAATTCCACTGAACCATGTTGCTCTCCATTAAGTTACCTAGGGATCAAGCTGTAAATTTTCAGTTAAAAAGAAAATGTTTTCCATAGTTATTTCTCCATTATACATTTCTATTGCTGTGAATGTTGTTGATTTACATTTGGGATACAAAGGAATATACGTACTTTTCACTTTTTAGGTGAACTTTAAATTTTTTTAACAAAAATCTGAGAAAGTGCTATGCTAGTCTGTACTTCATAAACTTACAATCCACGGAAAAAAGCAATAAGAGTGAATCCTGTGAGTCTTCGTGTGGCTAAACATCTATTCTGTAATTCACAGACTTCTTCCTCTACTGAAAAATAGACAGGGCATTTTCAGGCTATCTTTGCACTCTTTCATCAAAAATGTATTCATAGATGAGGACAGAATGTTATAAAGGTAGTGTAGAAATTCTTCTATATGTCTTCTGTTCTTTTCATTAGAACCTGCCACATCCGTTGATATATAGATACAGAAAACAATGTGTTAAACACATACACATGCATGTATGCACACACATACACTCAGATCTGTCAACGTTATTCTCATTTCAAACTAGGTTTGTGGCAATAAAATCAATGACATTAAGCATAGATAAAATATTAATAGCACTGATGATTATATCACAATCAATTAAGTTTATAGCTTTGAAAATAGTTTTTATTAAACCTGATGGACATTAATATGACTTTGTGTTTCAGGGGATAACCTAAATCTGCTCAAGGGTGTTAGGATGGGCAGACAGCAGAATAAGAGAAGCTGGCTGAAATTGTTTTGACCAAAAAGTATGCAAGATAACATGTTAGGTGAATTTGGGGGGTCCATGATCAGTAAAATGATGGTAATGAATTAGCCACAGATCTTGACAACCCATGAAAGATGTAAAATTTCTGCTGTTACTGAAACTTCTAAAGGTAGAACAGAGATGAAGTGGTAATGACACATTGGAGAAGATTGATTTGCAGCAACATTATTATTTAAGGCACCGTCGTGAAAGAGGACATACTCTAGAGTGATTTCCAAAAGAGCAACTTTTAGGACAACCTCTCTTACTAATTGCTTCTTTAAATGTAGATAAGCCTAAAGAAGTTCTCATTTTTTTAAAAAAAAGCATTGCCTGAACCCAGGAGGCGGAGGTTGCTGTGAGCCGAGATCGCGCCATTGCACTCCAGCGTGGGTAACAAGAGCGAAACTCCGTCTCAGAAAAAAAAAAAAAAAAAGCATTAAACTTGGTTCTAGAAAGAATTAAAAATCTTCAAGAAGATGTTTCAAGATGCTAAAGGGCACTCAGTTCAGCATATAAGGAAATTTCTTTCAATGGAATTATGTGTAAATAAAATGTGTTGCATTGCTAGTTGACAAAATTCCTAAGAAAGTATTCCCAAACTAGCAAAATGACCTTTTACTGGAGATTTTGCAGTGTCTGATGGATTCATGCCAAAGGCATTTTGCTTTAGGGTTCTTTCAGAAACTGAGTCGACATAATCCTTAATTTTATGTTTCTGAGATTCAGTTTCCTGATCTGCAAAAATTAAATTCAATCCTCACTGGATCTCTAAGATTTCTTCCAGCTCCAAATTTGTGTACTTATGATATAATTTGTCATTTTCTATTGGGCATGATGACTTTATTTCTCCAAATAAATGTAGAGTAATCAATGTTAGACAAATAGAGCTATTGATTCAAATTGCTTTTGAGAGTAATGTGATATAGCATATACTGTGCACTTTCTTTTTTAAATGTGGTATTTGCAATCAAAATTTTGTCAAGTCAAAGATAGGGTAAGATATAAGAACTGCCACAAAGAAATAACTTGGAACCATAATTTTTTCTCCACACATATACACACACATCTATTTTAGATGTAAAGAACACACAGAGCTCTGTAACATATTTTTTTATTTAGGTACAAACTTCAAGTTGAAATTGAAGAAAAGGTTTTATATAGTAACGGTAAGTAATAAAAATGATAATAAATATTATCATTATCAGTAATAGTCATATCTCTAATGATAATTAGTATTATTTTTACAGGAAAAATTATTATATAGCATTTACTCTTTATTAAAAACTGTTCTATGCACTTTACATATATTGATTCATTTTTAAATGAACACTCATGATGAGTCTGATATAGGTGCTAATTTTTTTTTCTCCTTTTTAGAGAGAATAACACAGAAAATATACAGAGAGTACCATTTACTGTGGTTTACAATATGATAGGCTCTGTTAATTATTTTAAATGCTCCATATATTATTGAATTCCCACATTAACCGTGACTGGTAGATAATGCATTTTCCATTTTATGGATGAGGAAACAGAGGCTTCTGCAAGTTAAATAGCCTGCTCAAGTGCCATGGCTAGATAATTGTAAAGAGATTTAGTCAAATCTATTTAACTCCATGATCAAGGTTCTTAACCACTATACTTGGGACTTTCCAGGGTAATTCCTTTTCAGTAAATCTAATGATTCAACATCTGTCCAGGGGAGAAGGTAAATTTATTAGCACAAACATGTTTGATACTGTTAATCACACTCAAATTTCTTCAGATGCCCATAAAACCACTTCACTTTTTAAGGTAAGGTGTGCATTTGATCCAAAGTTGATCATTCATAGTAAAACTGAACCATATGAAATTACTGACACCTGACCCCTAACAAAAGTGGACTCATAATTTAACAAATTCATGGTCCTTCTAGCACATTTTGAGCAATAATTTGCCAACTCAATTAAATATTCCTTGTTAATCAACTGACAAAGAAGAAGCACCCTAGCAGCTAATTTGTACATACATTTTTATTAAATTAGAACTTGGATTTCCCTGGCATTATTATAATTAATAAGTCATGACTTTAAAATCAGACTTTGCCTGTTCATTTACTATTCCTTACATGAGTGGTTCCAAATTACCAAATGTCGGAAGCTTTAGCATTTAATAATTTCACCTCCTTATGTCATCAGACTCTATGTACTCAATATTCTTGTTAGAGCTTAGACAGGGAACTAAGCCTCAAACGTAAACAAAGAGAAGAAATAGGACAGCTACCTAGGGCTGTTCCAATCACATGTTTATACTACAAGCTCTGATCATAGGAAAACCCTCATAATTGATTCACTCACTCTCCTGTTCTGGCTATGAAGCTGCTGTCTCTCAGCTGTAAATCTTTCCCTCTATACTCAGCTCTGTTGGCTCTGGGGCTGAGATACTGCAACTACAGTTACTTCTTTTAATCTTGCTTCTTGGCTTATGCTAGCAGGGGTGCTAGTTGGGACTGCAAAGCAGTAAGGTGCAGAAAGAGATGGTTCTTCCTGGCTTATTTTCTGACGCTATAAAAAATGATTTTAGCCAGTGCTTGTCATCCAGCACTACCAGTTGACACCATTAGAAATTGGTTCCAGTTTCCAATTTCTTCTCCCAATCCCAGAACCAGCCTCCCAGATCTTCCTCAGCTGAAACAGCACAAGCTGTGCTGTCCTTTTCCTCAGATCTGAGTCCCAGCTTTCTGAGGCCCTTCCGCTTGTAAGTTCTAACAACTCCAAACTCTGCCCTTTTAGCCTCAGTGCCAGAAGATTTGCTATCATGACTGTCTCTGTGCTCATTCAGAGTTCTCAGTTTGCTTTTAATATCTATTTAACCAATTTGCTACAGAGTATTGTGTTTGTCGAAACAACTAGAGTGGTTTCTGTTTTCCTGTCTGATACTTCCCAAATATTCTAAGTGTTAATAAGTTGTTTTTGGGCTGGATGCAGTAGGTCATGCCTGTAACCCCAGCACTTTGGGAGCCAAGGCGGGTGGATCACCCAAGGTCAAAAGTTCGAGACCAGCCTGACGAACATTGTGAAACTCCATTTCTACTAAATACAAAAAAATTAGCCAAACGCAGTGGTGTATACCCATAATCCCAGCTACTTGGGAGGCTGAGGTAGGAGAATCACTTTAACCCAAGAAGCGGAGGTTGCAGTGAGCCATGATTGTACCATTGCATTCCAGCCTGGGCAACAAGAGAAACACTCCATCTCAAAAATAAGTAAATAAATAAACAAGTTGTTTTTTTGGCATGAAGATGTTTGTTTAAATCCTCATAAAAGTTGTGAGAATAATTCCTAGGAGTAGATCATGTGTTTAGTAGAGAGAAATCTGGTTGATAAATAGTAAAAATTTGACAATTCCAATATTTGGTATCAGTTTTGAATTGTAGTTTAGAAAAGGGAAAATATCAAAAATAAATCAGGGAAAAGATATTCAGTAAAGGCATACTCCACAATCAATTGTGAAAAGTTAACTTCTTTCTGAAGAACCTCAAGGCTGATCTAAGAGGTACTTTTATGTAGATAGGATATTATATGCTGTGTGAAAGCCTATGTTCTATATGCCCACATTTGCATTTGGTGTGTTGAACGACTTTTTTATTTTTAAGGAGTAACCATCACAAAGTATTCTGGCTGGTGAACCTGGTTCTCAAGTCAATTGTTCATAACAGTGAGACTCTTATACATACTTTAAAACTGTTGTAAATTGAAGCATGGTTTGAGTCAAGTTTTTGCTGCCCCCTTTTCCATTTATCTGTCATGTGCAAGGGCACATGGAGAGACTCTTTTTTGTTTTTAACCAAAGGGCTGAGCTTTCTTTTTGAAAGGCAGTGACAGCCTAACTGGTTTTATGGTTGCTGTGCTTAAATAATTGGGTCACTACCCACTGACCTAAAATCTACTTTCTCACTAGATCTTTCATGATAAGCTGAGGTCAACAGCTGGTTCAGCTATTGTACAGGAATTCTGCATTATCAGGATGCTTAACCTTTCATATGCTCTCACTTTTTCAGTCTTGTCACTTCGACTAGTAGACATTTATCCTGTTGCTTTCCTCTAATACTGATGTTGAAAGGGCTTTATTTCTGGATTATTTATTCTAATCTTCCAGCTTTTCTGGCTTCATGTGTGCATTTGTGGTTGCCATTCCCTTGCTTGCATATATTAAATGAATTTCTCTTGATAAGAAGCTAAAGCATAATAAAGGATGCCCTTTATGATCTGGAGCTCCCTCCCTCTCTACCCTTAGCCCTCTCAACTCCTGCCTTATGTTCTCTAGCCACACACAAACTAACAGCAATTTCGAGAACAGTTTTTGCTTTTCCACACGCCCTTTTCTTAGTGCATGTTACTGCCTCTTCCTGGAATATCACCACAACTTATGCCTTCTTTCCAGCAAACAACCATGCTCCCATTGCTGGAGAATTAGCCTAAGTACCCACTCTTCCAGTAAACATTTAAAATTCCTTTGGGTCCCCCCTTAGAGTTGCTAGCCTAGCACTTTCTGTTTTCCTCTCTCATAAATCTTAGTTCAATCTGTTGTAAGTGATTTGAAGGCTTTCTTCAATTTAATAATTGAGACTTAAAAAAGTAGATGATATGTGTACATTATGAACATAATAAAATCCACCAACAAAATCAAGAACTAAAATATTACATTTATTTACATATTTTCACTTACCACATCTCACTGGCTCACGTCTGAGAGGTATCCACTATCTTAATTTTGTTTTGCAATTTCTTACATTATTTTTAAATGTTTTGATCATATATGCATGTGTCCTAAACATTCTCTTTTTAGTCTTCTTTGAAAATGGTATACATATATCTATATATATAGCATATATATATATACACACATATGTAATATATGTATGCAAGTGTGTATAGTCTTCTGAAGTGTTTTTAATTCAACATTTTTGAGATAAACAAATGTTTTCACATATAGTTCTAGAATCATCACTTCTACTAATTATCACGTGATCAAATTTATCTGCTTTGTAAAATTGTACTACTAGTACTTTTGTAACTTTAATCTAGAAATTATCTCTTACTACAAAGGATACTATTCTTTTATATTATTCTATTATTTTCTGTAAGGAATTAAATGTTTGTACAAACTTTTAACCATTTTGATTATCTAGCATTAATTTCTGTATATAATGTGAGGAAACAATTCAATCTTCTTTTCTGTTCAGTTTTTTTTTCCACATAGAAAATGAAGTGTCCCAATACAATTTTATTAAGTGGTTCCATCTTTCTTAGTGATTCTTAATGTCCCATCAAGATTTTGAAACTTTATGTCTCTATCAGAAGTCTTCATCCTATTTTATGTTGATTTGCTGCTTCTTTGGCGATGACATGTTAGTTTTTTATTTTTAGTGTTTTGTAGTTTCACTGTGAATTGGTCTAGACTAGAGATTTAAAATTTTATTCTGCTTGACGTTATAAATCTGTGAATTCATATTCTTCATCAATTCTTGAAAATTCTCAATCACAATTTCTTCTAAAATTGCTTCTTCTCTATTTTATTTATTCTAATTTTTTAAAGGAATTTCCTGTCTCTGGATAGATTGTTCTAAAAAAATTACTTAATTTCACTATAAAATATATCAATTTCTCAACTAGTAATCACATAATATCTAGCCAGCGACAGTCATTAAAACTCAAAATTCTTAGTCAAATTAGACTTCTTCAGGAATGGAATCTTAAGTTTGAAGGCTTGTGACAGAACAGGGATATCCATGATAGGTTTCTTCTTGCTTTACCAACTCAATTGCTGCTATTTATTAATTGCTGCTATTCTGTCAAATAATATTAAGGGAATAGGGCCTGGGTTTACATGTTTAGCAGTGTCATCTGGCACCAAGGTCCTCTGCCAGGAAGTACATTCTACTTCCTTGACATCAACCACATCTCTGTTCTTGAAGGCTATACATGACTTTTGCTGATTTGTGACTTTCTGATCATTCATGCATAATGAAATTTTCACTATGTGGTGGCACTGATCCTCTCTTATGGGTAAATGTAATACATAAAGAAACTCATTCATTTTTGTCCCACCATCAGCAAATGTGAAATGCATCCTCCAATGTATCCATAGCTTTTGCATTCTGTTTTCCTAGTAGATAGACAGTTACAGCTCAAAATGTTGCCTTTAATCTTTTATTTATTCAACAAGTTGCAATTGAGCATACTTTGTGTATATGTCAATATTTTAGATTCCAAGATTATAACAGTAAACAAAAAAGATAAAACTCTGACACTGCAGAATTTATATGCTACTAACAAAACAACCAAGAACTGAAATAATTTATAAATTTATAATATATAAGGAAGTAAGAAGTACTATGAAAAAATACAAAGCAGTGAAAGGTAGGTGCGAAGAGTAGGAGGGAATATGTTGTTTGCTGTTTTAAATTTGGCATCCAGTGACTATCTCAATAAGGCAACATTTAAGCAAAGATTTAGAGAGCCTCTTAATATTTCCTAAATGCCAGGAGATAAATATCCCTTGCATTTATATTCACCTGGTTTAAGATAAGGGGAAATAACTGACTTCCAGGGATGAAAGTAAAGGTGGACTAGAGAACACAGAATTCTGACAACTTTTTCTAAATAAATATTCTCTTTTTGAATCTTTAACTCCCACCACTTTATAGACTGAAGAGAGTAGACTCTGAAGTTGACTGATGAGTTTTATAATTCTTAGCATATTCTGTGTTCTTCATTGGTAACCTAATACCTAATACATTGTTTTCTGCCTTTAGAATTTCAACTGAAATTAAACAAAAATAATTCTCATTCCAATTTCTGGTTTCAAAGACAAATTTTAGAAGCAAGAGAAAATAGATGTTGAATAATCTTAGCAGAGGGACATCTTAGTTTTAGAGACATGCATATTCACAGGTACTATAAAAACCTGGGCTTGGTAGACTCATATCTCTTTTAGCATATATCACCTTTAAGCCATGCACTACACTGGATCCTGAAAGGATGGCAGTGAACAAAGCAAGCATAGTCCTAAGTGTTGAAACTCTGGTCTGATGAAGAGACATGTACACGAAGCAAATAGTTAAAACAGTGATGAACATATCAAAGGAAAGCCTGGGATGCAATGGGTATATGGAATATAGCAACTGGGCTTTTTGGAAATGTCAGGGAATGCTTCTTTGAGGAAATTACATTGAAGCTTTGAATGTTGTGAAAGAATCAGGTAGCTATAGTTAGCTCTGGGAGTACTACTTCTAAAAGGGAGACAGCCAGGGACATGTAGACAAAGAAATGAAAAGGATGCTTTTTAAAGGACAGAGGATAAAATCATAGTGAAATGGATAAAAATTTAGCCACGATAACAGCAATATTTAAGATATTTGGAGCCAATGCAATGAATCAGGTTGTTGACTCAGAACAACATGATTCAGGGAGCTTACCCACTTTTGTTACCAATAAATCCAAAGATAAACGCATTAGGAGCAACTACGAGACAAATACCAGATAAAACAGGTGTCCCTGCAATAATTAAACTAATTTTGTAACACTCTCATCCAAGAGAAGAGATCTGAATTATCATATATGACTTCTCAGACCCTGCTTTCTGGATATACCTTCTCTGATCCTAAATAAGACGAGGTCCTTAAGTAAGTTTTGTGAGTCACTTCATTTCATATGGAGGAGATAAGTTATTAAATATATAAAAGAATATTAAATACCTTGATGACTTAAGGTAGAAAATGACATAAATGATTTCATTCAGGGAACTGTACCTTAAACATTCATAGATTGTATGCGTGTTTACCATCAGCAATCCAGAACCGGGGTCATCTGTGAAGAGCACTCCATCAGTGTGAACTTTTTTCTATAGAGTATCATCAGTATATGTCTCCCAGATTCCCAGTTATTACGTTTCCAAGGAGATTAGACTAGGTTAGCTACCTTTTTCCTTGGAAGCATTTGCTTAGTAATAAGAAATGGAGCAGATTACAGGCCAGTTGCTTTAATTATGTCTTTTTCAGATGCGCAATAGACATCTCCAGTTTTTGTTTTTGTGTTTTGGTAGAGTCTTTTAATAAACAAAAGACATGTTCCCACACCCAGATTGAGACCCAAAACTTGAGTGAGCAGAGGCAGCCTTTTCATTTTATAAGTTTTTCAAGATCACAGCTTTTGTCAAATCCTTAGACAGCAGTATGTATTAATAACTCCAGAAGCCCAGGTAGGTAAGAAAAATATCACATTATTTTTGATAATTGAAGTCAGTTTTGATTCTTAGTCTCTACTCTGGCTTTATGGCAATAGTTTAAATCTTAGATGTTACTAGATTTACCTTCATTCTCTGAATCTGTAAATATCCTAGGCAGCTGATCCACAGGAAAACATTTATGTGGCTGCTTTTGAGATGCCTATTGTCCAATCCTGCATAAGCCCTAAAGATTCTTATGAACCTTAAGAATATATTGGAGACTGTACTGTTTAGAGGCTGTACTGTTTAGCAGAGAGTTAAATATCATCCATGTGTTCATCTTCTGTCTTGCAGTTAAGTGAGGCCATAGGTCAGATTCTGGTCAAAGGGCTGTGAGCAAAACGGACATGTGTCACTTTAGAGCTACACCATAGAAGACCACATCTGAGCTGTCACTGCACTCTTTTGTTGCACTTCCTCAAATATAAACTCAATGTTGAAATGAAAGAGCCTCTATTAGTTTGAGTTTCTGAGTAACTGTGTGAAATAGGGCTGTACAACATGTGGGATAGGTAGTATCAAACATTTATTGTGACAGGCATTTGAGACTTAGGAATTGCTTTTTACTGCAGCTTGCCCCAGCCTCACACATTGATATGGTTTGGCACTGTGTCACCACCCAAATCTCATGTCTAATTGTACTCCCCATATGTCTAAGGAGGGGCCTGGTAGGAGATGAATGAATCATGGAGGTGGACTTCCCCATGCTGTTCTCATGATAGTGAATGAGTTCTCATGAAATCTGGTTATTTAAAAGTGTATAGTGCTTCCCACTTCACTATTCCCCTTTTACTCCACCATGTAAAGAAGGTGTTTGCTTCTGTTTGCCTTTCCATCATGAGTTTCCGGTAAGTTTCCGGAGACCTTTACAATCATGCTTCTTGTACAGCCTGCGAAACTCTGAGTTGATTAAATTTCTTTTCTTTATAAATTATCCAGTCTAAGGTAATTCTTTATAGCAGAGTGAGAACAAATTAATTAAGAAAATTGGTACCAGAGAGGTGGGAATTGCTATAAAGTTACCTGAAAATGTGGAAGTGACTTTGGAACTCAGTAATAGGCTAAGGTTGGAACAGTTTGGAAGGCTCCGGAGAAGATAGGAAGATGAGGGAAGGTTTGGAACCACCTAAAGACTTATGAAATGATTTTGATCAAAATGCTGATAGTGATATGGATGACCAACCAGACCACCAGGCTGAGGTGGTCTCATAAAGAGATGAGAAACTTATTGGGAATGAGAGTAAAGGGTTTAGCAAAGAGACTGGCAGCATTGTGTCCATGATCTGGAGATCTGTAGAACGTTGACCCTGAGAGAGATAGTTTAGGGTATGTGGCAGAAGAAATTTCTAAGCAGCAAAACATTTAAGATGTGGTGTGGATACTTCTAAAAGCCTATGCTCATTTACATAAACAAAGAAATAGTCTGAAATGAAAACATATTTAAAAGGAGCAGAGCGTAAAAGTTTGAAAAAATTGCAGCCCAACCACGTGGTAGAAAAGAAAAACCCATTTTCTGGGGAGAAATTCAAGGCTTCAGAAATTTGCATAAGTAAAATGGAGTGGAATGTTAATAGTCAAGACAAAGGGGGAAATGCCTCCAGGGCAATTCAGAGAACTTTATGGCAGCCTCTGCCATAATAGGCCTGGAGGCCTGGGGGAAATATGGTTTTGTGGGCCAGGCCCAGGGCCCCACTCCTCTGTGCAGCCTCAGGACAGGACACCCTTCATCCTAACCACTCTAACTCCAGCCAAGGATAAAAGAGGTCGAGGTACTGTTTAGGCCATTCCTTTCGAGGGTGCAAGCTCCAAGCCTTTGTGGCTTCCATGTGGTGTTCAGCCTGTGGGTAAGAAGATGGCAAAGGTTGAGGTTTGGGAGCCTCCATCTAGATTTCAGAGGATATATGGAAATGCCTAGATATGCAGGCAAAAGTTGGCTGCAGGGGTGGAGCCCTCATGAAGGCCCTCTACTATGGCAGTGAGGGGGGAAATGTGGGGTTGGAGCCCCCACACAGAGTCCCCACTGGGGCACTGCCAAGTGGACCTGTGAGAAGAGGGCCACCATCCTCCGGACCCCACAATGGTAGATCTACTGACAGCTTGCACCATGCACCCAGAAAAGCCATAGGCACTCAATAGCAGCCTGTAAAAGCAACTGCAGGGGCTGTAACCTGCAGAACCACAGGAGTGGAGCTGCTCAAATTCTTGAGAGTCTCTACCTCTTGTGTTAGTGTGGCCTGGATGTGAGACATGGAGTCAAAGAAAAATATATTGGGGCTTTAAGGTTTAATGACTCCCCTGCTGCGTTTCAGACTTGCATGGGGCCTGTAGCCTCTTTGTTTTGGCCAATTTCTTCCGTTCAAAATGGGATCATTTATCTAATGCCTACAACCCTATTGTATCTTAGAAGTAACTAACTTGGCTTTCTTTTTACTGATAGGCAAAAGGGACTTGTCTTGTCTCAGATGAGACTTTGGATTTGGACATTTGAGTTACTGCTGGAATGAGTTAAGACTTTAGGGGAACATTGAGAAGGCATGATTGCATTTTGAAATGTGAGAAGGACAGAGATTTGGGAGGGGCTTGGCAGAATAATATGATTTGGCTCTGTGTCCCCATTCGAATTTCATGTTTAATTGTGATCCTCATGTGTTAGAGGAGGACCTGGTGGAATTGATTGAATCATGGGGGCAGACTCCCCGCTTACTGTTCTCATGATAGTGAGTGAGCTCTCATAAGATCCATATTTTTTTTAAAGTGTATAGCACTTCTGCCTTTACTTTCTTTCTCTACTCTGCCATGTGAAGAAGGTTCTTACTTCCCTTTCACCCTTCTGCCATGACTGTAAGTTTCCTGAAGCCTCCACAACCACGCTTCCTATATAACCTACAGAAATGTGAGTCAATTAAACCTTTTCTTCATAAATTACCCAGTCTCAGTAGTTCTTTATAGCAGTGTGAGAACAGATTTATATACACATCTACTACTTTATTGTATTTTTTTTCTGGCTGTAAGGATGGATTTTTAAAATTGAATTATTCTATGGAACCATTTAATGTAGCCTTTGAGGTTTTTATCATCTTTCTGAATTTATAATGAGGAATCTGTCAGGAAACTCTACCATTTGTGAAATTCAAAAATTTTAAAACACTACCCAGTATTGAAGGATATTGATTCTTAGTCTATCTCCAAGTCAATCCCATGTCTTCCTTCTCATAAAAAACTTTAAATATAATCTTTATTTGTCTTTCCATTTCAAAATGTATAATAAAATAAATTATCTTCTCACAAATTCTTCTAATTTTAAGAAACACGTACCATACACGTCTTCATTGAATCAACAAAAAGAAGGCAAAAGAGGCTAGGGTGTTTTAAATAGAATGAAAACTTTTTCTCACAAAGCTTCTTGGGAGCATAAAGGCTGTTCTTTTTGATTATTTTATAGCAGCAAAAACAAATATTAAATTTATATCTCAATACATTTTACTATGACATAACTAGAGTTCTTGAAAACTTGACCCTGAATCTTGACATCCCCCAGATTCTATCTGATATATAACCATAAACCTTGATTAAATAAAATGACAGCGCAAAGCCTTTAAAAAGAATTCTCTGACTGCACTAAACATCCTCTATAGCTCTCACATCAAACTTTTGGAGATCAGACATTCTTAGGCAGGAAGAGAGAGACACCTTTGATCCCAGCTCCTGACCAGCAATTTTCCCTCTGTTTCTCATACTTTTTCTTTCTTCCTTCCTGTTCAACTTTTTTCTTCATAAGATGCTTCTCCTTTTTCTTTACTTTAATTTTAAATATGTTTCTCTTTTTGCCTCAGTATTTGATGAATGATGCATGATGATTCATTATATGTATCTGGTTTATAAAACATATGTTCTTTATTCTTTTTTTCAGGAAAAATTGACTATACATAAGAGTTCCTTTTTATTTTAATGGACAAACACTTCCAAAACAATTTTATTATTTTCTTTTCATAATTTGAGAAATATAAGGTTTTTATTTTGTGAAAATCTGGATCAGAGAGAAGAGTGGTTTTTGCTATTACCATCTGATTTACACAGAATGGACAATTGGATTCATTATTATTCTTGGAGTATCTCCAAGGTCTCGTCTCCTAAAAAGCAGTGCCTCCCTCTTTAAGGTATACTCTTTGTAACTGTGGTATTGTTGCCTGAATGCATTAGCTATACTTCAGAATCAGGCCAAGGCAGTGAGCAAAACTGTGCATTAAAGAGCTTTTTATTTTTAGATCTCCATTTTAAAAGTTACTTTTCCCCCATATTTAAGAGTTCTGTTTTATATTCACTGGTAACTCTTTTCAATAATAAAATGAATTCATTTTTTAAAATTACACAAATAGTTTGAAATAATTTCTTATTGTATTTTTAGAATTTTAAAATAACTTATAAAATAATTACTATGAAGATGAGCAATGATTAAGACCCCAAGAGTTCCTATTGTTCACAAGAGGAATTTCTTTAGTTGATATTGGTTTCTGTATCTGCAAAATTGTAAAATTGGATTACATATGGGACACCTTCTTCTGCTGGCCTAAAATTGATTTCTAAAAGAATTGTTAACCATACTGATTTTATCAATGAAACTGAGGATGTAGAATACTCTGTCATAATTAGATGCTAGATATTAGAAATCAGATAAAATTCAACCATGTATCCACAAATGTATGCAGTTCCACATGTTTATGTTTTATGTTTCAACAACTGATTTTAATTGGTGAGCAAGCCTACACAAAACAACTTTCTGTAAAGAAGTGAAGTACACTATTGAATTTTGCTGACTCAATAAGTATTACATTTTTTCACTGAGACACAGTGAATCACTTAAACATATTTAAATGAGTATCACTGGTGTTAACGTTTGGATAAAAAATACTAAAGAAATTATTTTATTGTCACTTTGTTTTTTCTATTCTTAGACTGAGGTTGCTTCATCTTTTGATGTTGCCAAGATACTAGCATGCTTCATCTACTCTTATTTCCACATTTGAGAATTCTTTTTGCATATACATATACATATGCAATTATATAATTGCATATATTACCTAGATTATATAGATTCTGTCCTTACAGTGTATTTGTCAGTGATTGAGAAGCAATATTTTAGCATTACTAGACTAAATCCTGTGGGGCAATGGTGGTGTCTATTATGTTCACTGCTGTTTCATTCAAGCTGTGGATAGTTGCTGGCATAAGATGATAATGATATGTGTTTTTGACAAACAGAACTCAGCTTTGCCACCTTTAAGTCACTTTAATGTTACATGCTACATATCTCCTTAAATATGTAGCTGTGCTCTTAAATCCAATGCAGACCCATCGTGGTTCTCATTAGTTTTATCGATTAGCTCCAGCTGTTGTAGAATGTACTTCTGAGCTTATCTCCTAAACTATTTGGCATTCAATTATATATATATAAATATATATATTATAATTATTATTATTATTGGGATACAGTGTCACTCTGTCACCAGGCACCAGGGTGGAGTGCAGTGGCACAATCTCAACTCACTGCAACCTCCGCCTCCCAGGTTCAAGCAGTTCTCCTGACTAAGCCTCCTGAGTAGCTGGGACTACAGGCGCATGCCACCAGGCCCAGCTAATTTTTGTATGTTTAGTAGAGACGGGGTTTCACCATGTTGGCCAGGGTGGTCTCGATCTCTTGACCTCATGATCCACCCGCCTTGGCCTCCCAAAGTGCTGGGATTACAGGCTTGAGCCACTGTGTCCCGCTGGCATTCATTAATATTAAAACAAAGGAAATAATAATGGTTACTATAAATGCTCTTATTACTGTTAGCCAAATAGTTTAAACTCTCCAAATTCTAGAATCATGGTGAGTTTAGGCTGCCTTGTCTCCTTGTGATTTCACTGGGCTTTGATACTAGTTCTGGCCAATAAATTTGGAGAGAAATGATTGAGCATAAGCAAACACAGAATTAGCAGTGCTAGAATATCCAGAACTTTTTTTGTTTTTGCATGGCAACTAACTATGATCAAGATGATGGTTGCTCTATCAGGCTAGATACCTGAGTGATTGTGATGAGAGGAAAACCTAAAAACCCACATTAGACAAGAGTGAAAAACAATCCTTTTCTCTATTAAGTGACTATGTTTTGGAGTTACTGATGTATAACATATCCTAACTGGTGCAGATATTTATCCAAATGTTAACATTTTACATGGAGTGATTTGAAATTTCCATGCACTATGCAAGATGACAGTTTTTATTATTTTGTGCCTTTATAATTAGGATTTTAAATGTTGACCCATATTATACTTATTCCTTTGTCTATTCACAACTACCCATTTCATACTTCTCAGGAGCCAAATCCATATTTGTTACAACTAACATTTTTCTAAAACTTTCATATTTACTCCACTCTGAAATATGTTTGTCCCTCATTGTATAGCAGTTTCTATTAACAGAATGAGACCTATCTCCTTGCCTTGAGAATGATACACACTCACTCCTGGCTGAATGCAAATCTGTGCACCAATGTTCATATGAACCTGTGTAGACAAATGGTCTAAATTTTATCAGATACATGCAGATGAACACCGGTGTAGCTGCCACTAATTTTAATAGATGAACAAGGGAGTTTTCATAAGATATGTTATAAAGACCATTTTTTTTTTTTTGCATCATAAAATTTGTTTAAAGTTCTGATGACCATACCTTCTCCAGGATATCTTTAAATTGTGTTAGATATATGTATATTGGCCCTCGAAATTCCTCCATTCAGAGCACATGCTGCCTGATAGCTACTGAATCTGGCTTTGGAGACGATCCCTCTCTGCCTTTCTGAGTTTTATACCCATTATTCTTTCAGGGTAGTATTTTTAAACTGCAGGGAAATTCTGACAGAACCATTTTAAACATCTTTTGAATCTCATCATATTTTTTTAATCAACACAGTAGACAATGGAAGATAGTCATTGTCTTACTTTTCACTAATAAGCCATATGTGCCAGATTTGTAAAATGCATCTGTAATGAGAAGAAGATGGGAGGTAGGGGAAGAAAACTTTTGTGAGTGACATCAACTCACTTCAGTGGGCAATATTACCTTAAAATCATTCATGTGTTTGTGTTTCTGTCTCTTTTAAACTATGACTATAAATTATTGAAGGAAAGGGAAAATCTGCCTTCTGATGCTTTATGTCCCCTTATTCTGCATAATAAGATTGCCAGATAAAATATAGGACTACCAGTTAATTTTAAAATTCAGAAAAGCAATGAATATATTTTTAGTATGAATATACTCAATAAAATATTTGAGATATATTCATATTAAAATACTTTACTTTTTATGTAAAATTCTTATTTAACTGAATGTTCTCCATTTTTACTTGTTAAATCCTGCAATCCTATATAGTAGGCAAGAACACCTGATAGAATCCAAAGCTAAATTTTCTTCCCAGTACTAGAAAATCTAGAGCTAGCAAACCAGAGTTTTCTAATTCCTTTGTCAGATATCTTTTCTTCATATCAGAGCTGAATGCCATGATGGACATAAAGACCTTGGAGAAAAACTATTCAGTTCAGCTAAATACTACCTTTTAGATATGGGGCAATTTATTTATCTTTTCTGATTCTTGGTGTTCTCATTAGTGCAATGGGAATTAAAGTAATATCCTGAGGATATACATGAAAATATCTAAGTTGACAATAATTGTTATTTCACAAAAATAGAAATTATGTGCAAGTCATTTTTACGTTCAAAATCTTTTGTGAAGGTCTGCTAACATCTAAAGAACTTTCACAAATTTATGTTTTAACAAATCATTGCTTCATAGTTTCAGATTATCAGGAACTTTCTGAAACTCAAGCTCTGTTATAATAGAATGAATCTAGTATCAATTTTACTTACATCTTAGAACTCATTATATTCAAAACAGGCTCTATTAAATGAGGTTGGCTCATAAACACAGTAGATCTGCTGTGTTACCACAGTAAAACTATCATTTCTTAACCTTGGGATCACCAATCATTCTTTCTTATACAGAGCTGAGACACACAACTTGAGCTAAGTTAATGGCATATTGTTGACTCGTGTTCTCTAGAGGGCTTCAAGGTCACTTACAGCATTTGCTAGTTGGGCACACATTTAATTTTCTTGGTACTGTATTCTGTGATCTGTAGCCTTGAACTTAAACAGTGAATTTTTCAGGGTACTTCACACAAACCACACAAATTACAAAAAAAGGAACTCATCATAAAATGCTCTTCTATTTTAACTGCATAATCCAATATGATTTTTTATTATGTATTATCCAAGTATACTTTGTCTTATCCAGTAATTTTTATTTATTATATAAATTTTAAAAGTAATTCATGTGATTTTATTATTCTTTCTATCCTACCACTACCACTGGCCATTAAAGAAAGTAAAGTATACAGATGCAAATATAAATGATGTATTTATTTGCAATCACTGCTATATGCTTGAATGCCACATAAATTGCACAGTTAAGTAAAAAAGATTCAAAAATTTATGTATAATCCTTTGTCTTTAAGATGTCCGGAGTCATTAACTAAAGGCCAGATCATTTTATATGGATTTTTAAGTCTGGCAATTCTCTATATGACAAGCAGCATTCCAGATGGATATATTATGTAAGAGGAATATTCTCCAGTTAGCAATAAAACTGCAAAGTAGCACAACTGCTTTATCTAGGCACAGATTTTTAGTAAGTCATATAAGGGACTTCTCATTCTCATATATTATTAGGAAATAAAATTATTGAGCTCAGTAAGATTAAATAATTTTCCAAGCTCACAAAATGGTAAATTTGCAGAACACACTTGTAACCTAGGCACAGAAAATCTGTATAGTACTTGGCTACAGCTGCTGCTGCTGCTAAAAGTAGCCATTTATTGAGCACATACACAGATTGAAGAAGGAGTTTGACCATCTGCTTTTGAGGATGACTTTCGTCCATCTTCACAACAACATGATGTGGTGGGTACCCTTGGTTATGTCATGTCCATTTTCAGAATTAAATAACTAACATTTTTTTAAGAACTAAAGTAGCTTGTTCAAGCAAAAAGGATAGTGGGGCTGAAGGTAGGATTTTAAATACTAAAACTCTAAGGTCTATTTTTTGGCATTTTTATGTATCTGAAATCGTGATTCACCTTATGATCACTGTGCTTCAGACAACAAGGGTGACATACTTGTCATTTTCTTTTCAGTAATTAAACTCAGTCGTAGCTACCCTCAATGTCATACCTTCAAATGAGTTATGTACATTGTTAAAACTACAAATGCTGAGTGTAATTGCCATCTAAAATGTCTTCAAATAAATTACATTATCCTATAGATTAGCACTAAAATGAAACATTATGGTTTAGATTTCTTTCTTACCAATGTGGCACATAAAATAATAATGGATTTTATGATCTAGGCATTTAGATTTGACAAAATCAAATAGGTATGTTTGTATTCAATCCCCCAAATAAGCATAATAATGTTAATTATTATTTAAATATCTAAACTATTTTCCACAACTATTGCTGGAAAATAGTTTAGTTTGCTACCCTGTGCAAATGTCATAAACATATTCATGTTAATTATAATAATTTAAATCAAACATCCATAATTAAACACAATAGTGTGACATGATGATTAGGTATTACAGAGTTTGGAGACCCTTGACAGAGAAATAAAATGTTTAAAGATAGCTTTCTCCTAGACCATTTCTAGTTACTTATTACAAATGTTGAAATTAGACCAACTTGTGAGTATATTGTATAAATTACACAAAGACCATGCCACAATATATTTTAACCTTTCCTTGTGGAAACACAATAAAATTCAGAAGAGAAAGTGTGTACTGAGAAGATTGTTTTCTTTGTTCTTCTTAAAGACTAGGCACCCAGACACATGCCTAGTTTTTTAAAAATAAGTTGACCTTAGAAATTAAGCTAATTAAAATCCCTCTCCAGAATTATTTTAGGCAGATTCTCAAAAACAAAAATTCACACATCACAATAAATAAATAAATAAATAAATAAACAGATAGATAGAAAAATGTTTAGAAATACTAAATAGTTGCAAATCAGATGTGGTTTTTCTCTGGCTTTTCTACCAAGAAAATTTCATTTACAACCTCTCTCATTTTCACATTGCACTAATGATATCTGTCCACTGTTGATAATTAATCTAGATAATGACATTCCTAAATATGATGCCAGATCTCTGGACACTGAAGTGTGTCCAACATGCCATTAAAATCCTATTAAAGCTTTATTTACCAGTCACAAATTAAAAATAAACATTGGTGGTACATAAGAGAATAACAACCACAGTGACCTTGATATGTTTCTTCTCCAAAGCCTAAGGACCAAAATAAAGGTGAGTTAAGACTGGAACATTCAGAGAAAGAAATTTAACTAGAAATCTTAGCAAAGAGCTGGGACTCCTCTTATTACTTTCTTTAGCAAATATGATTTAGATGTTCCTGAAATGAGATGCATCGTCAGAAGAAAAGTTTTCTGTTTTGTTTTCTTTTCGCTTTTTCAATAAGTCATGGATATAAATGACTTAACACAGCATTATATATGAAAGCAATCTTTATGTGTTTACAGTCTACTACCTTAACTTTGAATATTATGCTTGCTTCAGGAAGTTTTAGGTTAAGTTAAATCTAGAGTAGGCAGATACCATCCAGTGAATTATTAAAGTAAGTTCCCAGGGATTCTATTTTTTTTTTTTAAGCTAGAGAATCATTGCAACAAATTTCAAGTTCCATCTAAGTCTGGAAGTTTATCCTTATCTTAGAGTGCTTGACAAATCGCTATGGTGAGCTACTGAGTGTCTGTTTGCCGGGGACCAGACTTTTCTCTATGAAAGGATTAGCTCTAAGGTAAGAAATAGCTAGATCTCATGACATTAATGTAGAAATCAAGTACTGATCTTCAGAAGGTACAAAGAGTACTTTGAAGCACAGCTGACTGACAATTTTTGAAATGTGTTTCTTTTTCTATCCTTGACGTTGTATAACCAGGTCTTTGAGAAGAGGTGACTGGTCAGTAAGCGTACTGACTACTGTTTGATTAAGCCTTGAAATACATTGCAACCAAGTTTTTAGCCTTCATTACTCATGAAATTATATTATAGCATAAAAGGATCAATTGACTCTTTCTAGCTCTGCCATGGAACAGAATACAGCTTTGATGACTTACGTGTTAAATGGGTTTAGTGGAAAAGATGGAGAAAGTATTACACAGAGTAGCCAATTAACAGAGCAATAGATGTACCTGCTGTGACTATCAAAGTTGACACCCTCTAGGGAACTACTAACTATATGGAGCATTAGGGACCACCAAGAAAAACCACGGTTTTCAGAAGAAGAGCACTGAAGAATGATAATAGTGTCCAGCAACGAAACACAAAAACCTTCCAAAGCACATGCTTAGATTCGATTAAAGGCTTGGAACATAGTAGATATTTGCTGAGGATGAGAGGCCCTGGTCAGAAGATAAACATTGCCACTCAACAAAAGTATGGCTTTAATATTAACGTGTCCTTATTTTTATTTTATGAATCAGTAATATTTGTGTTACCAAATAATTTCAGGTCTTTCCTCTTCACAGCCCCTTAAAGACAGTAGCAAGCTACCTCCAAATGTCATGGTGATCACTCAATAAAGCAACCCTTAAAACGTTGTTAAGAAAATAACTGCTTCATATTCAGGGCCTCCTGCACCAAACTGACAATACTTTGGATCATCTAATCATCTAGTTATATAAATCCAGATAAAAGTAGCACTTAATCTATTATGTTGTTGACAAAATGCCCAGTGTACCAGGCTGTGGTCTACCAATGTAGTTCCCATGCAGCCTAGAAGCTCTCAAGGATGGAAAATGTTCATTTTCTGTACACATTTTTCTGTCTTGGTTGCATCTTAAGGCTGTAAGAACAAGGAAGAGGATATAAGATGCATTTGCTACACTCTAAAAGTGAAGGCAGCCAGTATATATATATTTTTTTCCATAGCAACAACCAATGCTTCAATTCTTTGCTATGAATAGGGTATTTAACAATTCAATTTGATTCTGACACTAACTATCCAGAGTTAGCTCAGAACAAGTTAAGGCTCAGTCTCACAAAACTGCCTCCACTTGAGACATCAGTTGTAAGCCCCAGGGACCACCTGTATTTTTGCCCAACCAGTTATAAATTTGAGGGTTCATCACACAACTTTCTTCGCAAGTTTCATAATTAACTAGAATGACTCACAGAGCTCAGGAAACTGCATCACTAAAGTTAACATGTTTATTTTAAAGGAAACAGCTCAGAGATAGCCAAATGGCAGAAATGTATCTGACATTATGGTAGTGGGAGTGGCACAGGACTTCCATGTCCTCTTCTGAGCACACCACATTCACAGAACAGCAGTGTGTTCACCAACCCAGAAGCTACCCAAGTCCTATCATTTTGAGATTTTTTTTTAATGGAGCTTTCCTTACATACTCATGGTTGATTAAATCATTGGCAATCGGTGATTTAACTCAATCTCCAACCACTTTCCCCTCCCTGGTGGTCACAAAGTGTGACTGAAAGTTCAAATCTCTAATGAATTACTGTTTTTTCTGACCACAACCCCTCATCCTGAAACCCATATGTCATCTCACTAGTATACAAAACATAGTATTTTGCCATTACTTTTAATGGTGAAAAACATAATTGCGTTTGTACCAACCTAATAAACTCCAAGGGTTTTAGGAGCTCTATGCCAGAGACCAGGGACAAAGACCAAATATTTATATCTTATTGTACTAGGGAACGGAAGGGAACATTTTCTGCTACAGGAAATTAATGGGAACCCAATGAAGCATCAAATTCCCTCTCTAAAGGCAGTGGAGAACTACATCTACTAAGGTCTGATGAATCAGAGTAGTAAACCTTGAACCCTTGCCAAGTTTATTTTTAACTATTACTCTCAAGTGATTATGAGTAAAAACAAAAGAGAATATTTGGAATATTGAAAATTGTGTCTTTCTAGACAAAGAGAAAGGGGAAAGATGGAAAGACAACTTTTTTTCCCATCCAAGATTGGGTTAGCAGTGAAAAGAATAGAGAGTAGCGCCTATAGTTACCATTACAAAAGAAGAATTAGCAGACAGAGTTCTGAGGATATAACAAAAAAAAAATAGCAAAGATATTATTCAAGGCCATATATAAACGGGGAACTGATAAAAATCTTGTGTTCCAGTACAGAATCCTATGTGGGCTTCTCTGATAACTTTCTAACTTCCTGCTCAATTCCATCTTTTTTTTTTTTTTTTTGGTCATAGTTGGATGTTTCAGCCATTTAAAAAGCTGAATTTCGCTGTCAATTTAACCAAACTTAACACTTAACAACAGATAAATAATGTTTTAACAAAAATATCAGACTTACTTTATCTGGCATTTTATGACCCTTGAAAATGTCAGCCAAACCAAGCATACAGAATGACTCCAGATTAGTTATCAGATACAAACTCTGCAAAAAAATAGAGCTGATCCCAATCAAATACAAAACCATATTTCTTCTCATTCTTTAATTTACAAAGGGATATTTTGTGTTTTTAAATGAATTTTTAGTCATGTTTATACCCAATCCATGCTTTGTAAAAACGATTTCATTAAAATATTTACAAAAAATCATTAGATTAAGACTGAAAATATTAATTCGTCACTGAAAGAGATGTTCTTAACCATGTTATGAATAACTATAAGTCTGAAATATAACTTCATAAAACAACAGATATAAAGTTATTAGCTTAATACTATGCTTGTTAGAGTTATCTAAAAAATGAAAATAGCAAAATATAAAATACATTTATTGGCCAGATGTTAAAGGTGTTTGAAAAAATTACTTTTGGTTTAAACAGATACTTAGAATCCTTATAGACCAGATATTGCAGTGATTACTTTTTCTTATGCATCTACTGCCCCAAAACTTTTATTTTGCTGAAAAAAGAGAGCAGACAAGTATAAAAATTTCAAACATTCATACAAAATGGTCTCCACATAATTCATTCTCATTCTCAGAATTTGTTGAACTAACTTAAAACACCAGAAGAAATCTCTTAATGCCTCAGTAATTCTCAGTTGTACAATTAAATTACACAAAATATAATACAATAATAAAGAAAGGAAACACCTATAATTAAGAATATTAACTTTTGAAATACTCAAAAGTATTGGTCACAGAAAGAACTCCGAGTTGGGTAAAAGGAGCTTTGTTTGACCATTTCCTTATAAGATGTCTCACAGTAATGTTGCCTGCTCTTACATTGCTTGAGACAAAGGGAAGGAAAAATTTCAGAGAAACAGCCTATTCATTTATTTATTTACTTACTAACATTTGCTTCTACCATGACTATAAAAATGAGAACCAAAAAAGATAGACAATATTTAAATTCATTGTAACTTTTATCTAAACTTTTCCTTTTCTTCATTAGTCACAGGTGATTGAGAAATAGAGCCTTTCCTGGCATGAACTCTTTCCTCTCTGAATGTCATTACAGTATTATTCTGTTTTTTTCTCTCAAAAGAAAAAATTATTTCTTATTTCTGCTCAATAAGGCTCAAGGAATTCACAGTCCAAGGAAAACACTTGTATAACTAAGTCACAGGCTTCCCCAATTTAACCTGATAGAATTGGGCTGAGCAGCCAACATGAGTGGTAAAGAGAGGCCTGCTTCCTCTGGAGGTTCTATCCTTATCATAGGTTTTGGGAAATAATATACAGATTGAAAATATAAGAATCCAGTTCAGGATGATGCTCTCCATAATAATCAAATCAGTTGAAAAAATTCAGGAAATGTGCGCTTCAAGGAACACCTCAATAGAGATTTGCTGCAAAATTTCTCAGCTTTGCAGAGCTTTAGGAGATGAAGAGAACATAGGACAGCAATGGAATATCACCATTTAACAACAGGAAATAAGAACAGTTATTTCCAATGAATTTTGATACGTTTTTAGAATAAAGAGAGTTATAAATTGAATTCAGAGTTCAAGGCTGGACTCAATCGGGTAAAACAGTACTACATTTTTATTTATCTTTGCATCTTATAATTAAAACTAATTATACTGTGTGTGTATAGAAAACACAATTATTTAACAGTGTCTCAAAATAGTTATCTGTTTTCATTTTTACAAGTGTCCTCTGGTATTGTGGAGATTTCAAAATTACTATTTTGCAGATGAGTAAACAGACAGTTTATATCAATTGATAAGGATCTTTTGAAATCACAAGATGAGTTGTGAAAGATCTGACAGTCAAACAGATGTTCTGAATTTGGGGTTGAGACTCCTATTGTTATAAAATTTTAGATGTAATATGTTGCACACTGTTGTTATTTTTTAAAGAAATCATGGAAAATTGAAATATTTTCAGAATTTTTAGAGAATATTTTGTTTTGTCTCATAATGCAAACTTGTGGGTAAACAACCTTGCCCAATGTCCTTTATAATGGCTTTGGAACCCCAGGTATGAATGAACTTTTGAAAATGTTTTAGCAATGGAAGACTGGAGTGTTTTTTTTTTTATTTATTAGGAGGCAATAAATGGATAATAGATAGATAGATAGATAGATGTAGATTGATCGATAGAAAATAGTCTCATAAAACTGATTTGAAATAGTGTATATAAATTATTTTATGTGTATGTCAGTTATAGGCATTCATTATTCGATAGCAATTATAACTATATTTTTATTCCACAAAACATTAATATATGATGTTTTCTGATAACTTCTTTGTTAGGGGCAAATGTAATCTTTTTGAGTTGCTGCAGTATTATCTCCAAACTGTTACACAAAGACAGCTAGCAGAGCACACAGGGCTTCAGTATTCTCTACAAGACAATGTGGGAAAGTTTTGAACCTTCTAGAGACTTGTTGAATGGCTTTAAAAAAATGTTGATAGTGATATGAACAATAAGGACCAGGTTGAGGTGGTCTCAGATGAAGATGAGGAACTTTTTGGGAGCTAGAGCAAAGATGACTCTTGTTATGTTTTAGCAAAGAGACTCGAGGCACTTTACCCCTGCCCTAGAATTTGTGGATCTTTGAATCTAAGAGAGATTATTTAGGCTATCTGGTGGAAGACATTTCTAAGCAACAAAGCATTTAAAGGATGACTTGGGTGCTGTTAAAAGCATTCTGTTTTAAAAGGGAAACAGAGCATACAGAAAATTTGCAGCATGATGATGCAGTAGAAAAGATAAACCTATTTTTTGAGGAGAAATTCAAGCTGGCTGCAGAAATTTACATAATTAACAAGGAGCTGAATGTTAACCCCCAAGACAGTGGGGAAAATGTCTTCAGGGCATGTTGTAGGTCTTCATGGCAGCACCTCTCATCACCGACCTGGAAATCTAGGAGGAAAAAAATGGTTTCCTGAGTGAGGCCCAATGTCCTCAGGCTGTGTGCAGCTGAGAGATTTGGTGCCCTGCATCCCAGCCACTTCAGCTGTTGCTAAAAGGGGCAAGGTACAGCTCGGCCCATGGTTTCAGAAGGTGCAAGCCTCAAACTTGGCAGCTTCCATGTGGTGTTGAGCCCATGAGTGCACAGAAATCAAGAAATGAGGTTTGGGAACTTCCACCTAGATTTCAGTAGATGTATGGAAATGCCTGGATCCCTAGAAAAATGTTTGCTTCAGGGGCAGGGCCCTCATGGAGAACCTCTGCTAGGGCAGTGCAGAAAGGAAATGTGGGTTTGGAGCCCTCACACAGAATCTCTACTGGGGCACTGCCTAGTGGAGCTGTGAGAAGAGGGCCATCATTCTCCAGACCCCAGAATCATAGATCCACTGATAGCTTGCACCATGCACTTGGAAAAGCCACAGACATTTAATGCCAGACCATGAAAGCAGCTAGAAAGAGGGCTATACTATGCAAAGTCACAGGGGTGGAGCTGCCCAAGACTATGGGAACCTACCTCTTGCATCGGTGTGACCTGGATATAAGACATGGAGTCAAGACAGATCATTTTGGAGCTTTAGAATTTGATTGCCCTGCTGGATTTCAGACTTGCATGGGCCCTGTAACCACTTTGTTTAGGCCAGTTTATCCCGTTTGGAATGGCGATATTGACCCAATACCTGTATTCCCATTGTAACTAGCTTGCTTTTGATTTTACAGGCTCATAGGTGGAAGGGGCTTGTCTCAGATGAGACTTTGGACTGAGGACATTTTGGCAAATGCTAAAATGAGTTAAGACTTTTGGGGACTGTTGGGAAGGCATGATTTGGTTTGAAATGTTAGGACATGAGATTCCGAGGGGCTGGGGCAGAATGATGTGGTTTGGCTCTGTGTCTCCCCCAAATTTCATCTTGACTTGTACTCCCATAATTTCCTTGTGTTGTTGGAGGGATGTGGTGAGAGAGAATTTGAATGATGGAGGTGATACCATTCTCATGGGACTGAATAAGCATCATGAGATCTGATGGTTTTATCAGAGGTTTCTGCTTCTGCATCTTCCCTCATATTCTCTTGAACCACCATGTAAGAAGTGCCTTTCACCTCCCACCATGATTCTGAGGCCTCACCAACCATGTGGAACTGTAAGTCCAATTAAATCACTTTTTCTTCCCAGCTTTGGTTATATCTTTATCAGGAGTGTGAAAATGGACTAATACAGCATGTTTAGGCCAGATACAGCTGGACAGAAGGCAGCATGGAAGTACTTCAGTAGAGATAGATCCTGTCATTCATAGTGAGAGGACAGTAGGGGATAGCTGGGGCCTCTGTGCCAATGGTACTTCCTGGTCCAAGAAAGGATCTGGTTAGAAAGGAAGTCCTATAGAATCCAGTCCGTGGTGTCTGCCTTTTCTTCCAGTAAGCAAACTCAGACATTCTGAGCCTATTGTACACTCATTTCCAGGACACAGGAATGAAATGAGCCCCTAGGACATCTCTATTTATGTCTCTACTAATGGCTGTTTTCTTGAGCAACGTTGTACCACATTCTTCATGTTAGGAAAAGGAAAGTATATTTGCTATGACCAACAGAGGACAAAGCTCATTTTCTAATCCAGTCCAGTATACCTAGAGTGAGTTGGGTATGAATAAGAGGGACAGTGAGTTGGAAGGTTGACAAATCTGATTTGAAGTGTTTGCCAGTTTTTATGGTTTAAAACACCCTTGTTATTGCTAATTTCAAGTTAACACCATAACATCACTGAATGAAACATTGGAAAGAGCTACACATAATGAATTCATTTGCTGGTATGAGCTAGATTCATTGCACCACTGGTTGAACATATGATTTTTATACCTGAAGGGGCACTGGTTAGATTTAATCAGGGACATAAATGTAAATTGGAACAGGCACAGGGGAATGGGGACATATAAATGCTACAATTTTAATAGAACAGAAACATTTAAAAGACATTCAGGAAATCTTCCTCATGATATAACCCAAGGCCTTCGATTCATTGGTTTGGTTGAAGTAGAAACCATGTATAAGACTTATTCTTAAAGGGTTTTATTTTTTAAGGGCAGTTTTAGGTTCACAGCAAAATGAAGAGAAAGGTACAGAGATTTCCCACATATCACCTGCCCTCACATGCATAGCCTCTCTCCTCAATATCCCCACCACAGTGGTACACCCAGTAAACTGATGAGCTCACATTCACACATTATCACCCAGAACATATAGTTTACACTAAGTCTCAGTGTTGAACTTTCCTTGAATTTGGAAAAATTTGTAATAACACATATCCACAATTATAGTATCACACAAAGTAGTTTCATGGCTCTAAAAATCCTCTGTCCACCTCCTATTGATTTCCTTAGGTCCAGCAGCCACTGGGGATCTTTTACTGTTCCCATACTTTTGCCTTATTAAGATGTCACACAGTTGGAATCATATAGCGTGTAGCTTTTTCACACTGACTTTTCATTTAGTATTATGCATTTAAGTTGCCTCCATGTCTTTTCATGGCTTGATAGGTTGTTTCTTTCTAGCATTGAATAATATTTCATTATTCAGATGTATTACACTTTTTTTTTCATTGACCTGCTGAAGGGCATGTTGATTGCTTTCAAGTTTCAGCAATATATATATTTTTAAAGCTGCTATAAATATCCATGAGCAGGTTTTTGTGGACACAGGTTTTCAGTTTCTTTGGGTAAACAGCAAAGATCACATGATTCCCTCCAGCAAAGAGTGAAAGTTCTTGTTGCTCCATATCTCCCTGGCATTTGGTATTATTGTAAATGTTCTAGATTTTGGCAATTCCAACAGGTATGTACCAGTATCAATTGCCTTTATTTGCGCATCTGTGACATATGAGATGGAGACTCTTCACAGTTTTATTGCCAGCTTCATAATTTCTTTTGTGAAGTAACTATTAAGGTTTTTAGCCTATTTATTTAATTTTTTTCTTACTGTTGAATTTTTTTTTTTTTTTTTTTGCCAATCAGTTTGAGCTTTATGAGGTTGCTCAGGTTAGACTTGAACTGATGACCTCGCCTTCGTGAGCGCCATGACCTCCGGCGGGAGCCACTTTGGACCCCTCTTACTGTTGAATTTTAAGAGTTGTCTGTGTATTTAGGATAATGATCCTTTATCAGATACTGTTTCTCCAAATATTTCCTTTCAGTCTACAGCTTGTCTTTTCATTCTCTTGATGGTGTCTTTCACAGATTTGAAAATTTTAATTTTAATAAAATCTAGCTTGTTAATTCTTTCTTTTCTAGATTGTGCTATTGGTGTTATACCTAAAAAATCATCATCAAACCCAAGGTTATCTAGATTTTTACCTAAGCTATCTTCTAAGAATATGATAGTTTTGCAATTTACATTTATTTCTGTGATACATTATGAGTTAACTGTTTGTGCATTATGTGAAAGATTTGAATCTATATCTCGATTTATTTTATCACATCTAGATGTCTGGTTATTTTGGTATTGTTTATTGAAAAGACCATCTTTTCTTCATTGTGTGTCCATTGCTTTTTTTTTGTCAAAGGTTAGTTGACTGTATTTGACTAGGTCTATTCTGGGGCTCTCTATCCTGTTCCACTGACCCATTTGTTTATTCTTCACCCATACTACACTTGCTTGATTATTCTACCTTTACATGAATTTTGAAGTTTAGGAATGTCAGTTCTACAACTAGTTTTCCTTGATACTTTGTTGACTATTCTGGGTCATTTTCTTTTCCATATAAAATTTGAAATCAGTTTATAAATATGTGAAAAATAACTTACTGGAATTTTGATTTTGTTTTCACTGAATCTATAGATCAAGTTGAGAAGAACATCTTGACATTATTGAGTCTTATCTATAGATGTAGAATGTTTTTATTTAGTTCTTTGAGTTTTTATTACAGTTTTGTAGGTTTTGTCACATGATTCTTTTACCAATTTGGTTAATTATATCTAAATATTTTATTTTTTGCATGCTATTGTAAATGACATTGTATTATTAATTTCAAATTTTACTTGTTTATTTCTAGTATTTTGTATATTAACCTTATATCCTGTAAACTTGCTATAATTGCTTATTAGTTCCAGGATATTTTTTGTCAATTTTTTCAAATGTTTTACATAGACAATCATGTCATCTGTGAACAGAGACAGCTTTATTTTTTCATTCTCAGCCTGTATACCTTTTAGTTCCTTTTTTTCCCTTGTATTGCATTCAGTAGTGTTTTCCTTAAGATGCTGAAAAACATTGGTGAGGGGGCATTCTTGACTTGTTCTTGATCTTTGTGAGAAAGCCTTGAGTTTCTCACCATTAAGTACATTATGTGTAGCTTTTTGTACATATTATTTTTCAGTTGAGAGCGCTCCCCTTCTATTTGGAATTTGCTGAGAGTTTTTTAAAAAATTTATTAATGAATGTTGGGTTTTATTACATTCTTTTTCTGCATCTATTGATATAATCATATAATTTTTCTTCTTTAGCCTGTTGATGTGTTGGGGCACATCAGTTGATTTTCAAAGGCTGAATCAGCCTTGTGTACATGGGATAAATTATATTTGGGTGTGGTGAATTATTCTTTTATGCTTTGTTATATTTGAATTGCTAATATTTTGTTGAGGATTTTTGCATCTTTGTTCATGAGAGATATTGGACTGTTGTTTTGTTTTGTTTTCTTTTCTTGTAATGTGTTTGATTTTGGTGTTAGGGTAATGCTGGCTTTATAAAATGAGTTAGGAGGACTTCCCTCTACTATCTTCTGAGAGATTTTGTAGAAAACTGTTTTAATTTATATTCAAAATGTTTGGTAGAATTTACCAATAAACCAATTTGATACCAATATCTTCTGTCTTGGAAGGTTATTGATTAATTATTTATTCAATTTCTTTAATAGATACAGCTGTATTCACGTTGCCTATTTCTTTTTGGGTAAATGCTGGCAAATTGTGTTTTTCAGTGAATTGGCTCATTTCATTCAGGTTATCAAACCTCTACACATAGAGTTTTTCATAATTTTTTTTATCATTTTCTTTTTTAAGTTCAAAGTATGTGTAGTGATATTCCCACCTTCATCTCTGATAATAGTGATTTGTGTGCCTGCTCATTGTTTCTTAGCTAACCTGGTTGGAAGCATGTTGACTTCATTGATTTAAAAAAAAATAGCTTTTGGTTTCATTTATTTTACCTATTAATTTCATGTTTTCAAAGGTATTGATTTTTGCTATAATTTTTGTTATTTTCTTCTGCTTACTTTCAATTAATTTGTTTTTTCTTTCTAGTTTTCTATTTATTTATTTAGATGGAGTCTCACTCTTTCACCCAGGCTGGAGTGCAGTGGTATGATTTCAGCTCACTGTAACCTCCACCTACCAGGATCAAGTGATTCCCCTGCCTCCTCCACTTCTTAAGACTACAGGTACCCACCACCATGCCTGGCTTAGTTTTTATATTTTAGTAGAGACAGGGTTTCACCATGTTGGCCAGGATGGTCTCAATCTCCTGACTTCGTGCTATACCAGCCTTGGATTCCCAAAGTGTTGGGATTACAGATGTAAGCCACCACACCTGGCCCCTCTTCCTAGTTTCTAAAGGGGAAGCTTTGGTGAATGATTTTATACCCTCTTTTTCTCTAATATTTACATTCAATGCTGTACATTTTTTTCTAAGGACTACTTTCACTGCACCCACGAATTTTGATACATCATGTTTTTATTTTCATTTAGGTCAAAATATTTTTAAACTTATCTTGAGATTTCTTGTTTAACCAATGTGTTGTTTAGAAATGTGTCATTCAATCTATATCTTTAATTTTTTTCAGCTATTTTTATTTACGTTATTGAGTGATTAATTCTACTGTGGTCTGAGAGCAGGCATTGTATGATGTATATTCTTTTATATTAGCTAAGGTGCATTTTATGGCCCAGAATGTGATCTGTTTTGGTGAATGTACTATGAGAACTTAAAAAGAATGTATATTTTGCTGTTGTTGGATAAAGTAGTTAGTTTACAGGTATCTATCACATTCAGTTGATTAATGGTGCGATGAGTTCAGCTACGTCCTTACTGATTTTGTGCCTTCTGGGTATATCCATCTTTGATAAAACTATGCTGATGTCTCCAACTATACTAGTGAATTCATGTATATCTTCTTGCAGTTCTGTCAATTTTTGGCTCACATATTTTGACATTCTGTGGTTAGGTGTATGAGGTTAGGTATTCTTATATCTTCTTAGAGAATTGACCTTTTTATCATTTTGTAATACATTTCTTTTTCCCTGATAACTTTCTTTACTGTGTAGTCCACTCTGTCCAAAATTAATATGTTACTTCCACTTTTTTTTTCAATTGGCATAGTCCATATAAGAATTTGATGAAGATTGTAAATTAGCTCTTCTTTGATTTGGAATCATTAATGGAGTTTCTTAGAATAGAAAAAATAGTTGAATTTTTTTTTACCCAAATTTCCCTTGAAGTGACTTTTCTTTAATTTCTAATACTTAGAAATTAAACTTTGAAGCTATCCAAAGCCTAGTAATTCATACAATATCTGGATATTTGTTTGTGGGTTTGTTTTTCTCAAACTGTGAAGTGCCTTTTAAGAATTTCTAATACTGCTAAACAATTTGTCTTTTGTCTTCATTCTTCACTTTGGCTAGACTGAGTTCCTATTGCTTGTAACCTCACATACTCCAAGTAGTTTGCGTACTGAAGATGTGAGTAGGAAGTTCTTTAAAAAAAAAAAAACTTAAGAGTTTATTTATGGAAACAACTGTCCTATTCCAGCAAAATAATAATAAAAAAAAGGTGTTTCCAGGAATAATTTTACAGACTAGAATTAAGTCACAAATATCTGAAGATATTTTTCAAAGCTACAACACTAGATGATAACAGAAATGAGCTTCAAACCAAATTTCTCTTCTGTACTTTTCTACTGGACTGTCTTGTATCCACCTGATCACACATCTTAATGTTACATCCACAGATGGCAGTGTCAAGCTAATTTGTTCATTATGTATGTTTCATAGATTCAGAAAATCAAACAAAGCTGTTTTTAAGTTACGTTATCTACTGTTAGGAGGTTCATGTTCTCAACAATGGAAGAAAAAAATTCTGTGAACTTTTTTCTTCATGGTACTCCACATAAAATTCAGTACACATGTCTTCAGGAGAGATAAGTTTTCCTACACATTTATGTATATATGAAATGTTTGTTATTGGTTTTGCTAGACTATGTTCTAAGACTTGGACACATCTATGAATAACTCTTAAGAATAGATTGTAGCAAAAAATGTTTACCCCTCTTCAATAAGACAACAAAGTGTTTGACTTTTAATATCCAATCTGAAATTTCTCTTGAAATGGTTACTGGAGATCTACTTGGATCAGGAAAATGAAAACAAATGAGTTGTCATTTGAAACTTTCTGGTATATCTCCTGTGTGGTGGTGGAAAGGGTTACCTATTAATGGAGGCCAGCCTCTAATCCACATTTCTGGACTGGTTGAATTGATCTAGTAAGGGTCCTGAGCCGGGTTAATGGAGTATGACTTTTTTTCTTCTCTCTCAAGAGAGGCAACAACTTCAGTGAGTATGAATTGTGTCTGCTCTATAAATTCAAACTCTTCCATAAATGTACTTTTAAAAGGCCATAAAGAAGAATAAATTGGGGAAAATTTGGAAACTTATATTTTCTCTCAAATATGCTGTATCTCCAACTAGCTTTTCAATAATACAGGTGTTATTTTCTCTATCTGATGATTTCTTTGGGTTATTTCTAGAGTTCAGGATTCCGGTCAGGAAACTTGATTTCTTTTTTTGTTATAAGAGTGCCCATTTTCAGTTACAGTGTAGTTGTTGGACAAAGTTAAAAGTATGGCATACATAGTGTTGGGTTTTAGAAACAGCCAAATGTCTATATTTTATTGCATAAGGATGTAAGCTGAATTGTACCCTTTAGGGTACTTTGGCAATATTTGTGTTGCTGTTTTGAGGAGAATCAGTATAAAAGGCTAAGTTCTAACTGACAACATTCTGCTGATCTTTTCAGAAGTAAAAATCAAAGTGAAAAATAGACTGGCATCATGTGTTACATAAAAAGGGTGAAAAGAAAGCAGGGCATCAGCAATATTATCTCATAAAAAGAGTGCGTTGAAAGCCAATTAGTTGGACCCTTATATTATTTTTAATATATATTATCTATATTAAAGCGAAATTGTCAATGAAGCTTTAACATAGCTGATAAAAATAAGATGGATAGTAATTGAAGAAACAAAAGAAACTGATGACCTCTGTTATTTAAGCCCGTACAAATCAAAAATAATCCATAGCAATTTGCTGTTCAGCTGTTTCCTCTGTGATTCGTTTCTAGAGATTACAAGCGCAACACACTTTCAGATGCAAGTAGCATTCAAAACGCAGGGTAGAGTCTGCATTCAAAATGGTCTAAAACTGATATGTCCTTGTATCATACTAACATGATTTTTTTTAAGATTATATTCAGATAGGTTCCTTTACATTGACCCAAGTAATACGACTGACATTGAAAAGCTTTTTGATGACAAAAATTAATGTGATATTTTCAGTATATTTTAGTATTATAAAAGGATTTGTTTTGTTTTCCTCTTAATATTAATATTACTGTTTATTATTATGAATATAATCAATATCTTTAAATTCTTTATAAGAAGTTTTAAAATACAGGAATATATAAAATGATTCATATAATTTTACTCAACTTTAGTTACTAAAGTAATGTATATGTGACCTCAATTTATACTCAGAAAGATTTTCAATGTTAGCATAATTATCATGAGATTGCTAGAAAATTTGAGCCTGAGAGACGTTAACTAATGTTTATAATTTCACGCATATTGAAAGAGTTGCAGATATAATTAAACAATGATATTCTTATCATCCAAACAAAATTTCTATTGACAACTTAATGTGTTTCCTGTGTGTGTATGTGTTTGTGTGTGTGCTCTACATTAGGGTAAAAATACATAAATTTGTTACTTTTTTTTCTTTTTATTATATGATGTTTACTTTTTATAATATGATGATGTAAATATTCTTAGTAAACATTACTTTAAAAAGGCGATTGAAGTTCTATTATTTGTCTAAGCCACCATTTCTTACCTATATTGCTTCTATTTTTTCCCCCGCATGTTTGACTCATAAATAAGACTGTGAGCCAGGTGCAGTGGCTTAAGCCTGTAATCCCAGCACTTTGGGAGGCCGAGTCGGGTGGATCACAAGGTCAAGATATCGAGACCATCCTGGTCAACATGGTGAAACCCCGCCTCTACTAAAAATACAAAAAATTAGCTGGGCATGGTGGCGTGTGTCTGTAATCCCAGCTACTAGGAGGCTGAGGCAGGAGAATTGCCTGAACCCAGGAGGCGGAGGTTGCAGTTAGCCGAGATCGCGCCATTGCACTCCAGCCTGGGTAACAAGAGCGAAACTCTGTGTCAAAATAATAATAATAATAATAATAAGACTGTGATGAGCATCCTTGCACTTTATCTGTTGTTCAGTTCTCTGACTTGTATGAATGACTGGACAAAGTGGCAAAAACATTTTCCATGTTTATTATAAAAGGGTAATGTAGAAGATTTTTAACAGTACTCCTGTACCTTATACAAAATACATAAAATGATGAGCATAACTGAACTGGGAAGAAAGTAAGAGAAAGCTCAGACACTAAATTGACTAGATACTATGAAACCAGGGTGATCAATGGACATTAATGTGAGTGGTTGTCCAGAGAGGCACTGTCAGTTCCTGGTGGTCAATGTTTTAGATTTCATGAACAGTCTACACAGAAAGAGAGACAAAGCTCAGCCCTCTTTTAAGGCAGGAAGTTTGGACAGGCATGCCTGTTTAAAGATAAAGCCTTATCTTTAAATGGTGTGACATCCTCATGCCCCTCCTTGCCAGGAAGCCTGTAGAAAATGCTTATAATTTTGTTCTGTGTCAGAGAGTAGTGTGGCTTTCTTGAGAATTCCTGCTCTAAACTACTTATTGTAAGGGTTTTGAAGGCAGAATTTATATTGCTTGTATAGCTCAACTAACCAAGATGAATTTAAAGTTGATTTAGGATTGGCAATGTCTCCAAGGAACGTGGTATAGTCCAAGCTTATAATCTTTCTGTAGGAAACATGCAAGGGTCAAAGGAGTGGAATATTTAAAGATAAATTTCCATAGATCCTGAGTTTGAAACTAACTAATACTACATCACAGAAAACAAGTCACTACAGAGAGGAATTAGTAATGAACAATTATATCTCTACCACTTGATATGTTGGAAGGATCAAATAGAGATTACAAAAATAAGAATGTTCAATATGTTTTTAAAATGTAATCAAAAATTAGAAAAAACAAAACGCTGCACAAAATGGCCAATAAGAAAAAGAAGTACTTTTACAACTATTGATTTTAAAAGAAAAACTTTTAGAAATAAAAATTATAGTGATTAAAATTAAGAATTCAATGTAAAATTTACTGCTTTAAGAGAAGCTGAAGGGAGAATGAATAAATTATAAATAGATAGAATAAAATATCTTTCAAATTGGGTATAAGTTGCCAAAAATGTAGACAATTTACAGAGTCTCAAGTTATCTAGGATGTAAAATTTTTAAAAATTATTTCTGGATCGCCAGAAAGAGACATTACAGAGACAGGGTAATAAGATACCAGTTGCTGGGCGCAGAGATGATTCTTTTTTTTGTTTGTTTTTTGAGACGGAGTTTCGCTCTTGTTACCCAGGCTGGAGTGCAATGGCGCGATCTCGGCTCACCGCAACCTCCGCCTCCTGGGTTCAGGCAATTCTCCTGCCTCAGCCTCCTGAGTAGCTGGGATTACAAGCGCACACCACCATGCCCAGCTAATTTTTTGTATTTTGAGTAGAGACGGGGTTTCACCATGTTGACCAGGATGGTCTCGATATCTTGACCACGTGATCCACCCGCCTTCGCCTCCCAAAGTGCTGGGATTACAGGCTTGAGCCACCGTGCCCGCCAGAGATGGTTCTTGACCAAAATCCAACACATTGATGTACCTCCTTCAGAAATTTAAATTGGAAATCAAAGATGTCAGCATTGATCTCTCTTGTGTCATAAAGCATGGAAATGTTAACTTGTAAAGTGTTGGTAAGAGTTTTTACATTGTAAATTAAATTAACTATTGCCTACAAATGTTACTAAGCTAATCTTTTGTTTCCTCAGATATAAAATTAGGGTAACAGTTAAGTACATAATGCTTCCAAGCACATAAAGGTAATTATGTTACTTGGTATATTAAACTAGACATTATAAGTGATCACTAACTATAAGCTATTACCAAGGCTGTTGCTTAATCTACATGTTTTTACTGTTCTTTTCAAATTAAAGATGGTAACATCGGAAATACCAAAATGCAGAGACAGAGGGTTATTCTTGAGACCCTTAGAGCAATATAGATCTTTGGAACTAAGGAGAATGAATTCTTTATACTATCATTTTTTTTCTGTTTTAAAGAGCTCAAAAGAGCTCTTGTCACCTGGGATAAATATGTCCCAAGTAATACAATTATAGAGTATCATTAAAATCAAATAAAGTGTCCATCAACAGATTATGAATAAGGAAAATGTGATATATATAACCATACATACATATGTATCTGGATATGGATACATATGTTTCTGGATACATATGTATGTATACACATATACACAACTGAATACAACTCAGACTTAAAAAAGATATCTCGTCATTTGTGACAACATGGAAAAACCTGGTGGACATTCTGTTAAACCAAATAACACAGGCACAGAAAGAAAAACAATTTATAATTTCTCTTATATGTGGAAACCAAAATAATCACATTCATAGAAGGAGAGAATAGAGTGTTAGTTATTAGCAGCAGGAAGTGGAGGGGAAGACTCCAGAAATGTTGGTCAAAGGTTACAAAATTTTATATAGACAAGAGGAATGAGTTCAAAAATGTGTTGTACAACATAGTGACTATAGTAAATAATTATGCATTGTATGTTTTCAAAATGATAAGAGAACAGATTTTTTTCTCATTACAAAAAGTATGGTATGTAGGTAACATATGTTAATTAGCATGATTTAGTCATTCCACTATGTACATATATTTCAAAACATCATATTGTATGCTACAAATATATACAACTTTCATTTCTCAATTTAAATAATTTTTAAAAGAAGACTATAATTTAAACCCCCCCTTAGACACATGATGTATTAGGAAGGGAATTTGGAACATCTACATAAAACAGTGGTTACTCCAAAGAAGAAACATTATATCTGAGAGTTGCTTTATAATTGGTTATTGGAAGCATTAACCAAAACTCACTGTTCCTGCTTTCTCTGTTCCAATATAACTTGCTAAAAAGAGCTTTAAATTTAAAGTAGAGCACAGACCCTCTCTAAATAGGTAATGATTGAACTTTGTTGTTCTTCTTCTTGTTTTAGGGTCTTACTGTCATCCGGGATGAAATACAGTGGTGCGATCACTGTTCCCTGCAGTCTCAACCTCTCAGAGCTCAGATGATTCTCCCACCTCAGCCTCTAAAGTAGCTGGGACTACAAGTATGTGCCACACCTAGACAATTTTTTTGTGTTGCCCAGGCTGGTCTCAAACCCCTGGATTCAAGCAGTCTACTCACCTGGGCCTCACAAAGTCCTGGGATTACAGGCATGAGCCACTACACCAAGCAAGGTAATGATTAACCTAAAAGTAATTGATACAGTGGCATCTTGATTCATATGATATGTATTTATCAGTTTTGTCTATTATAAGAGGACAAATAAGACAGAAAGTTGGTAGTCAAGTCATTCAAAACAAGACAGTGTCTAATTTGAAATTATAAGCATTACAATGCATGAGAAAAACCAAACACACTTGAAGATAATTTTCATGAATTCACACTGGTGAGCATTGAAGTTTACCTTTATTGACACATAAAAAGTTATTGTAGATTGTTATGACACATTATTTCTTGCTGCCTTTTTTTCTCTTAATGACTTTCCCAAAACAATGTGATATAAATTGTTACTAGCATAAAACACATTCCAGCAATAGATAAAAACAGTTTCTTGGCTGGAAGAAGCATATATTTCAACACCTGCTTCAGGCAGAATACATTGAAATTTATGCCCTCTATTGTTATTTGAGTAATGCTATTTCTGTTGTTTCTCTCTGGGGAACTACAATCCTAATATCTTAATTTTTCAGACATCAATATTAGTTTTATGAGTGAGACATAATTGCGAAACTTGCTCATAAGGTAAAAACTAAAAAGTCTTAATAAAATAGCAAAATCAGCAACTTGAAGGAGTTTTCAGACTTTACCATGGATAAATCATATACTCTCTTTAAAAAGTCAATAAAAAAGAGAAAGCATTTTTTTTCATATCAGTTGATTTTCCATAGGCTTAAGGCCTATACTGCACTATAAATTAACTAAACAAAGATATTTTAAAAAACAATTTTATAAAATAAAATAAAAAAAAAACAATTTTATAAAATAGCTTTGTACAAAGCTATGTTTCATTATTTAACATATCAACAGATTGTTTTAAATGCTATCTTACAGTAGTTTCTGGAACTATAAAAGAAATACTTCATCATCATAGACCTCATTGGAAGTCTTTACATGATTCAGACGATACATACAATGTAGGAAGTGTTATGGGTAAGAGTGTTTTGAGGGGTATTTGTAATGGTTGTGGATAGGTCAGATAAAATTTCCCAGGGTGGATAATATCTACACTGCTTGAGTAACAGTTAGTCCTATGATGTTACAGAGAACCATGACTACAAAAGCTCAGGGCTTAGAGAGAACCTGGGAGATTTTGCCAACTTCAGATACTTTTGCCTGGGTTGAATGTGGATGTGAAGGAGAGAAAATTGATGAGGAACACCTGATGTTACACATCATGTACCATATTAAAGAGATTGGATTTATCTGAAAAGCTACTGGGAGTTAACAAAGACAGGCTTTAATAGGGGACACTGATGTGTTCTGATTTGTAGCTTACTCTGGTAACAATATCAAGAGTAGATGCAGGGCATGGTGGTATGACAGTTGTTATATCAATTATTGCAATAAATGACAAGGGCCTGAATTTCAACAAATATGAAATGTCAGTAGGGGTAGAATTTTCTATCAAAAGTAATTAGACTTTCCAACTATGCTTAATAAATTTAATATATTGAATAGCTTACAGAGAATGAGTGTGTAGTAGATAAAATGTGGAAAATACAGATCAGTAGTGCATGTATTTATAAAGATATATTCTTCTCAGTCCAAGGATGAATATCATTTTGGCCAAAACCCATTACCAAGCAGCTGTGTGACCCCCATTTAATTCGGTAGACTTGGTCTGTTTAATTTAATTTACCTGTGAGGTAGGGACACTTATTCCTCTTATAATCATGAAGAAACTGAGTTATATAGTGGTGTCTGAGTTTCCAAGGCTTCATAGCAGATCCTGGAATGAAAACATGTCTATCTTCAGAGACAATGGTTGTAATAATTTTGCAATACGCCCCTTCTTCTAATTCAAATATTTGGAATGTTTTGTCTACAACTATAGTTAATTCCACACAAAAGCTGAAATTACTAATAGTAGGTAAGATGTTCACGAACTAAGTGATTGAATCCTGGCTTCTGCGAAGCCATTAGGTAATAGACACCGACTTCACTGCAGGTGCCATGGGTGCACATTTGCAGCTTAATGACCAAAGAGGGCTGATGAATAGTCATGGTGGCAATCATTGCTACAAGGAAAGGAGATGGAAATGAGGACAGACTGCTGTGATGGGAGACAGAGGTTGGAAGCACTGATATCATCAATATTAATGCCAGTTGCAATGTGAGCTCAGTGCCAGGGAGGCCAGTGAAGCAGGCACCCATGAGAGGCTCATAGACACATCTGATCATCAAAGGGCAGATGTTAAATGTGATTCAGGGGAAAGTGAGAGGAAGTGTTAACAATGGCACAGATGAAGAGATAGGCTGATACACATGGTGAAAATTGTCAAGCACAAGCATTATCTTGGAGGAAAGCAGAGCAGAAGGGAGAGGAATTTATTTCTCAAAATTCATAATTTTATTTATTAGTCAAGCCAGGCACAAGAAAAATTAAATAACAAATATTTAGACATATTCATAAACCCCAAAATTAATCAAAATGTCAAAGCAAGTGATTTATTTCAAAGGAAATACTGTGGTATTATCATGGAAATGTGTCTTAAAAACATCTTTATTGATTGAAGAAAAAAATAAACATTAAAATGGCAAAAATGTCAATGTTGACATTCTTTTTGTACATATATCCATATATCTGTAGATCATCTTATACAGAGAGCTTCTTCTTATCTCCTTTGAACCTTTGTGTTTTGCTGCTAATGGAGGCCAGCAGGAGTTTAACATCAGTGAGTGGTGAAGTGGAAGTTAAAAGACGTTGTTAAACTGTAGATTGTAGAACTCTTTCTGTAGTGGCTCAATCAGTTTACCTGTTAACATAAAAGATCCCTATTTCAAAAACTGCAAAACAGTATGTAATAGTGTGCCTGAAAGCATTAAAATGTGTTTAATTTTGACCTTCTTCATCACTTCCAATTGAGTAAACAATTTTCCAATACTGCTAACAGCACCACTCAGTAATATCACTGTAACTAGTACAAGTCGTAGTCCCAGGCCAAAAGTAAAAATTTCTTAGGATGTCTAATCTGTAGTTGCAGGAGCTAGTAATTTTCTACCTGAGAGAAATATTTTAAAAGCAAAACTGAAATGACCCTCTCAACTATTCACAACTGGACACCCAAAAGCTAAATTATCCTCCACATTGGAGAGGAACTCTGCCAACACTGAAAATAAGAAGTTGTGAAGACAGGACTTATAGGAATGTTTAGAATTAAAGCAATTGTGCTTTTTCATACAAGACACACATCACATTTACTTGATATAAATAAGAATAAATGAAATACAAGAAGAAGAGAAATAATTACTGAAAAAAGATGATGGAATATAAAGATAAAATATAAGGATTAAGAGTAGTGAAGACATAGATGTGAGGCTTTCATAAACAATATATTATATATAAAACAAAAAAGAAATACCGGGATGGGGGAAAGAAGAACAAGACTTCGGCAGCTTTAGATCCTAGTATTGCCCTCAATTTTGCCTTATCAACTCCTGTTCTCTATACATCTCACAAGAGCTTCTAATTTAGTCAGGTTGATTACCTCCCATAAAGATTTTCTATATCCTCACCTGGAATAGCGTAAGACGTTAATAACTATTTATAGAGCTAAAGAACAAATGTAGCCTGAAACAGGTCTTCTGATTTCTGTACTTACAACTTTATTTCTACTTTTCACCTTTTAAGTTGTCTTCTTGAATATTATTCAAATGATTCCAGATTCCTCTAAAAGTTCTTACCTATTTTTAGACATTTTGGGGCAGTTTTAGCCCCAAATAATTTATCTTATAAAATTAAATATTTTTGTTTTATTAATGTAACAAATTATATACTGTACAAGAACATTTTAATAGTTATTTTGTGCTACATATGTATACAGGCTTCTATGTTTGTATATGAGTGCTATGGTCTGAAAGTTTGTATACCCCCAAAATGTATTTATTCAAACCTAATGTGATGGTAGGTCATGTGCATTGGACCATTATGAATGGGATTAATGCCCTTATAAAAGAGATTCCAGAGAACTAGCTTAACCTGTTCATGTGAGGAAATAGTAAGAAGATACCTCACTTATACTTCTAAAAGAGAAATTGTACAAGAGTTACTCATTTGTATTAAATTTCTTAATCTCAGTTACCTACTATTCTGACATTTTAGGAAGGAGGTAACTTTTTAATGATGGATAAATTTGTGCTGGTGTTTTGGATCTTATGATGCTGAACATGTTCTGCACTGGTACTAATGTCTAATATAATTTTATATTTACAAACATACCTGCTACCCAGGGATTAATTTAGACCATGTCAACTGTTGACCCCTCTTGAGACTGCAACATACGCACTCCTGAATCACTGTGTTGAGATTTTCAAGTATCTAACTCATTTCTGAACATGTACCATGTTTATAAACATCTTGATTTCCAGCAACATACTATAGAAAACACCTGCTATTAAAAACACTTCACAGCTTCTACTCAGTGTCACCCATTGCTGTTGTGAGAGATAACACAGCAATATCTGGTAGGTTGCAAGCTTTCAAGATAGCCTGAACTTAAAAAGCTGGTCCATTAGTTGTATCTGATGGATATAAATTTGCCTCCTAGTTGACTTTCTGTCAAGAGCTAAAACTGTGAACCTAACTTTCTCTTACTGGTGGGTAATAACTGAAAATAAAGATTTATTTTCATGCTCAAAAAAAAGAAGATACCATCTTTTAACCAGGAAAGGGGCCTTCACCAGACACAAAATTTGCTGGTTCCTTTATCTTAGACTTTCCAGCCTCCAAATCGGTGACAAATCATTTCTGTTTATGAGTGACCAAGTCTATGGTATTTTGTTATAGCAGTTTAAACAAAGATAATTTATGTATATCTATTCAATGTCATGACAAGTTTCTTGAAAATCAGGAGTAGATTACTATATATTTTGTATATTTACCCTTAGTGCCCAGCGTATTTTTGTGTCATTATATGAGTACAGAAAAATTGAAAGAATCATTCAATAACCATTGAAACAAGGGTAGAAATCAAAAAAAAGAAAAGCTCTACGAAGACAAGTTTTAGACTCTTTTGTATGTATTACTTCAGGAAATTAAAGAAAGTGATTATTGAATAATTTTTCTTCAAATTAAGTTAGAAGAGAAAATACTGATAATACTGCAACTACAAATTTGCTCAGCAAAATATTTACAATGATACTTCCTGTGGTAAGAGGGAACTCTTTCTAAAATTGGTACTGTAAGCAGTTAAGTAAATTAAACAACCAAAACATTCAACTATTATTTTATCTTGATGCATCAGACATTACATTAGCTTGTAAACAAATAATAAAAACATTTTTGTAAATTTTGCTTTTGTTTTCTTATATGATATATTCATTTCATCAGATATAATGCATACATTAGGTTTAACCCAATAAAATGAAAGAATGGTTGGGTATAAATGAACAAGGACCAAGAAAATGAGAGCGATGACATCTTTTTTTTTTTTTTTTAATTTTTTATTGGATTTTAGGTTTTGGGGTACATGAGCAGAGCATGTAAGACAGTTGCGTAGGAACACACATGGCAGTGTGCTTTTCTTTCCTTCTCCCCTTCACCCACATTTGGCATTTCTCCCCAGGCTATCCCTCCTCACCTCCCCCTCCCACTGGCCCTCCCCTTTTCCCCCCAATGGACCCCAGTGTTTAGTACTCCCCTTTCTGTGTCCATGTGTTCTCATTTTTCATCACCCACCTATGAGTGAGAATATGCGGTGTTTCATTTTCTGTTCTTGTGTCAGTTTGCTGAGGATGACGTTCTCCAGATTCATCCATGTCCCTACAAACGACACTAACTCAACATTTCTGATTGCTGCATAATATTCCATGGTGTATATGTGCCACATTTTTCCAATCCAGTCTATTATCAATGGGCATTTGGGTTGATTCCAGGTCTTTGCTATAGAGAGTAACTGTAAACAATATCTTGAAAGTTAAAAAGCAATGTCTTCATTAGAAAAAACATAAATGCCTTCTAACAGGGATAGTTATGAAAAACAAGCTGAATCACCATGTATGACATAAGAGATGCTCAAGGTTGGATAACCTGTTGCTGCAGAAGAATGAAATAAATCTAAGAATATACTTTGATTGAAACTCTGTGGAACAATTTGACTTGTCGTACTCCCACTGACCTAGTGGCAGTTTAAGCCATTCTGTTCTCCAATCGTCATAGAAAATCTGAGCGTTTTTATTTTTAAAATCTGAGTTAAATTTATTTTTAAAATTTATTTATTTTACTTTAGATGCATACTATATCTGGCATTGAAAATTTGAGATTTTTTCCTCATAGAAATTTGTTGTGAGTTGAGAATACTAGGCTGGTAGAGAGAGGCATAGGGATGACATTATAGTATTTCAGCAAACTGAAGAGTGTCAATCACAGTGTTTATGAACCAATTGACATTAACAGCCCAATTTTCTTTGTTAGACCAGTAAAAGCCTGGATTACTTCCTTTTCCTGTTGCAGGAAGCTTATCATGCTCCAAGGACATCCTACAAAAATCTGAGCTTGCAAGAAAATTTTCAATTCTTTATGATGAGATACGAGTGGAGAACAATGATTTTATATCTTTGGGGAGAAAACTAACATAAAACAAGTTGATAAAAACAATTGAATTAATAATAATAATAATTAATGGCAAGCAATGAGCTAGTTCCAATTTATTGTTTTACTTCTGGTGCTTACTATAAGTAATCCCCAGAAAGGGAAGCAACAACGAGATAGCATTTAAGTTCTGATACTAAGTAGTAAAGATCTAACACCACCAAAGTGCACGTGCAAAACCTAGACGAGGTGGCTGTCTCCGCAAATATATAGGCATCATTGTAAAGATGCAAGAATCATAAACCTCAGAGAAATTTAACTTCACCCCCTCAGAATAAAAGATAAAAAACCAATAATGCTCCAGCAATGGATCGCATCCAGAAGAATTGAAGATCTCTGAAATGTCTGACAGATAATTCAGAAATAATTGGGAGAATCACAATAAAATATGAAAAAAAACTAAGTAAAATTTTGTAAACAAAACAGAAACAAAATAAGATAATGGAGAAAAAATAATAATTAAAAAAAGAAATCCCAGAAATGAGTAATATAATAAATGGACAAAAAAACTCATTAGAAATTTTCAACATCAGACTTAGTCAAACACCAGAAGAATATATGAGCTTAAAGACAGAACATATGAAATTACCCAATCTGAGGAGAAAAAGAGAAAAGAAAAAAAAAAGAGTGAAGAAAGCCTATGAGGAATATAGGACACATCAATAAATTAATATCCACCTACTATGAATTCCCAAAGGAGATGAGAGACCAAAAAGGCCTTGAAAGCAACCTTAAAACGGTGACTGAAAATTTTCCAAATCTGGAGAAAGACGACAGCATTCAAACACAGGAACCTCAGAGGACACCCATGAAATTCAACTGAAAGAGGAATTTCCCAGACAAATTATAATTGACTAGTAAAATTTTTCTTAAAAAGTAAGAATAGTCAAGACATCAAGGGGAAAGACACATATCACATTCATTGGAGCCCAAATATGGCTTTCAGTAAATTTCTTGGTGGAAACCTTACATATCAGAAAAAAGTGGGATGCTATATGCAAGGTGCTAAAAAAAAGAAAAAATACACCTGTCTGTTAAGGATATTGTACACAGCAAAGCTAATATTGAAACAAAAAAGAGAGATAAAGACTTACTTTCTCAGATAAACAAAAGCTGAGGGAATTCATCAACAGCAGGCCTATATTACAAAATATAGTGAAGGGAGTTCTTTGATCTGAATGAAATTGAAAAGGACACTAACATGTAACAAAGAAACAGCTAAAGGTATTAAATTCACTGGTGAAAATATAAAACAGACAAATTCAGAATTGTTTGACACTCTAATTGGTGTAAGTAAATCACTTGCTTTTAAGTATAAAGACTATAAGATAAAACTATTGAAAAGATGGAAACTGAACAACTGGCTCTTGAATGTTGATTGGATAAACAATGAAATAAAGTCAGAAATAAAGAAGTTCTTCGAAACAAACGAGAATGAAGACACAACATACCAGAATGTCTGGGACACATTTAAAGCAGTCTCTAGAGGAAAATATATAGCAATAAGTGCCCACATGAGAAGAGTGGAGAGATCCAAAATTGACACCCTATCATCAAAATTGAAAGAACTAGAGGAGCAAGATAAAAAAAACTCAAAACCTAGCAGAAGACAAGAAATAACTAAGATCAGAGCAGAACTGAAGGAGATAGAGACACAAAAAACCCTTCAAAAAATCAATAAATTCAAGAGCTGGTTTTTTGAAAAGATCAAAAAAATAGACCACTAGCCAGACTCATAAAAAAGAAAAGAGAGAATAACCAAATAGATGCAATAAAAAACGATAAAGGGGAAATCAACAAAGATTCCCCAGAAATTCAAACCATCATCAGAGAATATTACAAACAACTCTATGCACATAAACTAGTAAACCTGAAAGAAATGGATAAATTCCTGCACACTTGTGTCCACCCAAGCCTAAACCAGGAGAAAGCTGAAACTATGAATAGGCCAATAACAAGGTCTGAAGTTGAGGCAGCAATTAAGAGCCTACCATACAAAAGAAGCCCAGGTCCAGATGGGTTCACAGCTGAATTCTACCAGACCCACAAAGAGGAGCTGGTACCATTCCTTCTGAAATTTTTCCAAATAATCCAAAGAGGGAATCCTTCCCAAATCATTTTATGAGACCAACATCATCCTGATACCAAAACCTGGCAGAGGCTCAACAAGAAAAGAAAACTTCAGGCCAATATCCATGATGAACACAGACACAAAAATCTTCAATAAAATACTGGCAAGCTGATTGCAACAGCACATCAAAAAGCTTATCCATCATGATCAAGTAGGATTCATCCCGGGGATGCAAGGCTGGTTCAACATACGCAAGACTGTAAAAGTAATTCACCACATAAACAGAACCAAAAACAAAAACCACATGATTATCTCAATTGATGCAGAGAAGACCTTTGACAAAATTCAACAGCTGTTTATGCTAAAAACCCTCAATAAACTCGGTATTGATGGAATGTACCTCAAAATAATAAAAGCTATTTACAACAAACCAACAGCCAATATCATATTGAATGGGCAAAAACAGGAAGCATTCTCTTTGAAATCTGGCACTAGACAAGGATGGCCTCTCTCACCACTCCTATTCAATATAGTACTAGAAGTTCTAGCCAGAGCAATCAGGAAAGAAAAAGAAATAAATGGTATTCAAACAGGAAAGGAGGAAGCCAAATCGTCTCTATTTGCAGACAACATGATAGTATATCTAGAAGACCCCATCATCTCAGCACAAAAACTCCTGAAACTGATAAACAACTTCAGCAAAGTCTCTGGATATAAAATCAATGTGCAAAAATCAAAAGCATTCCTATACACCAATAACAGACTTAAAGAAAGCCAAATCAAGAACGAACTGCCATTCACAATTGCTACAAAGAGAATAAAATACCTAGGAATACAACTAACAAAGGATGTGAAGGACCTCTTCAAGGAGAACTACAAACCACTGCTCAACGAAATCAGAGAGGACACAAACAGATGGAGAAGCATTCCATGTTCATGGTTAGGAAGAATCAATATCATGAAAATGGCCATACTGCCCAAAGTAATTTACAGACTCAATGCTATCCCCATGAAGCTACCATTGACTTTCTTCACAGAACTGGAAAAAACCACCTTGAACTTCATATGGACCCAAAAGAGAGCCCGCATAGCCAAGTCAATTCTAAGCAAAAAGAACACAGCGGGAGGCATCACACTACTGGACTTCAAACTATACTACAAGGCTACAGTAATCAAAACAGCATGGTACTGGTACCAAAACAGAGATATAGACCAATGGAACAGAACAGAGGCATCGGAGGCAACACAACATATCTACAACCATAGAATCTTTGATAAACTTGACAAAAACAGGCAATGGGGAAAGGATTCCCTGTTTAATAAATGGTGTTGGGAAAACTGGCTAGCCACATGCAGAAAGCAGAAACTGGACTCCTTCCTGACACCTCACACTAAAATTAACTCCAGCTGGATTAAAGACTTAAAAATAAGACCTGGCACCATAAAAACCCTAGAAGAAAATCTAGGCAAAACCATTTAGGACATAGGAGTAGGCAAGGACTTCATGACCAAAACACCAAAAGCATTGGCAACAAAAGCCAAAATAGACAAATGGGACCTAATCAAACTCCACAGCTTCTGCACGGCAAAAGAAACAGTCACTAGAGTGGATGAATCTGGAGAACATCATTCTCAGCAAACTGACACAAGAACAGAAAATGAAATACCGCAAATTCTCACTCATAGGCGGGTGATGAACAATGAGAACACATGGACACAGGGAGGGGAGCACTACACACTGGGGGGGATAGGGGAGGGACAGCCCGGGGGGAGCTGGGGAGGGATAGCATGGGGAGAAATGCCAGATGTGGGTGAAGGGGAGGAAGGCAGCAAAACACACTGCCACGTGTGTACCTATGGAACTATCTTGCATGTTCTGCACATGTACCCCAAAACCTAAAATGCAATAAAAAAAACTATTGAAAAGAATAATAACTGCAACAATTGGTTACAGGTATAAATGAAACCTCAAAAAGAAAATATATGATGTCAACTTGAAGAATTTCTTTTCAATGCTTTTATTTGTGATTAAAGTTAAGTCATTATCCATTTTAAATCTCATTATAAGATTTTTTATTTTTGTAATCCTCATGGTAATCTCAAAGCAAAAACCTGTAATAGATATACTAAAAATAAATAGCGTAGAATCCAAACATGCTAACAGAGGAAATCACTTAACCACAACAGAGTAAAAAGGAAGAAATGATTTACAAAACAACCAGAAAACAAATACGAAATATAAGCAGTAAACCCTTACTTATCATAAATAACCTTGAATGTAAATGAAACAATCCAATTACAAGTGATAGAGTGAGTGGCTAAATGGATTTTAAAAAGATTCGACTACCTATTGTCTACAAGAGGCTCACTTCATTTATAAAGATTTGCATACACTGAAAGTAAGAGATAAAAAAATATATGCCAGGAAAATCAAAAACAAAGAAAAGTAGAGTAGCTATACTTAGACAAAATAGACTTTTAGTCAGGAATAGTAAAAGAATTTTAAAAAAGGCAAAGAAGACCATTATACAATTATAAAGGGGTTGATAGAAGATATAACAACTTTAAACATATATGCATCTAAACACCAGAATACCCAAACACATAAGACAAATATTAATAAACCTAAAAGGGTAAGTTGGTTGTGACATAATAATGTTAGAAAAGTTAAACACCCTATTTTAAGCAATGAACAGATTATTCAGCAGAATTTTTTTAAAAATTGAATTTAAATTTTTCTCTAGACCAAATGAACCTAACAGATATTTATATAACATTTCATCCAACAGCTGCACAATGCACAATTTTTACAAAAGCTTATGAAACATTCTCCAAAATAGACCATATGTTAGGTTACACAATAGGTCTGAACATATTTTTAAAAACAAAAACCATATCAAGTATCTTCTCTGACCACAATGGAATAAAGTTTGAAATCATAACAGAAGGGACATTGGAAACCATATATATTTATGGAAATTAAACAGCATGTGCCCAAACAATGAATGAGTCAAAGAAAAAATTAAAAACAAAATTTAAAAATTCCCTGAGACAAATGAAAACGGAAACACTTATACCAAAACCTATGGAATACAGCAAAAGCAGTTCTAAATGAGAGGTTTATAGCTATAAGCACCTGCATAAAAAAGTAGGAAGACTTCAAATAAACAAACTAATAATGTAACTCACAAAACTAAAAGCAAAAACAAACCAAAGCAAAATTAATATGAGGAAAGAAATAATAAAAATCAGAGTAAAAATAATTGAAATTGGGCCAAAAATGCAAAAGTTCAACAAAACAGTATTTTTTAATAAACAAAATTGGCAAAAAAATTTGCTTGACTCAGAAAAAAAGACCCAAATAAATAAAATCAAGACCAAAAGGAGATTTAAAAGAATCGACAGAATTACAAAAGATTATCATGAATATATAAAAAAGTGCCTACATATTGTAAAACATAGAAGAAATGGATTCATTTCTGGACTCACACAACCTACCAAAATTGTGTGAAGAAGAAATGAAAACCTTAACAGACCACTAATGGGTAATAAAATGTTTGAAGCAGTAATAAAATGTTTCCCATTAAAGAAAAGCCCAGACCTGATGGCTTTACTGCTTAATTCTATCAAACATTTAAAAAACTCGTACCATTTCTGCTCACACTTGTCCAAAAAACTGAAGAGGAGAGTATACTTTAATTAATTACACAAGGCCAGGTTTATCCTGATATACAAAGCAGACAGGAACTCAACAATGACAAAAAAACTACAGAGTAGTACCTATGATGGACATTAAACACATTAAAAAATCATTCATTATGATCAAGTGGGATTCAGCCCAGTGATGCAAGGATGCTTCAACATATACAAATCAATAAACATAATACATCACATTAACAAATCATCAGCACATTGCAAATCAAAACCGCAATGAGATAGCATGTTGACCCATTTAAAATGGATGTTATAAAAAGTTCAAAAATAGTAAATGCTGGTGAGGGTACAGAGAAAGATAGACACAATATTTTATTTCTGACAATTTGGCGCTTCCTCAAAACACTAGAAATGGAACTACCAGACAGGTATAGTGATGCACAATTGTAGTCCCTGCTGCTCAGGAGGTTAAGGCAGGAGGACGGCTGGAGCCCCGGAGTTCAAGTATGAACTAAGTTGTGATCACACAACCGCATGCCAGCCTGGGTGACAGAGTGAATCCCTGTTTCTATAAAAACATTAAAAATAGATAAAAATAGAATGACAATATAATCCAAAATTCCACCACTAGGTATATAGCCAAAAGAAAAGAAATTAGTATATATTAAAAACATGTGCTCTCCCATGTTTATTGCAACATCATTCATAGTAGTCAAGACATGGAATCAACCTAAGGGTTGATCAGTTGAGAAATAGGTTTTGCAATATACACAACGGAATATTATTCAGCCATTAAAAAATGTAATGTTGTCATTTGCAGCAACATGGGTGAAATGAGAGGACACTATATTTAGTGAAATAAGCCATGCATAGAATAACAAATAGCATACATTCTCACTCAGATGTGAGAGCTCAGACGTTGGTCTCATTGGAGGTAGGGAGTAAGATGATAGTTACCAGAGGCTGGGAAGTACTGAGTGGAGGGATAAAGTGAAGTTGGTTAATAAATACAAAAATACAATTAGAAAGAAGTAAATTCTAGCCTTTGCTTGTGCAGTTAACTGACTTAGTTAGCAACAATTTATTGTACATTTCAAAATAGTAAAAAATAATATTTGGAATGTTCCCGATATAAAGGATTGGCAAATATTCAAAGCAATATTGTTGATAGATAGTGAGTGATATTTAGCCTAATTACTCTGGAATTATTATATGTTGTATACATGCCTCAAATTATTACATGTACCCCATTAATATATATATATAATTATTATCAATAAAAAAATTACAAATAGAGTAAGTTAAACACATCAAATGTGGTAATTTTTTTGCTTTTATAGTAATACTAAACAACAACAATGATTTTAAAAAGCACTCTCTTTGATTAACCTCTGAGGATGTTTGAAGAAGCACCTCATTATTTTGAAAACTAATAAATAAGGGAATATTAAACATTGCATCATTTTCTATATAAACTATGCCTTAGGGTCAGCAAATAGTTGGTGATGAAATGTTTTTTTCTTTTCGAAGTTTTCCAGCTAAATTTTGGAAAAGAAAATACATAATTAAAACAGTACAGAAGAGAGGGACATAGTTTAAATAACACCATATGTAGTTAATCATTAAAATTGAAACCATCACAAACTATAGTAGGAGAAAAACCAACCAATTTGCTCATCAAGTAAGTTGATAGAACAAAGATGAAACATGTTCATTGAGAAATGTGAGAAGAACATCCACCTATATCTTATTTGGATTGTAATTCAAACACATACACACACACACACACACACACACACACACACTCACACACAGACACAGACAGACACACATGAAATCTGGGAAATGGGTCATTCACTATATAAAAAATATTGTCATTTTTACGTGTTCTGCTTGGGGTCTCCAAGACCACTGCCAGACTAAATGATTTGCAAAAAAAGATTTCACAAGACTCAGAAGTGTTATTATATTTACTATTATAATTTGTCATAGTGAAATGATGCATGTAAAAACAGCAAAGGGAGAAGGCTTATGGGGAAACATTAAAAGAAACCAGGCACACTCTTCCAGGAGTGCAGTCTTATTCTAGTGCAGTCTTAAGGACACACTTAATTCTCCCAGTAATTATGTGTGACAGTATGTGCAAAGTTTTACAACTCAGAGAAGACTTCCTGAGCTTTGATGTCCAGGATTTTTGTTGGGCATCAGTTCTGTATGTATGATCTAATCTCTTCTGACCTGAAAACTGATCTAAGCTATCCAACCTCCAACAACAGGTGTTCACATAAATTATAGTGTTAGTATAAATTATCTGATCAAACTGTTACTGCATGGCCCAAAGCTTCAAGCATACAAAAATTCTTGTCTTAAGAAGAATATTCCAAGGGTTTAGCATGCCTCTTCCAGAATCCAGCCAAGAACCCTTCCTAAAGACAGATCTTTCTTGAGAATGTGTGGGATTTGAGCAAGCCAAGCATGCTGAGTTGTCACTTCATTGCACAGTTGTGATAATAACATTTCTATTATGTTCAAAATAACTTTTATCTTTTAGAGGTTATATCACAATATTTAAATATAAAATATGATGCCTGGGGTTTGCTTCTAAATTATATCATGGAAAAAAAGGAAGTTTGTTAGATTTTAGGTAAGATTGTTCATAATTTGAATTGCTAAAGCCTTGTAATAAATACTTGGGGATTAATATATTATCCTCTCTACTATAGATTTGTAATTTTCAATAATAATTTTAAAGTATACATAAAATACAGTTAAACTTATAAGACTCCTATGGGTGAAGTTGAGCACCTCACTCCTCTCCAAATTAGAAGACTGGAAGTTTACATTCTGATAGATTAATGGAACTTAGAACTGAGGAATGGCACACTAGGAGGAAGATGTTTTGTTTAAAAGAGGAAAACTGATGAAAGTCTACTATTTAAGATCTAATATCTAATTAATGAATACTTTTAAGTTATTAGATAGGTAAACAAGGGGTGGGGGAAAATTATTAAACAAATAATTTAAGAAAACTTTCCAGAACTAAAGAATATATTGCATATGGTATCTCGAAAATTCAAAAAAAAAAAAAAAAATCACCAAGCATATGACTTTTTTTTTTTTTTTGAGACGGAGTTTCGTTCTTGTTACCCAGGCTGGAGTGCAATGGCGTGATCTCGGCTCACCGCAATCTCCGCCTCCTGGGCTCAGGCAATTCTCCTGCCTCAGCCTCCCAAGTAGCTGGGATTACAGGCACGCGCCACCATGCTCAGCTAAGTTTTTGTATTTTTAGTAGAGACGGGGTTTCACCATGTTGACCAGGATGGTCTCAGTCTATTCACCTAGTGATCCACCCGCCTCGGCCTCCCAAAGTGCTGGGATTACAGGCGTGAGCCACCGCGCCCGGCTGCATATGACTTTTTAAATGGCTGTCTGTGCTAGATGCAGCAGTTTAATTTTTATTTTAGAAGAAATATGTCAACATCTTCCACACAAAGTTAAGGATTTTCTCCAAAACCTTACTTTAAGAAGAAGAAAAAGAAGTAGGAGGAGGAGTAGAAGAGGAAATCAATTCTTTTTCATGTAGTTTTGCTATCCACACTTACATAATATATAGTCTGAATTTTACAAGGTCAGCTAGATGTTCACAAGGTAGAAAAACTGGAATGCATTTGAGGGAATGTATTCTCTTTCTGGGTCCAAAGGGGGTGTAGTTTTTTTTTTTTTTCTTTTCTTTGGAGACGGAGTTTCGCTCTTGTTACCCCAGGCTGGAGTGCAATGGCGTGATCTCGGCTCACCGCAACCTCCGCCTCCTGGGTTCAGGCAATTCTCCTGCCTCAGCCTCCTGAGTAGCTGGGATTACAGGCACGCGGGCCACCATGCCGTGCTAATTTTTTGTGTTTTTAGTAGAGACGGGGTTTCACCATGCTGACCAGGATGGTCTCGATATCTTGACCTTGTGATCCACCCGCCTCAGCCTCCCAAAGTGCTGGGATTACAAGCGTGAGCCACTGCGCCAGGCCCGGGGGTGTAGTTTTAAGGGCAAGAACTTCTCAGTGCCATGCTGCCCTCCCATCTCTGTCTATCCGGGAGATTTAATGGTTTATGTTTAAATTTCATGGCACCGGAAGAAACTAAGAGACAATTATTACAGTGGAAGTTCTAAGGAACCCCTTTCATTGGCCAGAGGAATCTGAGGAGGTGGGAATTTCTCCCAGGATAAATTCCCCTGCTCCTTCACCCACACCGGATTTCCAGCTCTCTGGAATCCCCTCCCACATAGTGAAAGCTCTCTTTCCCCTCCTGGATTTCCCTTCTGGGGTCCCACTTCCACATGCTCTTTGTGGAAGTTTTCTCTCTTCTTCTCCTGCTTCTCTCTCTCTCCCTCTCTCTGAATAAGTCACTATCTACAAACACTTTTGAGTCCAGCATTTACTTTTATTAGTGCACTATGCCATGGTCTCCTCTCCCATACTTGGGGAGTGACAGACCAAGAACCTGAAGAAATGTCCGCTCAGGGGAACTGAGGGCTCCCCTGAACTCCTGAATCCCAGCATAAGGCATTGACTCATTTTATTAGGTGTGAAGATATTTGGCTTTAAAAATTTTAGCATTTATCTGTAGACTTTGTTTTCTTTTCCCATTTGATTCTCTGAGATAACATGATTATTTCCTTTTCTCTCCCCCCAAAAGAAAATTACAGTAACTTCGGAGTAATAGCTCTTACTATTATCAGGCTTTGTTTTGATGTGCTTGGAGTAAGGCCTTTAATCTGAGTACTCCTAAACTTTTATGGATCTAAATCACCTTTACTTTTTTTCATTGTCATGTCTATTCAAGCTTCATTTCACTCATAACCTCACCGAACTCATAAAATGCCATTTTGCCAATAGATGAGCACTTCAATGTCCAAAGAGGCAAATGCAAAGTTTGCCTAGTTATCAATTCAGTTTTGACTTTTGAACTTTAAACCTAGCAGCAAGGCCATTCTAATCCTATAGGCAGGAGGAGTCTAAAATAGCTTCAACAAATGTTCCCACATGTAGACCTTTATCTCTGCCAAAAACTTCATCTGCTCTTCCCACTTCATATCCCTCTTCAATGAAATATATACATAGCTTGAAAAGCACATATAAGTTAAATATATCTTGCCTTTTAAAATAAAATTTAAGGCAGTAGAGAATGTTACCATAGTTTTAAAAATCTAAGCTTTAAGAAATATATTGTGAAGCAGATTATTTTTACATCTAAAATTTGAATGAAATTCATTATACTGGATTTTCTCAAGATTCATACACCTTTGTTTTTAACATTTATGTGTTTTAACATCTATGTGTTGGCACAAAATATAAAAGATGATTCAAGATGAAATCATCTGAAATTTTTAATGGTGGCAGAGTGAAGTGGTTGTTTAAACCCTCCCATACATAATAATTATAAAAACAGTATTCATTTTGAAAGCCAACTGCTTCAAGAAACTTAAAAGTATCTAAAGGATGACAAAAGCCAGAGAGGCGTTTACATTTGAAGTTACAAATAAGAGGAAAACTATGAAGGTCAGAATATTAGAACAATATATTCAGATAATTCAAATAAAATAGGAATGTCAACAGAGAATTCTATATCTCACAAGTTTCAGATGAACAAAAACTGAGAGAATCTGGAGCCAGCAGACAGGCACTCCAAGAAATGCTAAAATAAGGGTGTGATACCAGAAGGCTACTTGGATTTCAGAAAGCAATCACAAGTACAGGACGTGGTAAATATGTGGGTAAACAACATTTTGTTACTTGGGTTTTACCATTTCTTTTCTTAATTTTTTAAAAAAAATCTGCTAAAAGCAAAATTGCAAGATATTAAGAGATTACTAACATATATGTGATAAAAGTAATACAAAGTACAGCAGAGAGTAACAAATGAAAATATGCTGCCTTAAAATTTCTATATTTTACTAGAAATAAACTCAATACTAATTCTAAGTAGATTGGGATAAATTAATGATACATAATTTATTTCCTGGACCCTTAAAATATACACTGTAATTCTAATCCTTAAAAATTTTGAAAATAAACATAGCTAGAAAGCAAAGATAAGACAGAAAATTGAATACTAGAAAAATCTGATTAACATAAAATAAGACAGAATAAAAGTTGAACAAAGAAAATGAGAAAGAAAATGGAAAACAAATAGCAAAGTGGCAAATCGAACAATATTTTTGTTAGTAAGTAGTATAACATCTAATTAAAAGGCATTGGTTTTCAGATTGTTCTCAAAACCAAGAGCCAACTCCATATTCTAAAAGAGATGCAAAACCAAGAGGTGACTCGGTGTTCTAAAAGAGATACACTTTAGATACAAAACATGAAAAAGTAACAACAAGAAAAAAATACTACATAGGTAGTACGCTAAAGAAAGTTGAAGGGGTCATATTTATACAAGGATGTCTTCAAAAAAATCACAGAACATGCATATTTTGAGAAAACTTTGCATAGATTTTAAAATATTGCTTGCACTAGAATGAACTTGTACTAAGTTGTTATAACATGTTTGAACAGGATCTCTTTTAGGCACTAAAAGGACAAAACATCAGTTTGCAAAAAGCCCCTGTTAGAGCAACATGAGCCCTACTAAAATTAATACAAGAATAAACATTAAATTTACACTGAACCTTGGGTAGAAGAATGATTAAATCACTGATGCTTTACCAAAAGTTTTTAGGGACAATGCCCCAAAGAAATGAGCAGAAATGAGTAACTCTTTTTAAAAAGGGAAAAGATGAAGTTGAATATAAAGCTCTCAGTGGCACACAATCCACATCAATTGATGAGAAAAATAATACTCTTGTTTGTGCCCTAATTGAAAGATGCTGATAATTAACAGCAGAAACAATAGCCAACAACATAGACATCTCAGTTGGTTCAGTTTATACAATTCTAACTGAAATATTAAAGTTGAGCACAGTTTTCACTCAATGGATGCCAAAACTGTTGTACTCAGCTCAGCTGCAGACATGAGTAGAGCTTCCAATGGGAATTTCAAATGTGGGGTCAATAACCTGAAGCATTTTTTCAAAGGATTGTAATAGGAGATAAAACATGACGTTACCAGTATGTATAATCCCGAGCACAACCAAAGCAAGGGCTACCGAGAGGTAATGTGGTCCAGTAAGGCAAAAGTTGATCCCTTCGGAGCAAAGGTCACAGTGAGAATATTTTGGGATTCTCAAGGCATTTTGCCTGTTAACTTTCTGGAGGGCCGAAGAATAATAGCATCTGTTTATGAGGGGAGAATTTCAAGAAAGTCAATTAAGCTTTGGCAGAAAAATGCCCAGTAAAGGGTCACTAGAGAGTCCTTTTGCCACCAAGCTCCTGCTCATTTCTCTCATTTACACAAGTGCAACTTTGTGAGAGTTTCAATGATAAATCATTAGTTATCCATCTTACAGTCCTGATTTGGCTGCTTCTGACTTCTTTAGGTTTCTTAATCTTAAAAATATTATAAAGAGCCTCCATTTTTCTTCCGTTAATAATGTAGAAGAGACTAAACTGACATGGTTAAATTCTCAGGACCCTCAGTTCCTTAGGGATGGACTAAATGGCTGGTATCATTGCTGCAAAATTGTCTTGAATTGGATGGAGCTTATACGTTAAGAAATAAATGTATATTTTATTACTAATAATTCTATTTTTCTACAAACTTTTTGAAGTCCTCTCATATCATACAAAAGAGACTGTGAGACAGGAAAATTCCAAGAGATAAGGAGAAACACTTAATAGTAATAAAAGTGCCAATATGTCAGGAAAATAAAATTACATATAGTATGTGCCTATTAACAGATATTCAGAGCTAAAAGTGGAAATCAATATCCTAATAATTATATTTGGAAACATTAACACACCTTTCTCAGTACTTCCTTAAAAAATGAAAAAAAAAACTAGCTGAAACAATGATACTATAACCATCTTTTAACCTACTGACATTTATAAGGAGACTACATACTCAACCTGTATAATACACACATTAGAAAATAAGAAACTACTAAAGGTAATAATTCAATTTCCCTCTTTAGGAAACTAGAAAACTAAAGAGAAAATTAATCTTTAAATAAGTCAAAGGATATAGGCAAAAATAACCATAAAATATAAAAACAAGTAAAAACAGAAAAAGGATAAAATGAAAGAGCAACTCATTTAAAAAGTTAGTAAAGTCCATTATATATGTCCAAAGATGTTCAATGTCATTAGTTATTGGGAAAAAAGAACCTTAAAGCATTAGAATGTTTAAAATTAGAAAGACTTAAAATACCAAGTGTTAAGGAACAGGTGAGAAAATGAGAACTCTCTTCGGGTGCAGTGGCTCAAGCCTCTAATCCCAGCACTTTGGGAGGCTGAGGCGGGTAGATCACAAGGTCAAGAGACAGAGACCATCCTGGTCAACATGGTGAAACCCCGTCTCTACTAAAAATATGAAAAATTAGCTGGACATGGTGGCGTGTGCCTGTAGTCCCATCTACTCAGGAGGCTGAGGCAGGAGAATTGCCTGAACCCAGGAGGCGGAGGTTGCCGTGAGCCGAGATCGTGCCATTGCACTCCTGCCTGGGTAACAAGAGCGAAACTCCATCTCAAAAAAAAAAAAAAAAAAGAAAGAAAAAGAAAAAATGGGAACTCTCATACACTGATGAATATTAAAAATACTATAATAAGTGAAAGAAATCAGACACCAAAGAGTAGATGCTTAATTATTCCCTTATATAAAATTTTAGAAACTACAAAATTTGTGTAATGATAGAAGACCAGTTATTGTTTGGGGACTAGGGGTAGAGAGAGGGAATGACTGCGAAAAGAGGAAACTTTGGGAGTGATGCAATTGCTGCTTGTCAAGATTGTGACTGGGGTTCTGTAGGTGTGCAGGTTTATCAAACTTATTTAGTTCTACACCTTAAATGGTGTAATTTATTATATGTCAAATATAACTCAATACAGGTTGTTTTAAAATTATATGGAAAACAAGAAAAACCGAAAGAGGAGATCATTTCTAATGAGTTCAGTTATTCTGAAGTCAAGCCACTGCTAATCATGGAGGTGAGTAGTTAGGAAGGTTTTCAAGGAAAAGAGAAGAAAGGAACAGCCATGTACTGAGTGCTTACTATGGGACACGAAATTTACCAATTTACTAAATTTCCACAATAGGGCTCTAAAGGGGGTGCTTTCCTTATCTTAAAGATGAAACAATGTGTTTTAATACAACTTATAATAAAAGTTCACAGAATAGTAAATATCGAGGTTTTTCAGATTTTAAAGATAATGTTCTTTGTTACTCCTCACCCATCTCTGTTAACTGCTTGCTGTCCACCAGAATAGTCTAAAATATTAATGAAAATGACTTGAAATAACTTATTTGTTTTTATTAGTAAAAGGCCTCATGCAGCACAAATGAGTAATCTATAACTTTAGAGAAAAAAGAGAGTGAGCACAATTCTTTTAAAATTCATCTTAATTGAATATTAAAATTCAATTGTTTTTGTTCTTATTGCTAACATTGTTATACTAGTAAGTGATTAACAACAAGTTTGCTGGAAGACTAAAAGAGAAACCAATCTGGGTTTACAGCATTTGACAATATCCATTGACGTAGATATTCCCAGCAAAACCAATTTCAAGCTATATGGTGATGTCACTATACACCAAATTAAGGAGAAATGCACACACTTGGCTCTTCCCAGTTTATGCAAGCCAGCTCCAATACGGCTGCTTTTTAGCCTATTAAATAAACAGAATGGAATGAGATTTTTTTAAAGTTTATTTCACAGCTTTTTTGTTAACAGGAAATTTCTTTGGCAGGTGTTAATGTAAGTTTAGTTTTATGACACTCATTAATAGATTTTGAAATTCATTAGCAGGTTTGTGTTACTTACAAGAGAAAATTTTCCTGATAACAAGTTGAGTTTAGTGCATCAACAACACAGGTAACTTCGGTCTTCAAAACATATCCCTTTATGTAACAGTATGTTTAGAAAATACAGCTTTATGCCTTCCTTGATTCATTTTCTTTTACAGCACATTGTCGGTCTTTGAGAAAATCCTAAAGGCTTTACTTTTAACATGCACCTTGCCATTTCTCAGCACTTTCACTTCTAGTCATCTGTGCACAGCCCATCCCCTGGATTATGGCAATCAGTTCTCAACTTGTCTCTCTTCTTTCACCCTTGCTTTCATCATCTATTTCAAATAGAGTAACCATCACTAGATTTCTAAACTCTAAATCTGATCTTCACAGTGCTCGGCTCAAATCCCATTGATAGTTCTGCATCACATTTATGGTTGAAGGCAATGTTCTGACCTTGACCTACAATGATGCCTCACATGATTGTAGCACCACTCATCTCACTAGCTGTATTTTCTGTTACTCTTCCCCATCACTGACTTTCTCAGCCTTGCTATTCTGCTAATGCCTCTGACACTTCCTGCCATAGGCTGTTTCCTCTGACTGCAATTCTCTTCTAGCAGGTTTTTACATAGTTCACATCTTCATTTCCTTTATGTCCTTGTTCAAATATTACTTTTTTAGTGGAAACTCTACTTTCTCTACTATCCCTAAAATTGCACACTACCAGCTTATTCCTACCATGCTCCTGCCCCCTGCGCTTCCTATCCTCCTTCACTGCTTTATCCCCACAACACTATGGCCTTCTAATGCTTATAACATTTACTCCTTTATTTTATAATCTGCATCCTATTTCCTCACTGTAATATAAGCTCAGTAAGGGCAGTGGGTTTTGCCTGTATAGATTTCCTAGAAATCTTATACCTCATAGATGTTCAATGCCATTTATTAAATAAATGAGTGAATTGAAATGTTAATATTAAATCACCATGCATTAAGGGAACAACCGATTATAATCCCTGTCTCTTATATTAGAGAGCTGCTTTCCCCTGAAGGGAAATGTTTAATAAAAACAATTTGTCCAGAAAGAAAAAAATCTGCCCAAACCTCTATTACTGAAAATGGAGCAGAAAAAACTTATTAAAGATTTAGTTACTACTATAGGATTTTGTAAAATATACAAATAATTATTGAGACTCTTCTGAATATCTAGAAATCATTTAATGAATGTTAAAGGTTTATCTGAAATATTCTATACTTGATATATGGATATCATTGATGTCACCAAATATTATAATTATAATTTTATTAAATATTTTTAAAAACCAATGCATAGAGCTGTGTGTGTGATACATGAGCTATGATAGGCTATAGCACATGATTCATAGGCTTAAGAAACATTAAAGAATGCAAATGCAAATTATAAGAAAAATAATGCCCAATATCAACTGCTAGTGCCACATAAGTAGAAAGTTTGGAATATGGAAAGCCATAGAAGCAGAGTAAAGTTGTCTCTCTATGTCGTTGGAGAATTGGTTCTAGGATCTCCCCATGGATATGAAAATCCAAGTATGCTTAAATTCCTTATATAAAATGGTGTAGCATTTGCATATATCCTATACACATCCTTCCATAAACTTTAAATCATCTCTAGATCACTTTTAATACCTCATATACTGTAAATGCTATGTAAAGAGTTGTATTATTTTTTATTTTTATTATCTTTTATGGCATTTTAAAAATGTATTTATTTTTAAAGTATTTTTAATCCACAGTTGGATCAACTGTGACATTTAGGGAAAACCCTGTAGAACAAGTGGAGGATGCACTGAAACTTCAGCAACTTCCTGTCACATGTGAACAACCAGAAAAAAAAATAGCCTTGATAAAACGATGTACCCTTAGATTGTCTTCTCTGAAAACCAGCAACTTGATTGACTTAATAATAAGGGATTCTATGTATTCATTTATCATGTTAAATTTTTTTTAATTTTTAACATTATTAAGGAGTTGATCAGTTCAAAATGATGAGATTCTTCCTTCTAGGTGAGGAATAGTTTCCCTTTATTTTCTACAGATAATTATATAAAATACACTTCCAGGAGGAACAAGCAATGCAGATTTGTGCAATGCCAGGTTCCATCATTCCCATGGTATTCCATGAAAATGTCATCATTTGGAGAACACATATACAGTATGAATCAGGATTTCAGGGGCCCTAGTATCAAATAGAGTCCCGATGAAAACTGATTTCTTTAAAACCAGAAAAATTTTTTTTTTGTGAGTAGGGATGAGTGAATAGTCTTGTATATCAGAGTTCATCCAGAAAAACAGAACAAGTAAGAGATATAAATTAAGAGATTTACTGCAAGATATTGGTTTACGAGATTGTAGGCAATTCCAAAAACCACAGGGCAGGCTGGCAGAAAGAACAGACTGAAGCTGCAGCAAGCAGGTGGAATTTCTTCTGAAAAATCCCATTTCTGCTTTTAAAATTTTTCAACTGATTGAATCAGGCCCACCTAGATTTTCTTGAGTAAGCTACTTTACTTAAGGTCAACTAATTATGAACATCAATCACATCTGCAAAGTATCTTTGCAGCAACACAAACATTAGTGTTTGATTGGATAACTGGAAACTGTAGCCTAACCAAGTTGACACAAAAATCTATCACAAGACAGACTGATCTTTCAGTCGGTTTCTTTGGGTTTCTCTCTCTCTCTCTCTGCCTGCCTTTGTTATCCCTTTTGGTGGCCTAGCATTCAACGCTGCAGTTTTGAAATTATATCTTTATTTTTAACTAGGAACTTTATTGTCAGTTTCTTCTCTACTTTTTAAAAACTCGCATTATTACAATTACATAGCATCCTGCAATAAATTCTGTAGTCGTGGCAATTGTACTTATTGACAAGCTTTAGTTCTTTGTTCCTCACTTTCCAGCTCAGTGGTTGCTACTCATAGATGTACTTCAGTATCACTCAGAATTGGTGCCTTGGAATTCATATTTTTAATGAAATACTCTCCAGATTATGCTGATATATAATTGGTGCTAATAACTGTAGCTATACTTTTATGGTTATTCATCTGTGTTTTCTACTGAATACAGCAAAATAAACAGTTTTAGTGTTTTCATTTTCTTTTTTTTGTTTGTTTGTTTGGTTTTGATAAGGGTAGGGATTAAATGTTTTTCAGAGAAATTCTTAGCTTAATATTAAACCTGAAATAGCCATTTTTTTTCCAAAGTCAACATGAAACTACCTACGAAATACCAATAAGCACACAGTCTAGCCTTCTCTAGGAGCCCAGGGAGGTTGTCTGCCTGTTTAATCTCCAGTATTATGTATCATGCATAAAATCACAATCCTTCTCAAGCTGCCAATCAATGTTACGTTTTCCCAAGAGGGACAATAGCTAAGGAGGAAGATTTAACTTTATTAAGTAGGAGGAATTTCTACTCTTGCTGTGCTAAACCATGTCAGGGAGTGCATCTTGTACTCTTAGATTGTCAATCCTTGCCTTATGTTCCCAGTGGTGTGCAATTGGTTTATAACAAGGGCATGATTTGACCTTTTCATGGAACAACTGCAGATCAGAGCAGGAAAGGTCAGTGTGACATGGTAGCATCATGATATGCATTAGCAAAACAACCGGATCACTGTGGGTTTATTTTCTTTTATCTTGATTCTGGAAATCTGTATTTGCTTCCATTTATACCTGCGGTTTAAATGTGCAAGGTTTTGCCTTAGTTTTTAAAAATTCTTAGGTAAAGAAATAAACCCCATGTGACAATGTTTTCAAGTAGTGTTTGTTACAAGGCAAGTGGTATTTATGTTCAAAATATGTCAGAAAGGAAAGCATGAAACACTTTAATGGCAAAACACAGTGTAGTTAATGACTAGCTATTAATTAAGAGGCCCAGAGACCCACCAGGCTGCAATAGCTAAGGGTTAGCCCTTCTAGGAATAACTAGCTTCAGGCATTAATTGCTATTATAATCGATTTTCTCTGATTCAAAGGAGACCATTAGTTACTATAGTAACAGAAGATAGTAACTAGCCAATTGGGTAAGCTCTTTATTGATTTCAGAGAGCCATACTTGAACTCCTGGCCTCAAGCAATCCTCCAGCTTTGGCCTCCCAAAGTGCTGGGATTATAGGCATGAGCCACTGGCCTGGCCCAGAGCCAGACTTTGTATGCTAATTTATTGAAGATTTCATCACCAGTTTTCCAAAAGTAGACTTCAGTGACTAAAAGAGAAGTTATCTCTACATTACAGATTTGTTGAGAAACAAATTACTAAATTTACTGCTGAAACGTGAAGCCAATCACAAATTTTTATTCATATATAAAGGGTGGTGATAATGATAATAACAGTGCTAGAAAAGGCTTTTTGCAGAGAAACAGAAAACCCTTTCTAATGGCTCCCATCATTTTGGTGCATCACTATTTAACAAATATATTGGCCTGTAGTTTTCTTCTTTTTTTTTGATGTGTCTGTTTGATTTTGATATCTCAGTAATACTGGCCCCATAGAATGAGTTTAAGTATTCCCTTCTCTGTTTTTTGGAACAGTTTCAATAGAATTAGTATTAGTTCTTTATATGGTTGGTAGAATTCGGCAGGGAAGCCTCCAGTTCCTGGACTTTCACAGGGAGACTTTTACAGGGAAGCCACCAGGTCCTGAGCACTTTACTGGGAGACTTTTTTTTTTTCTTTCTAATTATGGTTTCCGTCTTGTTACTTGTTATTGATACATTCAGGTTTTGGATTTCTTCATGGTTCAATTTTGGTAGGTTGTATGTATCTAGGAATTCATCCATTTTTTCTAGATTTTCCAATTTATTAGCATTTAGTGGCTCATAGTAGCCACTAATGATCTTTTGAATTACTGCAGTATTAGTTGTAATGTCTCCTTTTTCATTTCTGATTTTGTTTATTTGTATCTTCTATCTTTTTTCTAAGTCCTACAAAAGGTTTGTCAATTGTGTTGAACTTTTTAAAAAACTAACCTCTGTTTCATTGATCTTTTGTATTGCTTTCTTAGTCTCAATTTAATTTATTTTTCCTCTGATTTTTATTATTTATTTTCTACTTATTTTGGGTTTTGTTTTCTCTTGCTTTTCTAATTCTTTAAGAAGCATCATTAGATTTTTTATTTGAAGTGTCTCTTCTTTTTTGATGCATGCACTTATAAACTTTCCTCTTAGTACTGCTTTTGCTATATCCCATAGACTTAGGTATGTTTTGTTTCCATTATTATTTGTTTCAAGAATTTTTTCAGTTTCCTTCTTAATTTCTTCATTCACTCACTGGTCATTCAGGAGCATATTGCTTAATTTTCATGTATTTTTATAGTTTCAAAAATTCTTCATTATTAGTTTATAATTTTATCCCACTGTGGTGTGAAAAATGCTTATATTGTCTCAAGTTTTTTTAATGTCTTAATAATTGTTTTGTGACCTAGCCTATGATCTTCCCTTGAGAATGATCCATGAGCTAAGGAAAATAATCTGTATTCTGTAGCTCTTGGATGAAATGTTCTGTATATATCTATTAAATCCATTTGGTGTGTAGTGCTGATGAAGTGTGATATTTCTTTGTTGTTTTCTGTCTTGAAGAGCTATCTAATGTTGAAAGAGGGGTATTGAAGTCTCCAGGTATTATTGTATTCAGGCCCATCTCTCTCTTTAGCTCTTACAACATTTCCTTTATATCTCTGGTTGTTCCAGTGTTGGCTGCATATATATTTAAAATGGTTATATCCTCTTGCTGAATTCATCCCTTTATCATTTTATAGTGATATTCTTTGTCTCTTCTTATAGTGTTTGTGTTGAATTCTATTTGTTTAATATAAGTATAGCAACTTCTATTCTTATTCGTTTTATATAAGTATAGCAACTTCTATTCTTATTCGTTTTCATTGTCCTAGAATATCTTTCTTCATTCCTTTATTTTCAGTGTATGTGTGTCTTTATATGCAATGTGTGTTTCTTGTTGACAACAGCTCAATTGGTCTTGGTTTTTTCATCCGTTTAGCCAGTCTATGTCTTTTGAGGGAGAGTTTAGTCCACTTACATTCAATATTATTATTGACAAGTCAGAACTTACTCTTGCCATTTTATTATTCATTATCTGGTTGTTTCATAGTCTTCTCTTCCTTCTTTCTTCCTTTTCTTTCTCCCTCTAGTAAAGGTGATATTCTCTGGTGATATTATTTAGTTTCCTGCTTTTTTTTTGTATTCACTGTATGTTGTTTGGTCTGAGGTTATCATGCAGTTTGCAAATACTGTCTTATAAACCATTATTTTAACCTGATAACAGCAGTATTTGCATTAAACAAACAAGCAAGCAAATGTAAACTAATAAACACCCTATGCCTTAACATTGCCCCCCTCTCTTTTTAACATCTTATTTCTATTTACATTATATTGTACTGACCGTTTCTTGAAAAGCTGTTGTAGTTATTATTTTAGATTGGTTCATTGTTTAGTCTTTCTACTTAGGATTAAAGTAGTTTCCACACCTAAGTTACAATGCTATATTTTGTGGTTTTTGGTGTACTTACTATTACCAGTGAGTTTTATACTTCAGGTGATTATTTATTAATTTCCTTTTCTTTCTGAATGTAGTACTCTCTTTAGCATTTCTTGTAGGACAGGTCTGGTGTTGATAATATCCCTCAGGTTTGTTTTGTCTGGGAAAGGCTTTATTTCTTCTTCATGGTTGAAGGATACTTTCACTTCAAACATGAAATAAAAAAACTTTTATTCTTTCAGTGCTTTAAATATGCCATGCCATTGTCTCCTGGCCTGTAGGGTTACTACTGAAAAGTCTGCTGCCAGATGATTGGTGCTCCATTGTGTGTTAGTTGTTTCTTTTCTTTTAATATAGTTTTAGAAACCTTTCTTTATCCTTGACCTTTGAGAGTTTGACTATTAAATGACTTGAGGTAGTCTTCTTGAGGTTAAATCTTCTTGATAGTCTACAGTCTCCTTAGTTTGGATAGTGATATCTTCCTCTAGGTATGGGAAGTTCTCTGTTATTATCACTTTGAATAAACTTTCTACTCCTCTCTTTCTCTACCTCCTCTTTAAGTAAGTAACTCTTAGATTTACCATTTTGAAGCCTGTTTTCTATGCTTCATTGTATTTTATTCTTTTGTCTCTCCTGACTACGTATTTTCAGATAGACTGCCTTCAAGCTCACTAATTCTTTCTTCAGTATGCCTATTGCATGTTTCAGCTCAGTAATTTCTGCTTGATCCTTTTAAATTATTTCAATCTATTTGTTAAATTTATCTGACAGAATTCTGAATTCAATCTCTGTTTTATCTGGAATTTCAAGTTTCCTCAACACAGATATTTTGAATTCTTTGTCTGAAAGGCACGTATCTCTGTTTCACGAGAACTTTACCTTCATGACTTATTTGGTTAGTTTGTTGAGGTCATGTTTACATGGATGGTTTTGATACTAGTAGATGTTCTTCAATGCCTTGTCATTGAAGAGTTAGATATTTATTATAATCCTACTGCTTAGAGTGCTTATTTATAGCTGTCCTTCTTGGGAATGATTTCTATATATTTGAAAGGACTTTAGTGCTGGGATCTAAGCTGTGTCCGCTTTAAGGGGTACCTCAGGCCTGGGTATATCCAGAACTACCATCTGGTAGTCAGGGACTAGTGTCAAAACCTTGTAAGTCTACCTGGTGCTCTATCATATTGCAGCTGAGTTGACACACAACCAACAAGATGCAGCCTGTCCCACTCTTCCCTCTCTTCCAAAGGCAGTAGAACTTCACCGCATAGCCACCTCCACCGTGGTTACAAGGATTACTGCCAAACTACTGCTGATGTTCCCTTAAAGCCCAAGGTTTCTTATGTCAGCTTGACGTGAATGCACCTGTCCCAGGAATCACTGTTGAGAGGAATGGGCTTCCCTCTGGCCCAAGGCAGGTCCATAAATGGCTGTCCAAGAGTCAAGTATTGGAATCAGAAGAGCCCACTTGGCACTCTAGCCACCTGTGGTCATGGTGGTCCCTACGGTGTAAAACGAAGCTCTTTTTATTTTTCTGCTCTTCTCAAGAACAAGTTTTGCCATGTAGCCACCATAGCCAGTAATGTGTTGCATCTCACCTGAAGCATCACGTCTCAGAGCCTCACCCAAGGCCCTTGATGTAGTACCTCAATATCACTCCTGGTTATTCGGGCCCCAAGGGCTGTTCAGTTAGCAGGTGATGCGTCTTGCCAGGACTACATCTTTTTTTTTGAGACGGAGTTTTGCTCTTGTTACCCAGGCTGGAGTGCAATGGCGCAATCTCGGCTCATCGCAACCTGGGCCTCCTGGGTTCAGGCAATTCTCCTGCCTCAGCCTCCTGTGTAGCTGGGATTACATGCACATGCCATTATGCCCAGCTAATTTTTTGTATTTTTAATAGAGACGGGGTTTCACCATGTTGACCAGGATGGTCTCCATCTCTTGACCTCGTGATCCACCCACCTCGGCCTCCCAAAATGCTGGGATTACAGGCGTGAGCCACCGCGCCCGGCCCTAGATCTTCTTCTTCAAGGTAGTGGGTTTCTTTCTGGCCTAGGGTGTGTTAGAAACATTATCTGTAATGGGGTCCCTGTGACCATGACCATAGCAAGGAAAATCTTGCTATGGCTGGGCTAGTATTCTAGTGCAAGATAAAGTCCTCACCACTTTCCCATATCCTCTCCTCGAGTGGAAGGAAGGGGCCTCTTTTGGAGTTGTGTGCTGTGCAGTGTAGAGGTGATGCCAGCACTTTCTTGCTTATCCCAAATAGTGTCTCAGTATGTCATATGCTCTCCCCGCCCTGAGTCCACTGTCTCTGGGCCTACTTCAGCACTAAGATTCACCTAAGAGTTGCAGTTTTTATGGCCTAAACTGCCTTTCATTTCACTTGGAGACAGAGTGCTGTAGCCCTTGAGATTGTCACACACTCAAATTCAGCCCACTGTAATGGGCAATTTCCCTCTGGCTAGGGACGTTTTAAATGCTCCATTGTAGGCAGGTATCAGCTGAGTTTGGTCAAAGAGAGTTTTGTCCAAAAGACTTTAGTAGAAAAGCATTCTTGAGAGTTATTTTTTGTAAAATACATGAATCATCAAATCTGAAGTTGAAATTGAAATTGATGAGTCATGGATTATTAACTTCAAGTCTTCATTTACAAAGCTAAATTGTCTCCATAGAAGTGCTTATAGTTGGAAGGTCCACAATCAGGTAATATATTGCCTTATATAACAAGAATGGCACTCCTCCAGAAAAATTAGAAACCTTCCCTCTGATGGACAAAGGAAAATATTTAAAACACACATTTTTATCACATGTTTTTGACATGTTTGCATAGATTCTGTCATTTCCTCATCTCTTAAGTCCCAATAAGATATTTCTTTTATCAAAACTAATACCAAGCATTTCTTTTTTACATAAGTGAAGATGTTCTGGCTCTAATTTAGTTGTCACTTTATGTTCTTACTTCCCGAAATAAAATTAACCCAGTTTCACTTTGGTAATTATTTTGGAGTCAAACAAAACCACTAGTCCCACAGGAATAAGGCACTTTGTGAATAGAAATGGAACTTTTTCAAGTTCTCACTTTTCTCAAAGTGAACCTCCAGTACTTTATTTATTCATTAGATTTTTTTCAGAACTATGTCCTTTGCAAAATTGCCTCCAAAGAAGGGTTAAGAATGACATTCCAAGAAAAAAATATACCACAAAAATAGATATAATGGACGTTTTAAAAGAAGTTAAAATTAGCTATTTGTTTAAACAGTAGAAATGACATTCTATAAAAAAAATAACTTTCTCAGAGGAGGTTCAATAGAAAGCATCTACCTTTTCAGATTGATGGTTGGAGTAGGTAAAGCTGGTTTTAGTTAAAAAAAATGGGCAGAAAAGCTTGGGTTTACATAATGTTTTCTGTTCTGTATCAGGAACTCAAGTACTTCTAGTGCTAGCTACAGCATGTACTGTGCTTTGCAGTAATTTTCCTAACAGGATAAAAATCTGGTGGATGATTCATTACACTTGAAAAAGGACATGATATGACAGAATATCAGTGGTAACTGGACATTCCAGGGAAAAGCTAAGATCCTTGTTGTGATCACTAGATTTGATATGAATCTCAGTGACATGTTTTAATGTTTTGTGTTACACAGTAAATGAAAAACGAGTGCTGATACTGGGAAGAGGAAGTAAAACTACAAACCACTCCCCCCATTAAAACAAGATTAACACAGACAAGTAAAGAATACTGAGATGCTTGGAACTTTTAATTTTCATGGGATATTAATTTTAATGACACGATTCAGGGACCTTTTAAAAAGTAAATTAGATTTTATTCAACCTAGACGTTTGCATTTAAATACATTTCTCTACCTACATAAAAGTTGTCAAGGTGGTTATTCCTCTCAGATGCATTTGCATTATATTGTAAAGAAATGAAGTTTCAGCCATACACCTCAGTTGATAATCTTTTATTCATTTAAATAGGCACACTTTGAGTTAGACCTCTGTATGAGCCAACAAATTAGAAAATGTACATGGAATATTATTTCAAGGAGCACATATCCTTGAAGAGACAATTTAGAAAACAACCAGCTATGAAAAGGAGATTTTCTGTAATATATGATGTAAAGTGTATTATGAGAATTTTGAAGGACAAAAATATCTTGGGTTTGGATAGCAGGCCTAACATTAAGGCTGATCCAAGTCAATGAGCCTATAGCTTGTCCATTTTCCTAATCCCTTTTAAATAGAATTAAATAAAAACACAAAATTGTGAATACACAATTTCTGCATCCTCAGAATCTTAGAAGGAACTGTGCAAATGGAGATTCCTGGAGCTTAATTCTCATGGTAAGTCTACTTTGCTCTCTAACAAACGCTGCCCTGGATTTCATGAAATAATTTTCATTCACAAGCTCCATTGTATTGAAAGACAGGGGAAGCTAGGAAAAAATTTCAGTATTTTTTTCTTGTTTGAATAAATGTTATCTCCTCATATTAGATGGTAAAGTCTAAAGGTGTATCACAGTGAATTGTAAATGTCAATCACGGGTTTGGGACTTCATTTATTAATGGATCTAGTGGAAATGACAGATATATTTCATGGAAAAAACTACGTAGAGATTCAAGAAACTTAGAGATACACTGAATTAGGGTTCTATTGAGATCACATGCCACTGAATAAGAATAAAACCTTGACAAATATGTTGACATTGGAATGAAGATGTGAGGGATTCAATATTAGATGAAAAGGCCCAACTTAATTGAACAAAACCTTCAATTAGGTCAGGAGATAGAAATTATTATATATACTTATAAATAATAAGCAAGCCTGGGTACCCAGAGAAGATGAAAATATGGACTATTTAAAATGTTAATGTAAACTTTACAATTTAGTGAAGTTAGCTATTTTGCGTTTGAGATTTTGGCAATGTCAGAGAAAAAGTGAGCTGGAGATATTCCTGTAAGAGTTGTCGCCATGCAAGTCATATTTGTATAATTTCAACTCTAATGCTACCATCAAATGTGAGATATAACTAGGGTTGATGATCTCAGTGCTGCTTTTTGGATAAAGTTATCATCATGATCCTTCTCTATCCTTCTGTGTAGAGTGAACTCACTGTCACTTCTTAGCAGGAGCATTTCTTTTCCACCTCAGTGGTCTTTTGACTAATATGGATTGGTGTTACCATAGATTTTCCAGTCATCATGAGATGTTTCTAAATGTTAGTGGGAGCATTACTCAGGAACCTTACTAATAAATTATTCATTTGCTCATTCAGCCAGAACCTAGTTGTTGCACTATGCCAGTAACTACCCGGACACTAAAGCATAGGGACTAATAAATTTCCATTTACCATGAGAAACATGAGTCTAAATGAGAATTCAAACAGGGCAGGTGTCATAAGAAAAGGTCCGAAGTGCTGAAGCAATAAGGTGACAATGTGTTATGTATACTTCTATAGGTAAAATACACTGACATGAATATAACAGAATATATGTGAAAACTGCTGTAATAATAAGGTTACATAATGGTTACAGTTTCTTAAAAGCATGAAAAAAATAACATTGTCCACTTTTACTCTCTAGGTGCTGTGTTGCTTCTCTGTTTTCCTTCACAAATAACTGCTTTAAAATATTGTATTTGCCGTTATCAGTCTTCCTCATTCCATTCTTGACTTTCTCCAATTTCGATTGTTATTCCACCAAACTCCACTGAAAATATTTAAATAAGATTTCATTTTGCCAGATTCAGTTGTTGACTTTCTCTCTCTGTCTTACTTTTCAGAAAAATTGGAAGAAGGAAGCATTATTCTCTTTTTAGAACTTTATTCTCTAGATGCATTGATACCATGTTCTCATGGTATTTCTTCTTCTTCATGGACTATTCTTTATAAGCCTTCTTTGCTGGCTTTTGTCCTTTGTCCACACTGTAGTAAAGTACTTAGTATCATGAGTTCTTTTTCTCTAAGTTTAATATTTTCTTAGCTGACCTAATCAGTCAAATGGCTTTATGTCTTCTCTACATGTGAAGTACTCCCATATATGTACTCACTTCTACACTGAACTCTTGTCTCCCCTCCAGACTGGCTCATGCACCCAACTGTTTCTTCATTATCACCCTTCAATATTTAGTATACATGCCAGTTTAATATATCTAAAGTAAAACACATTTTTCCTCCTTTAACTTTTCTTCACTCATCTCCCCTATCTCAGTAGATAGCACCACTTTTCCATTTTCTAAAGTCGGAACACTAAATAGGAGGGATTATTTTTGCACTTTCACATTCCAAATTCAACCTATCAGGAAGTTGGGTCAATTCTAACTCCAATATAAATCTCAGTTCAACAGCTTCTCAACATCTTCAATGATAAAACCCAAAAAATAGACTAACAGCCTCCCAAATTTTATCTTTACTTCACTCCTCCTTCTTTTGCCATGCATTTTCTATTAATTTTCAAAATTACATCCAAATGATCCTTTCATATCCAAATCAAATCTTAGCACTCCCTTGCTTAAAATTTTCTAATGGCTTCCAGTTACACTGTTAACTAAACCCAGAATCTTTACAATGACCCACAAAACCTGTGCCTTTTCCTGTCTGTGATCTGAGCTCCTACAGTTCATTCACATTGTCTTGGTTCTAGAAACTCGGCCTGCCTTCTTGCCTTCCTTCCTTCCTTCCTTCCTTCCTTCCTTCCTTCCTTCCTTCCTTCCTTCCTTCCTTCCCTCCCTCCCTTCTTTTGTTCCTTTCTTCCTCCTCTCCCCTCCCCTTCCTCCCCTCCTCTCCCCTTCCTCCCTTCCTCTTCTCTCCTCTCCTTTTCTCTTTCCTTTTCTTTTCCCTCCCTTCCTTCCTTCCTTCCTTCCTTCCTTCCTTCCTTCCTTCCTTCCTTCCTTCCTTCCTTCTTTTCTTTATTTTATTCCCTTGAATGTGGCAGAGGTATTATTATTGAAGGGCTTTTGAACTTGCTGGTTCTTTTACTTTGAAGAAGCCATGTATTTTGCATCTTGGCATGGATGTTTTCTTTTCATCAATTAGATCTCAGCTCAAGTTTTACTTCTTTAGGAACATTTTTTATAATCACACTAATGTAGTCCTCTACCCATCTAGTCACTGGTCACTTCCTATTTCATTCACGTGAAATTTTATTTCTTTGCAGCTGGAAATAAAAATATACATATTTTTAAATTCATGTAACCTTTCTACCTTTTCCCAGGAGAATAGGAATTTATGAAGACAATCACTTTGTCTTCTTTTTCCTTACTATATCTACTGTGCATAGGACACACAGTTGAGGTTAAATAACTAATTGTTTAATAAAAGATTAGATGAATGCCGTAAATCAGTGTATTATTAAGAGTGCCAGAATATATAAAAAGTACACTACTGGGTCATGCCTATTATCCATTTACTTTAGTCTTCAATGGAGTGTGTTGCTGTGCTGTCTTTTTAAAATCATCCTCACTGACTAACATGTACATGTTCATATTCTAATTTATTATAATTTCTCTTAAGCAACATATTATGAATTTATAATACATTCTGGAATACAGTCTGACTTTCTTTTCTTTTTACCCAGAGAATGAATAGTTCAGTAACAGAAAAGAGAGAGAGCACAGTAATCTACACATGACCTGACATAGTTTTGGAGATTCCAAATATTATACTCTGTATTTCAAATTTAACCTCTTCTGGACTTGAGTTAGCTTTGTCATGGATGATCTTATTCAAAATGTGTTTTGCTGCATGATTTGAGCTGAACATTTTAAAAATCTTCAGTGCATTCCAAAATTGGTATTTATTAAGCAGGATAAAAAGAGAGTGCTTACCTAAGATCAATCGCTTACCAAACCTCTTGAATTTTGGTTGCAAAAGCCAAAATCAATCATTACAGTAAAATCTTCAAGATAGAATTCCTTTTCTCATTGCATCCCCAGTCATTACTTAGTGGCTGAATGTGCAGTTGGGAGCAGCTCTCCCAGGGAGAGCTTGTGGTTCCTTAATTCTCACAAAGGCATTTTGTATGGATCAGGTTCATTTTGCTTCTGTATATTCTCTATAGCTGTAATGGCCTATAATTTTTCTTTTTCTTCTCTCCATATTCTAGTTAACACAACACTCACTCTCAAAGATATTGTAATGAAGAAGACAAAGCAATATTTCTTTAAAAGAAAATAGCCTAGTACCAGCTGCTTATATTATATTATCTTCTGCTTTTAAATTTTCCTATTGTTCTTTGTCACTATATATTGCAGATTACCTTATGTGACTAACTTTTAATTTTTTAATTTTAATGGGAAAATATGTGGAATTATCATGCAAAAAATCACAAAAACAAAATATAATCTAGGAACATAATCAGTCAAACAAGTACATAGTTCATGATTAAGTAAACATTGCTAAATAAAGAAATCAAGAATGATGTTGATACACATATTTTAATTAAGGGTTTAATTAATTAAACACAATTATGTTTTGGCATAATGCTATTGAAATCATACACTTAGTTGAAATAGTTACAGAAGCAGAAAAATATTATGAAATCTTATTTTGTCGTTTCTTTTAAAATGACATTGCAAATATTCAGTATTTCTGTTTTCAATAAACAGCGCTCTCTCTCTCTCTCTCTCTCATTCCTCTCTCTTTCTCTTCTAGATTTTAGCATAAATAAATTACAACTCATGGCCCTTTAATGCTATTTAAAATCAGCCAAAAGAATTTTAATAAGAATGGAACAGGCAACAGTCTTGAGGAACGGAAGCTTTCATAGCATGTCTACAAACCACATAGTTGATCAATTTTCACTTTTACAATTATTTATTGAAAATCTGGCCGGGCATGGTGGCTCAAACCTGTAATCCCAGCATTTGGGAGGCCGAGGCGGGTGGATCACGAGGTCAATGAGATCGAGACCATCCTGGTCAACAAGGTGAAACCCCGTCTCTACTAAAAATACAAAAAATTAGCTGGGCATGGTGGTGCATGCCTGTAGTCCCAGCTACTCGGGAGGCTGAGGCAGGAGAATCGCTTGAACCCAGGAGGCGGAGGTTGCGGTGAGCCGAGATCGTGCCATTGCACTCTAGTCTGGGTAACACCAGTGAAACTCTGTCTCAAAAAAAAAAAAAAAAAAAAAAAAAAAAAAAAAAAAGAAAATCTATATATACTTTTCTGGTCAGGCGTGATGGCTCAGGACTATAGTTCTAGAGCTTAGGAAGGCCAAGGTGGGTGGATGGCTAGAGCTCAGGAGTTCGAAACCAGCCTGGACACCATGGTAAAAACCGCATCTCTACCCAAAAATACAAAGTTTAGCCGGGTGTGGTGGTGAGTGCACATAGTCTCAACTTGGGAGTGCTGAGGTGGGAGAATCACTTGAGCCCAGGAGCAGAGGTTTCAGTGAGCCAAGATTGGGCCACTGCACTCCATCCAACCTGGGAGGGAGGGAGGGAAAAAGGAAGGAAGAAAGAGAGAAAGAAAGGGGAGAGAAGGGAGGAAGGAAGAAAGGAAGTCGTCTATATATGTTTTAGAGAAAATGTAAACATTGCTGAAACTTCATTGATTGTTTTATTTTTTATATGCCATTTAAAAATGTTTATCATATATTTCTTTACTAGACAGATTTTAATTTAATTTCATGGTTCTGTTTTTTAAAACCAATATCTACTACCTGCTGCCTCGCACACAAATCTTGGAAGATCTTTTCAGGCTGGCTTATTTTAGGCGAAATTTTGCAGTTGCTAAATGATTATACCATTGGACTGCAAAGAGGTATCTTCTTAATAAAATAAAACCAAGCTATGTTGAACAATGCTGCAGGATGTGTTATTGCAAGGGAGTGGATTGTTAAACGAAATAAAAAAGAGTATTTTCATTCTAACCTTATTTTTTTTAATGTGAAGTGAGAAGGTAATTTATATCAAGTGGAGAAAAACAAAAACTTGACACTTGGCAGTCAAGAGCTACAACATCACCTCTTTTATTTTTCTATCTAATAAAAAAAATTATACAAGAAACAAATTTGTATAAAGTTGAGACTTTTGCTTTACAGAATAAAGGAAAAATACTGCAAGACTCTTTAAGAAAAGCTGTATCTTTTGAATCCTTTGTTAACGACTTTTGAACAAGATAGAAGATAGAAAACCAGGCTCTCCATAATAATATTAATGAAGAGGGTAAAAATACTAATTCCTGCTGGGCATGAGTCAAAGTAAAATTTTAATACAATGCACCTTATCCCTTAGCCTAACAATCAAACCTTGACAAATATTCAGTTGCATATGCTTCTGTGCATGTGTATGCATGCTTGCGAACACGTTTCCCTACAAAATACATGAAGAAGTTTGCATATGAATTTTAAAGAAATAATCCAATTGTGGAGAAACTCAATGAATATTTGGGTACCTCTGAAACACTTAAATTGGTTATATTCTATTTACTTTTATATATTTTGAGAGTCAGGAGACGTGCCTAACATAAATTTTGGTGAAGGAAAATAGCTTTGTTTTTAGTACTAAAGTCAGTGGAATGGGTTATATACAGCTTAATTTCAGGGTAGTAATTCTGTCGTTAACACTAATTATCTCTCAAAACTTTATAATTTAGTATCTTAACTTATATGACATTTGCAATGGCCCGTATATTTTTGTATTACACTATTTGTTTTCTTTGGACTACGTTTCTTCATTTTCCCCTTGTAGGTTGTGTTTATATACATATGTACATACATACATACATATTGTATTAGTCTGTTCTCATGCTACTATAAATGACTGCCTGAGACTGGGTAATTTATCAAGGAAAGAGGTTTAGCTGACTCACAGTTCCACGTGGCTGGGGAGGCCTCTGGAAACTTACAATCATGGTGGAAGGAGAAGCAAACATGTTCTTCACATGAGGGCAGGAGGAGAAGAATGAGAACTGAGTGAAGGGGGAAGCCCCTTATAAAACCATCAGATCTTGTGAGGACTCACCACTCACTATCATAATAACAGCAGCATTGAGGTAACTGCCCTCATGATTCAATTACCTACAACTGAGTTTCTCCCTTGACACAGGGGGATTATGATAACTACAATTCAGGATATTTGGTTTGGGACACAGTCAAACCATATAACGTGTGTGTGTGTGTGTGTGTGTGTGTGTGTGTCTGTGTATCTGGATTATTGGATGGAATCAGGTTTCTGAATCAGGTATCATTATTTTATCAATGTATTAGTCTATTCTCACACTGCTAAAAAGAACTGCCCAAGACTGGATAATTTACAAATAAATAGGTTTAATTGATTCACAGTTCTACATGGCTGTGGAGACCTCAGGAATCTTACAATCATGGTGGAAGGGGAAACCGGCATGTCTTACATGGTGCAGGTAAGAGAGAACAAAAAGCCTAGAGAAAACTGCCATTTATTAAGCCATCAGATCTTGTGAGAACTCCCTTACTATCATGAGAGCAGCATGGAAGAAACTTCACCCATGATCCAGTTACCTCCAGCCAGGTTTCTCCCTTAACACGTAGGGTTTAGGATTTGTGGTAAGATTTGGATAGGAACAAAGAGCCAAACAATATCCATCAATTATGACATAACCAACTGATAGAATCATGTATAGAATCTTAAGGAGATTTGTTTTCTTAGGCCTCAAATGCCTAAGAATTTAAGTTTTTTTCATAAGATCTAGTAGCCAACCAGTTAAGGACAGGGCCAGTACTGCAAGCCTTAGCATCTTGTTCTTTCATTCATCAGTAAAATGGTCTTTAAATATTAATGCCTTAATAAATTGAGGTGTTTAATTTGCTTTGGATGTATTGGAGGAAACCAAGAAAAAAAGGCCTCTTTCTATTCAGATGGTTTTTCCAAGACTAAAAAAAGAGAAATTGTGGAGCTTCAGATAGAGCCAGTCAATTCCCTTAGGTATGGACTTCTTTCCCTATCTATTAGTAGATTTCAGAGAATTTTCCTAGAGGACTTCTGGCCACTCTCCATGTGCCTTATATGTGATATTCTGTTTGCTATTGTTAATAACTGAAACTGAAAACATTTCAGGGAAATTTAGTTTTTCTTAGTCACACAGGTGACTTCAGTTTCTACAACCATTCCTTCCTCCTCTTTCTTTCCTTCCTTATCAGCTTTGGGGACTTTATCCTTATGGACAGTGGTAAATGGTCATCTGGACTTACACTTCGAAGTTTGAATGGTATTTATATAGTTTATAACTTTTTTGGAGTAGCATTTTCCTATATGATGCTGATTTACATATATCCTAGTTCATTTAATCTACACACAGCTCTAAGAGGTAGATATTATTATGATCTGCCTTTCATAGACAGAGAAATGAAACTCAGAGAATTATGTAATTAACCAGAAATATCAGCACTGGTACTAGATGTAAAATTTGAACATATGAGGTCTCATTCTGAGCCTGGATCTTATTGCTACCTAGTTAGTAAGAAAAACATTAAGTGTCTGGTTTTCTGTCTGAGAGTCTAGGAAATGGGGACTGATAAAGAATGAGATATCATCGATTCAGCCAGACAGCAAGGATTGTGTAAGAAGCTACAAATCAGGGTGATCTGCATACTTTAAAGATAGGTCTGGGGATGAGATTCTGTTATGTTTACATATTTATATATGAGTACATAGTACGATTCAATGTTCCTGAGGAAGCTGAAAAATAAATTAATTACCCAATTGGCTCCATTTTCCTTCCCATCATATCCCCAAGTATGTCTGTTTATCTTGTATATTAGAAATCCCAAATAATACAAGTCAGTCTGGAAGAGGTTTCAGAACATGCTTGCTTCAGTGGATTCAGAATAAAATCCCTCAATACAGCTAACATTTCTTGTAATAGAAATAGCTGTTTGTAAATGATAGGCAACCCTGTATTACATATTGGTGACTCTTTCTAAATATTTTTTCTGTTTGATTTTAACTGTTTTACAAACATGTAAGTATTAATGACTCTGTGTTGAAACATATTTTTTCTCTAAACTGAATTACATATGCTTATAAAAGAATACTCGGAGTGGCTTAAAATTCTAACTGGAATGTTTACATTCTAATATTTACAGCAATAAAATCTACAGTAAAGATCATCACATTTTTTCCTTGCTCATGTTACCAGAGATAGAGCTGAAAATACCTTAATGATATATGCTTTTGGTGATAGAAAATCAACAATCTTTGAAAATTCTGTATTCCAGAATAAAGTAAAAAATCTTCAAAGGATTAACAGGTGGTATACCATTTCTCTTTGATTCTGGAAAGCTACACAACACACACACTCACACACACACACAAACTCACGTGTACATGCAAGATAAAGACCAAAAGATTGTCTGCATTTGTCTTGCTATGCCCAAAATATTCCACTAGAGGACAGTGCAGCTATTGTCATTCCACCATGCCAAGTTTTGATCAAATTTCCTGATGCTTTTGCAGAATATAGAAAGCATACATTCATTTAAAATAAACGAAACGCATTTGTTTTAAAAGCACTTAGCTTGTACCTGATGGTTAATAGATCTGAATTGCTTGGAGCTCTCATGCACACAATGTAGAAAACATAATGAATTTCTCAGATTTTTTTAAAGAAGGGAGAGGTTGGGGGAGAAGACAAATATGAGCTAATTTTTTTCATTTGCCTTGATACCTTAAGGGAAAAAAAAAAAACCCAGAAATAATGCAGAATCATTATGAACAAGCTGGTAGGTATAAGTATTAGTTTACATTTAAATGAAAATAGTTTATTGAGAGGGGGAATGGATATGATTCAAAGTTTCCAGCATCTTGTTTGAAATGCAGAAGAGTAATTTGTATTTATATTAATTTAGGTGGATACCTCTAATTTTCTTGGGACTTCTCAACAAATTATTTCTATGTTTCTTGGAAATGGCCATTTGGAACATGATCTGGACGATGTGCAAAGACTTCTTGAACTTGAGACCTAGAAGATTTGATACGAACTGGGGAAAAAAAGAGCCTGGGTCACTTGAACACCCTTTAAAAGGAGAAGCAGGCAGAGGGGACTCAAGAAATATGTTAGGGTATTATTCCCCTTTGTTGGCAAAATTTAAAAGAATAAATTTATAAACATAAGGCACCAGAAATAAAAACATCCTTTCGTTCTATTTCCTGCAGTGACAAGAGATATATATTCTGGATTGTAGAGAGAGCTGCCTTGGAGATAAATTGTCTGATTTCAGCATCTCAGCGGTGGATAATAGATTCCCCTCAGAACCACATAATTAAAAAATGACATTTTTGCTACTTTGTGCCAACTCAGTACCACCGCTGCCCTGGCTTCCAGGCCTGGGAGTCCTGCAGGGCACAACCAAACAAATTTTGCATTATTCAATGGGACAATGTAAGGTCATGTTAACAAAAAAAAAGTTCCTTCTGGGGGGACCAGAGGACTTTATTATTTTCTTCTCTACAAATTCCTCTTTCTGCTTTTCTACTTATTTTATTTTTCAATTCTGCCAACATGAAAAAGATATGAACGATGAGATTAGGACATCCATTTATTACAAGTTGGCCAGATGAAAGAGAGCATATGTGTGCCGCAGAATAAATTAAAGAGCCTAATTTTAGCAACTTTTTTTCCTCCAAGCAGATATTCAGAATAAGCCAAGATGAGGCAAATGCTGTGAGAAAAATTATGTAAATCAAAGTGCTAAATCCATACCCTTAGATGTCTTTAGGAAGAAATGGTTAATCCTCATATGGATCCCGCTCCCCTCACCCCCACAAATCCCTCCAGGAGATTCCTGAAAGGCAATTGGCTGCAGTCTGAACAACTGTTCTTTATGGGTCTCAGTTCACTATGTATCTCTAAAAAAGTGCATGTGCTAGACCAGCCTCCAATTAACAGTTACTAAAGTGTAAATGGATTTCCAAATGTCACATAGCTGGTAATTAGTGAAACCAGGGCTAGCAATGGATCTTTTGATTCCTCTCTGAAGTGTGTAAGTAACAGCCAGTATTCTGCAGGTGTCTTTAGTTCAAATCATAAAAGTACACATAAGGATATTTCTTTTTCTTAAAGGAAATAGAAGAAAATATAAGACTATTAAAAAAAATACAATTCATGGAATTTAAATTTTGTGATTTCAACCGTCAATTAGCGCTTTGATTTTAGGTTCACAATGCATTATTATGAAAATACATACGCACAAGGTTATTCATTTCAGCATTGTTTTAAAACATTGGCTACAAACAAAATACCCCTGCTATAGGTATACACATAACCAACTACAATACAGCTATCAACAAGGTAAATTTCTATGAACTAATGTCGGATAATTCCCAGAATATATTGCTAAGTAAAAAAAAAGTGTGATAGAGTTTTCTATAATATGTTCAACGTAGAAAAGTTTGAAATACAAGAAAATATGCATGTATATTTTTTTTTATGGAGAAAAAAATACAGGTATGATAACCAGAAATTATTAAGAAGAGTTACTAACAGGGAGAGGGTGAAAACAGAGTGAAGAAGGTGGAAGAATAGAAACAGAATGGAGTGGGACAGATGAGAAGACAGTGACACTTTTTGGAATATAATTTTTGAATGAGCCTGAAACTAAATTTGTAGTATTGTTTTGCCTACCCAAAATATAGATTGAAAATTTAGAACCCCCAGGATGTGAAGGAAATCCAACATGGAATACAATCAGTAAAGGGTAACCTAACTGTATTACAAATGTGTAACATACTCCCACCTAGGAGGGTGAAAAAGTAAAGAACCTATTTAAGTAACTTTGGAAGGCAGTATTGCAATGCATACTTAAAAGTTAAGGTTAAAAAGAAAAACACAAATATACTCTAGTTAGCAACATTGCTTTTTGCTAATGTAGGCATCACAAACTTTGAAAATACTTTTTGTATACTGGAATTGAACAAATACTCAAATATTTTCTGGATAATGTGATCCGAGTTTCTGTATGTTAGATGAAGAAGTAACAATGTGGAAAGGAGAAAAGCTAGAATGAACTCTATAGTGCTGGATTGGAATTTATATCATATAAAGTCATGGATTTTGAATATGTCTATAGATAAAATGTAATAAATAAATATGTATGTTTATATGCATATATTATATATCTATAAAGTGTGTATGAATGCATATTATATATAACAATATTACAATATTGTTGCCCAAGTAGCAATGAACACACTTAATAAACAGATTTTGATTTCTAAGTGCTATTTTCCATGTTTTCTATTTTTAAATAAGGATGGGCTCTTTTATGGTGAAATAGATTGGGAAGAAAAATATAAGATAAGGTCGGAACCTCTTGTGGTGCAAGAATGTAATGAAGTGTTCAAGGGATGATGGAGGCATGTAAAAGGGACACAGGAACCAACTTAAGATCTCAGTAGCAATTGGAAGGATTTGAAGTAACAGAATAAATCATGATAGTATTGGGATTGAAATATGACCCATAAAATAAATACTTATGAGTCTGTGCTGATAGGGATAAATAACTGAATAAATAAGTAAACGATGGGGAATAGGCAACAGCTCTTCCTTATAATACAATTACAATTGAGTAATTTGGAAGGAATGACAGAAACAGAAAATTACCCTTGGGCATGCACTGTGGTACAATAGTTGCAGGCAAGAATCATCCATGGAAATGAAATGTATTGAGCAAAAATATAACGGAGCACAGGATATTTGCATAGTCAAGATATAACTCCCTGCAAGATTCCTATTAATTACAAAAGGAAAACCAATAGCTTTACAGTGGGGAAACTTGGCAGACACAAAAGTGACGAACTTATTAGAGTTAACATCATCAGTTTTAAGATGTATTGGCATGACAGTCCTCCTGATATAATCCAATAAGAAGGTTAAAACATTATTTCAGTAGCATTTTTGCAAAACAAACAAACAAACCCCCCCAAAAAAACCCTCAATGTAATCATGATAAAACATCACACAAACACAAAAGGAATGAATGACATCATACAAAATACCTGACCATCATTGAAAGTGCTAAGGTTATGAATGACAAAGAAAATGATAGAGAAACTCTTAAAGAAAATGAAAGAAAAACTTCCCGGGTTGTGTGTGTCGGGGTGGGGGGAGTGGGGGAGGAAACAAAAAAAAAAATGACTATTAAATGCTATATGTGATCCAGGTTGATACAGAAGAAGAACACTAGTGTGACAACACAGGAAATTCAAATCAGGTTTCTAGCTTAGTTAATGAAAATATATCAATGTTAATTATCTGGTTTTGATAATGTACTATGTTTTTGTAAGCTGTTAACTTTAAGGGAATCTGGGAAAATGATATACTGAAACTCTGTTATCTTGCAATTTTTGTATACATCTAAAATTACTTAAAGATAAAATTAAAAAAAGAAAAATGATAAAAATGCTAAAGGATTCAGACACTTTAATGTTAAGTGCTTATTTTAAAAAGGGAAAAAGTACAAACGCTTTAGGCTGAAGGTGATGACAGATTTTTAACATATGTCTGGAAAAATAATCTAATTTCCAGTAATAATAATGATTATCTAATTTAATTACTTACTATTCAACTGGTATATTGGAATGCATACATTATCTCAACTTCATGAGATAGGTATTACTGTTCTTATCAGTTTAAAGAGGTGTCAGATAGCAATTAGGAGGGACTAAGTCATCTCTCCAAATCACAGAGTTCAAGTTTGTTCTCTATTTACTAAACTTTTATTTATGGAGTTCTTAATAAGATTTTATTTTGCATGAGTTATGTTTAAGCCTTTCAATATGTAAAATGAACTAATGTTCTAATTTAAGAATTAGAGAAATAAATTCTGAAAAAGTCTATATATTAACAGGAAATTTACATAAACATGTTTATAATTCTATTTCTACTCTATACGACCTTATCTACTAATTTCACTTTATGCCACAGAACGAATTAAAAAATTCATATTCTCTCCCTATATATCACATTAAATCTATAGCTAAAAGGGCCTAATAGAAACTTTATTTTACCATGTCTTTCTTATTAATGTGAAAAGGTAAATAGTAGATTTCTACATAGTCATGATTAGGTGAATAGCTTTTAAAAAAATTCTGCAAAGTAAATAGAAGTAGATAGTATTATTGCCAATAGGATGGAAGAAACACAGACACAGACACACACATAGGACTAAACCAACATACCTAAACAAATATCAAAAACTCAAAACTTTTACTCTTTGTTTCCTTATCTATAAATTCCTTTCCATAGTATTTGACTGGCATATAGTCTAGTGACAAGCAAGGTGCTGGCCCATAATTCAATTGCTAATTTACATAACAAGATTAAGCTTGAGCATTTAGCTCTGTTTAGTTTGGAGAGTTAAACTCCCCTGGGTTTTGTGTGTGTAGGGCGGGGCAGGGGGTAAACTCGTATGGCTGTTTGAACAAAAATGTATTTGTAAGAAGCACTGAAGAACAAATTATCTGAAGGAGAAAGAGGAGCATATAAAGAAGCTTGGCAAGAACCAGAGCCTTGATTGTCAGAGTGAAAGGAAATTTGGAGTAGTGTTGTATTTAATTATTCCTAGCTATGCCCCAAAGAAAAGGGCATCCCAGGAGAGACCAGGTCTGGCAGGATTAATGGAAGAAAACAACATTAGAAAAATATTCATAAATTGTTTTGAATTTGAAGTACGAAACAATCGGAAAGGGAAAGAGAATGAGATACCTTCTCCTGACTTTTGACATTCGCCAACAACTCTGTGAGTGTTCCCCTGAGGCTCAGAACATACTGAGAGTGTTCATATATTTGTTTCCAGAGTTTTGAGAACACCTGGATACTCCTGATGGAAAGTTTTCAATGCAGGTGCTAGAGGTGCTGTGTAGAATCTTTTACAAGTTTGAGTACTGTGGAAACCTCGTCAAGAAACAGGACCTAAGACTATCAGAGGAAGAGAGAAAGGAAATAAGGATCAGTACTTGATCGAGACAATAAAATCTTCCATGTGTGAAGGACACAATCTCTAGAGACAAAAATAATTCAGTAAAATTTTAGAGAAGAGTTTCCGTAAAAGAGTACACTAACTGGTTTACAAAATGGCTGCAAAAATATCTAAGTGCTTCAACCAAAGATAATTTCTAAGGACTGGTCTATGAAAAGTAGTTTGGCCATGAATCTCTTCTTCATGTTATCATTCAGGTCCTAAATACTACTGAGTTTCTCTCATCATCTAGGTGAAGCTCCCAAAATTGCTCTGGAGGTTGCTGCTTTCCTGGAAGCAAGAGAGAAAAAAAGAAGACATGTAGTTGCACATGACAGATTCTGTGGGCTGGGGTTATCAACGTGCAAGTCCCTTAGCTCACCTTCCTCTGCTGAGAAAACTTCCAGTGCCACACCTCGGCCTCCTTCCACCGGTGAGAAAACACTTCTGGTGCCACACCTCAGCTTCCTTCCTCTGGTCACAAAACACTTCAGGCGCTACACGTCATTGCTGGAGAACTGGAGAGTGGAGTCTTCCAGCTCAAGAAGAAAGAAATATGTGGTTTTGCCAAGTACCAGCATTTAGTTCTTTGAGTTACTTTTTCAGCATACTCCACTAAGAACTTTGAGAGAGGAACACTTAATATAGGTCCTGCAGATAACAAGTATTCAATGAATCTTGTTGAATCAATACATGAAATCACCTCTTACAAAATAAACTCAATTTTTTAAGTTACTAGCAAAATGCCTGGATGGAAGCTAACCATTCTATAGAGATATTATTGAGTTAGAACTTCATTCAGCCATTCAATAAATGTATTCAGTGTATATTTATATAATAACTATGATTTGCTAACTGTTTTAGGCGTGGGGGTAAGTGGTGAATAAAATCATCCAACTACCTATTCTAACAGAGATTAAATTCAGCAGTACCTGCAGCAGATGAACAAATGAATAATTGCATATATTCATCCATTCAATAATATTGAATATTTTTCTTCAGGAAGCTTAAACCAGTGGTCCTCAACCTTTTCAGTACCAGAGACCAGTTCTGCAGAAAACATTTTTTCCACAGACTAGGGTGGGGAGATTGTTTCAGGATGATTCAAACACGTTACAGGCATTTTGCACTTTATTTTTATTATTACTGCATTATAATATGCAATGAAATAATTATGTAACTCACCATAATGTAGAATCAGTGGGAATCATGAGCTTGTTTTGCTGCAGCTAGACAGTTCCATCTAAGGGGGTTGGGAGACAATGACAGATCATCAAGTATTAGATTCTCATAGGGAGCATGCAGCCTAGATCCTTTGCTTGTGCACTTCACAACAGGGTTCATGCTTCTGTGAAAATCTAATGCTGCTACTGATCTGACAGGAGATGGAGCTCAGGAGGTAATACTTACCTCCTGCTGGGCTACTGGGTTCCTAACAGGCCATGGACCAGTACTGGTTCATGAGCTGAGGGTTGGGGACCACTTACTTAGATTCTAGTGGAAAAAGATGGGCTGTAAACAAAATACATAGATAAATAATACAAGTATATTAGTGGGCCAGCTGTAGCATGGTGGGAAAACAGGGGCATAAGGAAATGGACAGGCTCATTTCACCAGTTGGGATCAGGAGCAATAATTATGTAGAGTCTCTTGAATCTGAGGGAGCTACAGAAAGCAGAAACTGAGCCTGGCTTTGGCCACAGGACCCATGTGCTGCAGCAGTGCTAGGAAACCCCCCCCCAGTCAGCCTATAGCCCAGTAGAATAAGCCCATATTGGCACCCGTATCTTGCTTGGGCAGTATCTCATGGTTTGACAGTGGAGATGGGTATGAAGTCCTCTACTGGATTAATAACACAAAAATTTGTTCACAAGATGATCTTAAGAAGGACAGCAAATGAGGATCCTGTAAAACTTTATTTTCCAGAAGAGAGGGTACAGAAGCTGATTTCGTAATTGATGGGAATGGGACAGCAGTGAGGAGCCATCATTTTGCTCACAGATGAATGATCACCCAAGAGGCTGCCTGAAGAGCAAACAAGGTGTGTGTAGGTAGGGAGGTCTGGGTTCTTGGGACAGTGGCCCAGTTAATGGTGTCCATTTTTCTTTCTTTGGTGAGATTAAGAACAGCCACACTCTTTAAAAAAAAAAAACAGAAAAGAAAAGAAAAAGAACACCTGCACATTAGAGGGAATCTAGCAACTATAGGATATGCATGGGAGAAGAAAACTGGGAGGCATCTACACTTTAGCTTATATTCCCAGTCCTTTCCCTCTGTAGGTGGAAGCCTACCTCATAGCCTACCTAGTAGGTTGAGATGAGAACCTGAATCTAGACTAGTTCACTGTTGACATTTTCTACCTAAGTGCCACAAAAACTACCCCTATTGTAAAGGGCTATGGCAGCAACCTGTAGATCTATGCCCTTGTCCCCATTCCTCTATGACACCAGCCACCTTATACATATTTTATGGAAGTATTGGGTTAGATAATCCCTATCTTGCCAGTATGCCAAGAATGCAAGGCCTTAACTGCTCTTTGTCTGGGCAATTTCTCATGAGTTTGCAGAGAGAATTGTAAACGATAAGGTCTTGTTTCCGTTCAGGACAAAGAGCAATCTTGCCTACTTGGAAGCTATAAAAGGAGTAGATTATTCAAAGTTAGTGTTGCTAGCAGCAGTGAAAAATCCACTGCAAGTTAGCATCCATCCTGGCCCCCTAATTTTATAGGACTGGAAGGCAAGGGAAAACCACTCAAATATATTGATGCAAATACTGTTGGTGGTGTCAGGGTAATGAAATATTTTGTCTCTGACCCAAGAGTTTTGTTTCTTCTGACTGCATCCGTTAAAGAGTACAAGCTAATTTCTTTGTGTCTAAGTGGGATAAAAGCAGATCTCAGGCCTGTTAGGAACTCAGCAGTTGGTGTTTACTTTGGTCAAGTTGTGTTTGAGATGTTTATTAAACATTCAAGTGAAGATGTCTAGTACATCTTGGGTGTGTAGTTCTGGAGTTCAAGGGAAAGGTCCGTGCTATAGAAAACATTGGAAAGTTGTCAGGATAAATAGAGCATTTGAAACTCTATTTATCCTGATGACTTTCGTCAGGATAAATGTGAAGTATTTAGATAAGGACTGAGACCCGAGACACTTAATGTTGATATACTAGCAAGTACCAGTAAATGCCATGGAGTGTTTAGTGCTATTTTATTGTTGTGTCAGGAAAACAACACAGACTTGAAAGAAGTAAAAGAAAATGCCCCTTGGATCATGACAGTTTGGTCTTTTCCTATGTCTCTATTTTATCTCATACCACTCATACTCTAACAATATTGGATGTATATGCTGTTCCTTACACTTACAACTTTCCTTACCATATATCCTTGCCTTCAGCACATTCCTGGGCTTGGAATGCTCTTCCCACTCATTTCTAATAACTAACTCTATCTGTCCTTTTAGATATCTGCTAAAATGCCATCTCCTCAGTAAGGCTATTCCAACTACTCCATACCCAGTTATAGTTATCAAAATACACATTTGTTTTCTTCACTGAGAATATCAATTTATGTATTTATTTATATGCTTAAATGCTTCTATTACTTTACATGTCATTGCACACCTGATTATTTACTGCCCAGCCTTCATAATTCCTCACGAGAACATAGATTTCAAAAGTCTTATTCTCTGCTATATTCCCAACATCTGAACCAGTGCCTGGACTATGGAAATAGTGAAGTAAATATTTTAAGAATTAATCCAGGACCTGTTATACAACATTTGGCTTCTGAATTTATCTGAGCTACTATTCACTAATTTGAAAAATTATATCAATTTTAAGGGTCTTGTGAGAATTAACCTTTTTTTAAATACTGATGACACATAGCAGGCCCTCAATAAGTGAAAATTTTAATTATCTAATATTTGAAGACTATATGAGAAAAACAAACTGAACATAACCTATCATCTATTGCAAAGGAGTATTCTCTCTGCTTAGGAAGAAAAATGAATGGGCTAGGCCAGTCTACCAGTGAATAAAAAGTATAGAGTGAAAAAAGACTAATGGACAGACTGGAACTTCAAAGACCAGGAGCCTGGGGAAAAAAAACAAAATGAAGCTAAAGATACTCGAACCAAAATGAGTAAAGATCCAAGCAACAGAATAAAAAGAACATTGTACAAGAAGTGCCCATAAATCTAAAGAATGTTTTTGATTCAGAGGGAGCAAGAGATCAGCAAAGAAGAAGATAGGTAGTGAGAAATGACAAAGATTGTTCTTTGATAGAAGTAGCTGAGCTGTCATAAAATAAAAAATAATACTTGCTCTTCAGGATAATAAAAGAGAGTGATGGAGAAGAGATGCAGAAAACAGGGACAAAACTTCCAGAGCTGTTGGTTGTTGATGTTGAAAACTATCAATCCTGGGTCTAAATAACTGATTAAAAATTAAACGTTATATAACCTTGACTGAACTCTCAGAAAATTCCAGAATTCATAAGAAGGAAGTCCAAATGTCTTAGTGAATAGCTTAGCTTCCTTATAAATCCAGATATGGAAGATGAGATTTCCTTCTTAAGTAGGGAGTGCTTGGGAATAAAACCATATTAACATATTAGTATGTGTTTGTGTACATGTGCATATGCATATATACATAATGTGAAGACTACAATAATAAAAGCACCAAATGAGAAAAGCAAACCAAAAGACTATTTTTTTTAAAGAGTGGAAACAGGGTCCATGTACATATACTAAACACAAAGTAAACATTCAATCGCAATAGAATGTTATAATCCTATAACAATAGTTTGCTATATCAATTATTTACTAAATAATTATTATACATTATATTTACTAAATATATTTATAAACTAATATAATAGTTTACTAAATAATTATTATAAATTATTACCTGAATGAATGATATACATTGGTATAAGCATCCGAAACTAGAACACATGTATTTGTTCAAGCTGAAAGTCTGGGACCTTGAACTGGGCCCCATGATGAGCAAGGAAAGTCCTCAAACAAAAGATTCAAAGGAGAAGTTCGTTGGAAAAATTCCATCATAGAGTGAAACGTAAATCTCATATGAGATTTCAGAGTCAAGGGTCTTGGTAGTAGGTGAAATCCAGGTGAAAAGAAGCATAGTGAAATGGTATTATATAAGGGGAAATAGAAAACCAAGAAGGTGAAGCCTGAAGACATTTCCTTAGTCATCAAATAATTAAATAGTAGACAAACTGCTGTAATAATTAATTTTATTTGTCAACTTGACCACACCATGGGGTGCCCCAAATAAACCTTTTTTCTAGGTGTGTCATTGAGGATGTTTTCTAATGAGGTTAGCATCTGCATCAGTGGTTTCAGTGAAGAAGATGGTATTCCGCAGTGCGGGGAGCATCATCCAATCTATTGAGGACCTGAAGGATATAAAAAAATTATAGAAATGAGGAATTTACCTCCTTTTATTCTGCCTCACTACATGAGCTGGGATACCTCATTTTATCTTATTTTGAGGTTGGACTGAGATTTTCATCACCAGTACCCTGGTTCTCAGGTCTCTGAGCCTGAGCTGAGTTAAACCATGGACTTTTGTATGCTCCAAGAACCTTGTGCATGTTCACTTATTCATTGTTCATTTCTGCATTCTTTCTTTTTCATCATGCAATTATTGAACACCTGCTCTCTTTCTCATTCTGTGAGGAAGGAGGGAGAATAATACCTAAGTACACTCTATTCTCAAGGAACTAGTAGTCCAGAAACAACTTCAGCCATATAAACATATAATTGCAACACAGAAACATCCCATAATTAAGAGAAAAAAGCACATATTTTAAAAGCAAAGGATAACTGTACACTATAAATCTTTGTAAAAAATATCTTTATGTAGTATCCAAGTGAGGCTTGGATCTCATCAAAAGAAGCACTAAAATAGTCTACCTTGTATCAGAGTTGACTGGATCCATTTCACCTTTTTTTGTACCTTCATATCCTGCCCCTCATTTATAGGTAACTAATCAATAAATGCACCTGGATATTAGTTGGTGTCCCTAATTGGTGACTCCAACCCTAAACTTATCATATTTCCTACCGCACATGGCTTTCTTGTGTATGCTTCTTTCCTCAATTCTCTATGTGTGAAGACATGAGTATTTTCCAAATCATGTTAACACACACATACACAGAGCTTACATTTCACTTACTCTGAGTGATCTTGGCTAGTCTACTATACTCATTTAATGATTTCTATCATTTTTACAACATTTATCACAATTTAATTAGGTACAACATTAATAATTTATTGTCTCTCTCCACCCCGCAATCCCACTAGACTATAGCTGTATTCAGTACATAAAAAATGGACTATTTTATCCCTAGTATCTAGCTCAGGGAATGGCATAGAATAAATATTTAATAAATCATCCCTAGATGAATAAAGGAGACATTAGTTCCATGTCAGATTATTTTTCAGATTTGTTGAAATTACTTCCATAAAAACCTTATATTACAACCTTCTGCCCTAACGTTTGTAAACTTAAATTACTTGTCTCCCACTTCCAATTTTCTACATACAGAGATTCCATCACTTGATGGATTCCATCCATCACTACCCTTCAAATGAATGTACCTTCTTGATTCAAAAATATTTAGTAAGTCCACATTAGCAAAAGAATGATGCCCAACCTCTTCAGACTGGTAATCAAAGTCCCAAATTCCATCTTCCTGAAAACTATACTACATTTTTTGGTTGTCATGGTTGGCATATGATATGCTGGTCCCCACCAAAACTCATGTTGAAATTTAATCCTCAGTGTGGTAGTGTTGGGGGCAAGTGGAGGTGTTCGGGTCATGAGGGTGGATCCTCAAGAATGGCTTTACTGTCATTCTCCGGGTAGGGAGTGAGTTCTTGCCATAGAAAGACTAGATTAGTTATCATGCAAATAAATTCGCTTCTGCAAGAGTGGGTTGTTATAAAGCCAGGAGAGCCCTTCCTCAGGTTTTGCTTTTTTGCATGTATCTAGTTTTACTTTAACCTTCTCTGCTATGCTATGAGATAGCACAAAAGTCCTCACCAGAAGCAAGGGTCATGCCCTTGGATTTGCTAGCCTGAGTTAAATAAGCTTCCCTTCTTTATAAATTACCCAGTTTCAGCTATTCTGTTACAGCAACAAAAAGTAGACTAAGACAGCCATCCTTAAATTTAGGTGTCCACATGTAACTAAGTTTCAGTCAATGGAGTTTGAATCATAATGATGCACCTAACAGAACTGATCCATCACAAATGTCAACACATGAGTCTCCATGATCTTCTGTCTGCTGTCTGTGTAACAAAACCAAAGGCAATCTTGGAAGCTTTATGAAAGAGGGCAGAGCCTGCAGCAGCTAATATAGTTTAATGTGGAGAGAAAATTCTCTGTACATCCAGCATATCTACAAATTGGACTTCATATGAATCAGAAGTATAATTCTATTTGATTAAGCCACTGAGATGTTAAGGCTTATCTGTTATATCATATAGTATTGTTTACATAATATGTCCTTGCTTACATCAATATTCTCCTTTAGAAATATTTTTCTGTAGCAAAAGTGAAGTCATACCTGTTTCACTTTACATGTGTAAAAGATGAGACACCTCGTATGCTGTATATTGCATATTTCGCAGGAATAGGCTTTGTAGACCAATATTCCACATTATTCTTCTGTGAAGTCACAGCCGATTGCACAAATTATTGTATTTTCAAAACGGAATAAATTGCATCCTGTTTCCCAAATTGGTACAGAGGCTAACTGGACACTGACAGGAAGTGAAGCTGAGAGAAAATGGGAAACACTGTTTTGAGATAGTTTTAATGGACCACGTATAAGAAGGGCAAGAAAATCGGTATGATGAGAGAGAAAGTCAAAAGATGACAAGGAGAATCAGAGATGAGCGCTCGTTTCCATCACACAGAGTCAAAGGAAAGAGGAACTGCTTCTCTTCTCAGTGGTGCTCATGTCCTTCTTCTGGCCTCTAGTGAGGCCCAAATACACCTTTGGTAATGGCTTTTCTATGATATCCAGGTTTTTCCTCTGCTAAATTTTCTTTTTCTGGACGATCTACTTTGAGTTGTCTTCTGTCGTACTCAATCAAATATCCATTCGCTAAGGCAGTAGTACTCCAAGCTATAGGTCTGTGTTACTTGGCTTGATCAACTTCCTTCTGTGAAATATCACCCTCCTGACTTCTACACTTTCCAGCTACACTTTTTCTTCATGTTCCCCCTATGTTTTCAGGATAATTTAAAACTAAGAGGAAAGGTGCATTTTCTATCCTTCAAATTATCAGAATATATATTTCTATCAGAAAAGGAAATAAAAACATATTCTTTAAATGTTCCATGTGATCATGAGGAGCTGTGAACACTAATTCTTCAAAATCTAAGAAAAAATATTTTATAATTCATAGCTGATGACATAAAATTTTGAGCATATTTTGACATATAAAATATTTTATAAAAGCAAAATATTCCTCAAAGTTACTGGCATATTTTACTAAAAGCAGGTGCAATGTATCTAGTTAATTAAAATGTTTTAAATACAAATCATTTCTGCAGCTTCACATCAGTACATGTGTAGTTTCTTTTCTCAAGTCTACTTTCTTTAAAAAAAAGATGTCATGATTAGAAAATGCCTGTGAAAATAATTTCTTGATTGTAAAATTTATCCCTCCCATTTTCTAGTGTTACATATGTATTATATTATTTACCTGGTTCATAATCTGGATATTCTCATGCCTGTCAGGACACATTCTGATATGATCTTATAGCTCTTCCACACTTAAAAATGCAACACATTTGACATTCCATCAGGCTAGTGCTTATGCTCTTGGAGAAGTTGGATATTCAAAGAGTGTGGCTGCAGAGATCCAGAGAGCTTGAGTTTATAACATTTTGATACTTAAAAACATTTTGTTTGATTATCAAGAACATTTGGATATTGATCTAAAGATAATGAGAGATCTTTAAATTCATTTGATTTATAATAATGCTTATTATATTTCTTATTATTATATTCTGCCTCCTCAACTTTCACCATCATCAATACCATGAATCATTAGTTCTCTGCACCAGTCATGGGCTGATGTCTCATCCATATCAGCTCAGTTAATCTTTACAATCAGAGGATGAGGCAAGTATTTTTCTGAGGAGGAGGTTAAATCTCAGAGACATTCACTAGCTGACCTGAGTTCACATTTTAGCTGACAGTTTTGGAGAGCTTCTGCCCAGTTCAGTCCATAGCCCACTTGCTCAATCTCTACTCTTTCAAGGAAGAGAATAGAGCAATGAAAGTTTTTGAGAGCTTCAGCCTAATTCAGACCATAGCCCACTTTCTCAATCTTTACTCTTTCAAGGAAGAGAGTAGAGAGGAAAATTAACATTGAGGAGCAGTGCAATGTAGGACAGTAAGATGTCTCAGTCGGACAGTTGTTCTGTTTTGGAAAAGACATGGTCAGAAGATAGAAAGCTATGGCCACACAGAATATTATGGGGATTTAGGACAGTGTTTATTATGATCTCCCTGTGTACTCTCCTGGGAGGAATTAAAATGACAAAAGAATTGGGTAGAAAAATGCAAGTAATAGTCTCCATGGGAAAGAGTACAGGCAGAATTGGAAGAATGCAGGCTGTGCTCAACATACTACATACATCATTACCAGACCTGCTACTTGAAAGGAGAGCATCCTGGGCTGTAAACTTTATTAACTATGATAGCTAGGAAAGTGTGTCTGCATCTACTATGTTACGACTTAATGCCATATGCTTCTTTCTTCTCTAGAAATAACATGGTTAATAATTTGTACAATGCTCTTATTAGTAAGAGGAATTGAGCAAGCTTAGAGATGGTGGACTTTTCTATTCGGAGCTATTTCAATATCACCATCTGGAATCCTACTATTTTGGCTTTTGCTCTATTTCTGCTACATTGTACCCAGGCCTTGAGAAGCCTTACGTTCTTTCAGCAGATTGAAGCCAATTCCTGCATTAATTTAAGGCTATAGCACATTCCCACTGGCTTCACATTCTTCCCTTTTTAACGCTTTCCCCATATCTTATTGAGAGTAAGGTTGTCTGGCTTCTAAAAAGAAGGGGAAGTTCATTTCTGAAACCCCGAGGGAATTGCTGGTTGTAAAATAACTGTGGCTTGCTTCCTTCTCCATAGCAAGAAAGACTAGCTAGATTTACAGCGTGGAGGTCCAGGAAAGAGACTGGGGAGTGAGCAGGTTGTTTGCTGCCAACCCTAAAGATGCAGGGATCCAGCCATGACCATAGAGTATTTGGCCACACAAATACCTTTGTTCAGAGAGTTCTTCGGCTGAGGTGACATTTTACAAACAAAATAGATATGGCTTTCCTGGAAAGTGATGGAACCATTGGAAAGCCAGAAAAATAGAGTTTTAATGGAGTAAAAATTACAAATGCCATGTGGCATATGGAATACATTGTGAAGAACTAATCATGAGACTAGAAGCAATAGATTTAATAAGACTCCATTCTCATCACTCATACAAACAGAATTAGCAATAAATCCCATATGATGGTATGGACAAAGTAGCATGATCATTTACCATTTATTACTTTTCTTTATCTGTTGATTTTTACAAAGGGAACAATGAATAGTATTCTGTGCATTTGCTTTAACTCTTATGAAATGCACGCAGTAAAATAACGGTAATACTTGAATAATGATTTTAAGATTTCCTTTATTTCTCCTTTTAGACAGTTCATTGGTCATATAATACTATAGTTAGAAATTTTGCTTCATCGTCAAGAAAGTAAATGCCTTCATACCTCAATGTAATTTTGAATCTCTCTTTGTAGTAGGAAGCTGAGGACAACTAGCAACATTTGAAAACTGGAGTTTTCTCTGTGAATTTAATTTTATTTTATATTTCATTCAGCATAGTGTATATATAGAGTGATTTATTTAACTTTCAACTTCTCAAACATTTTCTCTATCTTCTTGTGGTTGTTTTCTTAAATTATGAGTTAAGGCTTAAATATAATACTCCCTCAGCTTCTCTTCCATGAAAAAAGTGATGATGGGGTGTTTCATATTAAGTCTCAAATTAAAAAAAAATACCAGCTTTAGAATCTGAATTTACTGATATGATTTTCAATTTTCCACTTAAACAAAAGAAAATGAAATTTAACATAAAACCAATTGCTTAAAAATACCTTTTAACACTCCATCGTCAGTGCTTCATAGTAGAAAAAGTGGTTTGAAATTAAATTTTTTTACTCACCAATGGTGGCAATTACATTAAAGATTGAAAAAATAACTTTTGTTATTGTTAGCATTCATAATTTCTTCATTCTTTTTTCAATTCTGGATTGCAGTATTTTAGGATTTGGAATATATTTTGTGTAATTTATCAAATAACATTTGACCAAAGAAATAATGTTTGACATATGAAAGTATATATTCTATATTTTTACATTGTGAACAATTAATGAACTGTATACCCACTCTTCATTTAAGCTATCTAAATATTAATACTTACTCCAATCACATGACTCTGACCGTTTTCTAGCACTAACCACTATCCTGAATATATGTTTGTAATTTTCTTGCTATTATATACATTACAATTTTAGCTCACATGCATGCCATCTTAAGCAGCATATTGCTTAATTGCTCATATTTTAAAAGGTCTTAAAGTGATATCATACTGTTGGTAGCCTTCTGTTATTGGTTTGATTTCGTCCAATACTGTTTCATGATTCAAATGTTTGTTGTATGTGGTGATAGCTTGTTTATTGTTTATTTTTACTGCTGTATAGTGTTGTACTGGGTGGGTATACTGCAATTTATTTATCCGTCCTCCTGATGATTAACATTTGTGTTGTTTTCAGATTTTGTTTTGTTTTATTTTGGTTATTACAAAAGACATTCTTGTACATTGTATTATATATGTCTCATAGTTCTTATGTACAAGAGAGTTTTCTAGTGAAACAGCTTTCAAGCTTTTTGATTGTGACCCACAGCTAGAAACTTTCATATTGTGACCAGAAAAATAATGTGAAGAACTGTGCAGAATGTAGCATATTGTCCTACTTACAAGCTGATTACCCAGCATGTTATTATTTCATAGATGCCGGTAGAAGACACAAAACTTCCAAGTCAGAGATAAAGGATTTCAATACTCATGGCAAAAGCAGCAATCAGAGCTTTACATTTGCTGGTGTCAATTTCTCATACCCTCAAGTCCCAGAGTCATGACACAAAAGGGTCCATGATAGATGTCTGAACATACAGTGGGCTGTGCTGGAGGAGAGTAACATTGAGCTCAAGTGATCTCTCCTTGTATACTAAGTTTGCACTTTGTCTGGGGGAAGACACTCCCTCATCACTCAAGGCTGTTCGCTGTAAACGCTATCTTGAATAATGGCCTAGAAGAATGGTCAGAGTTCTAAAATTCTGGCAATTCCAGCAAGTATGCTCAGGGATAGCAGTGGCTAAAGTGGACTGCTTCTTCCTAAAAATATGTTTAAGACTGAAACCCTTTCCTTTAAAATGTTAGGTGAATATGGATCTTTTATTTGCTGTTCTATTTCATTTTCATTAATTCTGTGTATGACTCACCAAAATAATTTCACAAAATAATATATAGTAATCCTCAATTTAAACAACAAACAAATAAAAACAAAAATTGCTATGTTAAGTATATATTTGAGAGTGTAATTGCAGAATTATATTCTTCCTTAAGGTACAATGTGAATGGTTTTATAAAGTGATTTGTCAGTTATTTATCATTTGCCTTTTTATAAGCAATGTATAAATATTCCCCTTGCCATATGTCTTTACCACACTTGGCTTTGTCAGACATTTATTGTTTGATAATTAAGTACTGCATAATTATATCTGATTTGGTTATAATTTGCATTTTACTTATTAATGAGGTTTAGCAGTGTCATATGTGTATAGGTCACTGGTTTTTCATTATCTGCAAAATATCTGTATATGACTTTGACCCCTTTTTAAATTGAGATATTTCTTTCTTTCAGATTGATATGTGAATTACATTTGTGAGTTATGAATTTTGTCAATAAAGTCTTGCTCTAGATCAATTGAGTGAAAAATTGATCCAGAGTGAGACATTAATTTCTGTTGTCATTTTATAAATTAAATTTATTTTAATGTTTTCAAGTATTCAATTTTAAACTTATATTTGATAGTATTTATTATGTATAAGAAATCATTCTAGATCATTAGTCAGAAAGATGTTCATCTAAATTTTCTTTAAAGCTCTTAAATATCTTTAAACATTTAAGTCCTGAATACATCTGAACTGGTCCCATAATCCAAATGAATCAAATACCTAAGAAAAACTGTAACAAAAGAAGAGACAAATTTATAGAGAGTATATTATAAAACATTCTTGAGGGAGAATCAATATGAACCTAAATTAATAGGAAACTATTTATGGAGGGAAGACAGTATGTAAAGAAGTAAATTATCTTCAAATTCATCTATAAATTTACTACAATCTCAAGAAAAATTCAAATTAAAGCTTTTTCTGTTGAAATTGATAATCCAATAGTAAATTATAACTATTCAAAGATCTAATCATAGCTAATGCAATATTGAAGACAAACTAAAATTTTGGAGAATCAAGGCTTATTTGAGTGTTGCAGTAATGAAGATAGTGATTAATTGTGCAAGAACAGACAAACCACCCAAGATAACAAAACAGAGAGTTTAGATGCAGACCCAGGCTTATATGGATCAATGATATAGGTGGCATAACAAAAGGGTAGTAAAAAGACAGTCATTTTAGTTAGCTGTACTTCATCAATTTTATATGAGAGATAGAGAGAGACAGAAAAAGAGAGACATTGTTTCTATTCATAGTATAATGTATAACTGTTTCTATTCATAGAGACAGACAGAGATAATTGTTTCTATTCATAGTATAAGCAATAATGGTTAATTTCAGGTGGTTTTTAGTTTTTTATGTGAAATTAGAAAATAGTAAATTCTAAGAGAGGATGATATAGAGAATGTCTTCACCACACATGGTATATATTATTAATTAAACCAGACACAAAATCTCTGATTTATTAAAAAAGTGACAAATATTTTATTTCAACAGAAGAGATTATGTTCATAAATATACAATACAATTTTAAGAGAAGTGAAAAAAGCACAATAGATTGGGATGCTGCAGTACATATGACTGAAAAAAAATTACAAAATCAAGACTAAAATGACATACCACTCGAGTGGCTATAAATATATAGAGTAAAAATACTGTTATGTTGGGAGGATGTGAAGCATGTTCTTAGGCACCAATTATATGAGTAGGTAGCTTTTCCTGATGATATCCTCTGTAGAGTTTTCATAGTATATCATATCTAGATCACAAATAGAATGATCTGTGGCAAATTCATCATCTTTCAATGATCTCAACCAATATTTGTTATAATTTTACCATCTTTAACTGTGAAAGTAGTTCTTTGAGCATCAAAACACATATCCAGAAATACTATTTTCAAGTACCAGGCAATATTTATTTTTTTCAGGTACTTTTAGGCCCTATATTTATCACTAAGCTCATATAAATTTTAATTTAAAAAAAAATTTTAGTTGTCTGTTTTATTCATTCCAGAGAGAAGGAACTTATGACACGACTGATTTATTAAATACACTCCATAAAAGTTGGCAATTTTATAGTCAGCAAGCTCAATAAAGCTCACAAATAAATCTTCTATAGTTCTCATATTTACATGTTTCTCATATTACTCTACCTAAGTATCTATCAACTTTGGAATATCAAAAAATGGAACCTGAGGGCCAGGGTCGTCTGGAAGTGGGGAGAGAGTATATTTCTTTGTGAGAATTTATTGTGTCAAAGAATAAGCTAAGACAATGTTATAAAACCAATTATTTTAAAGTTCTTGATGATATTCTCTATAGCATGTACTTTGGCATTGATTATCTATGTGAGTAGGTAGCTTTTCCTGACTATATCCTCTATAGAGTTTTCATAACATAGCATACCTATGAACATATTATTATTCAGAAAAAGATAAATCATACTGGAATAACTGATAAAGTGAATGATAACTTTTCAGTTAAAAAAGAACTAAATGTTCAATGAAATTTGGGACTAAATAAATGGCACTGCTGCACAATTCATATCTTTTCTCCCCTTACACTGGCCCTACTTTGTTGATTTGTGTAACCTACAGAGCCCCTTGTAGACATCTCAGTGTGAGACCTCTATCCCTTTTTCCGAAAAGTTCTCTCCTTCCATCCATGATGGCTGAGTCGATTCTCAGACTAGTTCCAATGTATTCCCTTGATGTAATCATCAGATCTGTCTTCCCTCGGCACCTTACTAGGGGATGCTTCCCCTTCTCTACGACTAGGTACAATTTCCAACCCAGACTTCGATCCGACATTTTCATACATTCTCCTCAGATTATAGTAGTTTACAAAATCTTATCATTTCTGTGTACTTTTCTAGGTCCTAAGAACTGTTTCTCCTGGAATAACCTGTTGTCACTCCCTGATCGGTATGTACTGTTATTATGTTTTTGTGTACATTTTGTCAAGCTAATGTAACGTGATTTTATTTCTCTCACATCGTCTATAGGGCCTTACATAAACCTGAACCTAATAAAGACATGTGGGACATAATCTCAAAATGATATTACTGAAACTCATTTCCAACAGAATCAAACTATTCTCCTGGAGTTGTTTGCCAATCCAGAATTATTAGGCTTCTCAGTGGAGCCAGAACAATCTGTCTAAAGCCCAGTGATACTTGCCCTGATCAAGTGTTCTCATGGGTGGTTTGGAAACCATTTCTTGCTTTGCAGATGTTATTTATCACGAAGTTGCCCTTAGCACCTTCAGTGTTGAGGATTTGATATTAGTGGAGTTGTGGAAGTGAAATTATTAGGGTGTCCTTAAAGTCCTTTTCCATAAATGAATGATTTATTGGAGCAATGAAAGAAAGGAATAAGTTTGCCTGCTCAATATAGCCCGTCATTTTTGATGAATGTGACTCACCTTTCTGTAAGAAGTCCAATTTAGCACTGGTACCAATTCTTGAATTTTATGGAGAAGGAAATTGTAAAATGTCTTAGAAATGTGGCCATGGAGAGAACAAACTGAGGTTGAATGATGCAAAATCTGAACTACACTGAATGCAACATAGTGCCAATGCTGTTCAATGCCAAGAGACTTGCAGGATAAAATTTGATTTTTTCCTTTTGAAGCAATATTAGCTTGCTATTGAGTAAAATCAGGTAGCAACGCTTCATGATTCCATTACCTACTCACTTTGTATTCATTAAAGTGTGGCTTTCTTGGCCTGACTGTCAGTGGTAAGCTGAGATGGCTTGCCACAGCTCCAAAGTGGATTGTATACATTTCTTCCTGACTCCACGTTAAGTGACATTATGTTGGTAGCTTGGAATTGGTCACAGTGTGGCTATATACACCAGGAAAACTGGAACATCCTGCAAATGAAGGCTCCTGCTCTTCCAGAGATCTAATTTTTAAGTGTTTATCAACATAATACTAACCTGTGTTCAAAGGTTGAACTGCAGAAGCCTCTCAAATTTCCACCAAAATGACAGTAATAACTTTGTCAGCATAATGCTGTGTTCATTTAATAAATACTAAATTTCTTCACATTTACAACTTTGGTTGGCTATTACTAATTACTCAATAAAATAAAATACTCAAAGAAAAAAATTGATATATACAAATTTCCAGATAACATAAAATGTATTTAATTAGAGCTCAACATTTATAGAGTAAATTTACCAACAACCATAGAAGACATGAAATATGGAAAGAGCACAGGGAATCTGGACTTAATTTGAATTTCATTTTGTATGCTTATTATAAGAGTCATCTTGGAGAAATTGTTTAATTTCTGTGAGATTCTTATGGCACATCAGCAAATTTGGAACTGAAAATGTGAATACTGCAGAATTACTGTCAGTTATTTAAATACAAGGCCACATAGTCTCCAAAATCTAGCAAATACACACAAACACACACACATCAAAGAAAATGCCTAAATCCATTGATAAAAGGATCAGAATACTCTCCACTACTTTGCTGTGCTGAAGTTTTTAGGGTGTTAGTTCTAGAAATCATGTCTCTGCCCAATTTGCTGGAATCATATTAGAGAAATTACTCCTTCTCTGGAATCTCAGCAATAACATTAAGTAGCTCAAGTAGTTGCTTGAGCCTGAGACTATCACTTAACTGATACAAACCTTGGTTATCTCATTAGCAAAATAAGAATATTGAAACAAACAATTATATGAAACAATGCATGTAAAGTAATTGTCACAGAGATGTTAGCTAGTAGTTTCTTAGTGATAATTTATGTTATTGTTAAAATTATCATAATTATTTTTACCAGTACCACTTCCATTGTCATTAATTTGTGATATGTCTCGGGTTTATACTTCTCTCAATACAAATGGAAGACAATATAATGTGAATCCCTCTTTTCCCAAAGGGTGTTTAGCTAAGGAATCCAGGCCACCTATCTGAGGAGATCAACCTGGCATTGACACTGACTAGAATCGATGTCACCAGATGGTTAAGTGATATTGGGCCACCCAGCACCCATAACGCTACCTTATTGTGTTGATTGAATCCCAATCTAAATAAGCTGCAGAAAACATCCACTAAATTACCCTTCACAGAAGACAAAATTATAAATATTATAAAAATGGAACCTGACTTTGCTTGAGGTTCCTGCAGAAAAAGCAGAGCATCCTGAGAACTGAAGTAGAGACGTTATGCTTGTCCTTAACCGCAGGAGTTTCCTGAGAGGCTGAGGCAGGCAGCAAAAGCATTAGGAAAATGTCATGCAGTTGATACTTGTGTTTTAAAATTCAGATCTGGAAATTTTAACCCCTAATGTATTGACTCAAACTTTATCACCTTAGCTCTATTCTTTGGGAAATACATAAGTCATTAGGGTGAAGTCCTCATGAATTGGATTAATGACCTTATAAAAGGAATTTAAGAGAGCTCTCTTACCATCTTCCCATCATGTCGGGATACAAAAAGAAGGCAGCAATCTGCCACCCAGAAGATGGTCCTCACTGGAACCCTCTGGCACCTTCATCTCAGATGTCTTGCCTCTAGAACTGTGAGGGATAAATTTCAGTTATGGGCTGGGCGCGGTGGCTCACGCCTGTAATCCCAGCACTTTGGGAGGCTGAGGCAGGTGGATCAAGAGGTCAAGAGATAGAGACCATCCTGGTCAACATGGTGAAACACCGTCTCTACTAAAAATACAAAAAATTAGCTGGGCACGGTGGCGTGTGACTGTAATCCCGGCTACTCAGGAGGCTGAGGCAGGAGAATTGCCTGAACCCAGGAGGCGGAGGTTGCGGTGAGCCGAGATCGCACCATTGCACTCTGGCCTGGGTAACAAGAGCGAAACTCCGTATCAAAAAAAAAAAAAAAAAAATTAGTTATTTATAAGCTTCTCAGTCTATAGTAATTTGTTATAGCAGCCCATACTGATTAAGGCAGGAAGGCCAATTTACAGTTTGGGGATTAGATACAAAGAATATTTATTAGGGAGGAGAGAGCCTTAAAAACATTTTCTTCAGTAATCAACATATTTTTTAATCCCTAAATTGATCTCACCCTCATAACTGGTTATTGCATTTTCTTCTTGTGAAAACCAATAAATCTTCTTCGCTCTTAATCTCTCTTCTTTTCCACCTTTTCCACAACTCCCAAACCCCTGTCAAAGCCCCAAGTTTCAATTTTCTGTCTTCCCAAGGGTTCCCGCAGTTTTTTCCAATATGTACCAAGATCATACCAGCTGCTTCCCCTGCGTTATCTCCCAGTGGTCCTATCTCACAGTAATCATTCCCTTCATTTTTAAAATGCAGCTAGGTGATTTAACTCACCCACGACCACCAGCTTTTAATGGCATAGGAAGAATTTTTATAAAGATAAATTTGCTTAAAAGCACCTGCTTTTTCATTTGAGTTCACTAGCCCCAAAGGCAGGGTTGGATAGAAATTAGAGGATCGAGGCAACAATTCTAAGTAATCTAGGTGACCCTCTAAAGGGTTGTAATTAAAGCTTCTCTATTCTGAAAACTCTTTGTGAAATAAAGAAAAAAACATACCTTCCACAGCTGGAGCTGATAAAAGGTGTCCTGAGAGAGAAAAATTCAGACAAAGGAGGCTCTTGGGAAAGGCAGAGTCTGGCAGGATTAGGATGGAGTAGGAGTGGCAAGAATATAGTTTCTAAAGAGAAAGGAAAAAAAAAAAGACAGGTTTTGGGGAGATTTGAAGCATTATTCACTCTTTACTGGTTAAAGGAGCTTTATTTCTTATGTGACAGGTAAAGACTTATTTATTCTAAAAGAGAAAATGTGTGTTCTAATCGCCCATTCTTTACCTACAACTATTGTGTTGATTGAATCCCAAATTTCAAAGTTATGACAGCGAAGTGGAGAAGCCATCATGTAATAATACATATAAGCCATGCTTAAGAAACAAAAATATAAAAAGCAGAAATTTCCTCTTTCTAGATGCGTTTTGTGGACCATGATTGTCTATGGGGATAATGCTAGCTCTCGTCTCTGGGCAGGGATTTTGCCAAATAAAGAAAGCAGGCTGCTTTGTTGACTTCGACATTTGTTTTTGTTTAAAACTGGTGATTGTGCCTTATATATTCAGTCCTCATTCTCTTTTTTACTGAAGTCACTTCTTAAAGTGACTGCAATATATCTATAAGACATTGATTATTTTAAATGTGTTCCCATTTAATCTGCTTCCCAATTTGCTCTGGTTTGCTCTGCAGACCACAAGTAGAAGAAGAGAGCTTACCCAAGAGGCTTCTGCATGGGAGAAATAAGTAGCTCGTTTCTTAAATGAATGTATTCATGGTTCCTCTTATAATTTATTCATCCTGATTTCTGACCTGAAGGGATTAGAATTAATATTCTAATTTTATAATGTAAAAAATAAATTTTGTTAATTAAGTGTAGATTTTCATTGGAACCTGAGTTAGGCGAAACTTTTGGCTTAGCATTTTTAGAAGGAAGGGAAGTATAAAATAGTAGTTAATCCTGTGCACTCTGAAGGCAGATCTGGTTTTGAATTCTCTTCTAAATACAACACTAAACAAGTCACATATCCTGTCTAAACCACGCTTCTCATCTGGAAAATGGTGATAATATTATCCTTTACAATCATTCACAATAACTCCAAGTATGTATGAATGAAGCTATACATTTTGAATGTAATTATGCATACAAGGACTTAGTTCAGTGCTTTGCAGAAAGTAAAACTGAAGTAAATACTGTTTTTCTTATCATTATTCTTCCTTATTTATATCTTTCTCTGTTTCCTTTTATTCTATCTCTTTCTATGTTTTGTATTTGGATGTATCATATGTTCACCACTTCAATTATAATACTTTTTTTTCATACGGAGGCTAGGAAATCATGAAGGGCCTTATTTAAATTATATTTGCTGTTGATTCTGTTATGATTAAAGTTCTATGACTCAATCTTTAACACCTCAGCCCTATTCTGCAGTCGCTAAATTACCCTTCATTGTAGCAGCTAACAATTGAACTTTTCAAAGGAAAGAAAATTTAGGTGAAATTCTGTGGCTGTAGACTAAATCCTTCAGCTCCTAAATCCATTCCTTGAGGAAGAGGGGATACAACCTGGGAAGCTGCTTTTTTGACAATGTGAAAATATTCTGAGGGATATGTGAATATAAGCAGAGTTTTAAAACCAACCCCCAAAATCCCATAGATAGTTTTTTGAATAAACATAGAAATTGATCCTCCTGGTGGTAAAGATTGAAAGTTATATTTGTTTAATCTGAGTTTCTTCCTCTGGAAAAGATCCCTTAGGCCTCTCAAAACAGTATCAAAGAACTAAAACTCACCAGATTACCACAGACAATGAGATCGGGGACCCCTCATGTATCATGATTGCTTCCTTGTCCCTCCCAGCTCCTGTTTTCTTACATGTTGCTACATTTTCCCCCCCACTATATAAACCTCTAGTTTTCGTGGTTCAGGGAGATGGATTGGACCCTGAGCTCCCATCTTCTTGGTTTAAGCACCTGATTAAAACCTTCTTCCTTGGTATTATGCATCTCAGTGATTGGCTTTCTGTCTGGCGAGCAGCAAGACCTAGACAGAACTCCTGGTGTTCCGGTAATAATTTTACACAGAACATGACTGTAATGCCTGAAAGAAAACTGGTGTACCATGTATGTGTAACAGTAGATTATTGTTTTTGATGAGAAGATAGGGTCATTTGTTCTATATATTACTGGGAGAGAGAAACAGATTTCATTCCAAGAGGATAGAATACAGGATAAGGAACAATATTCTGACTATATAATATTCGTTTTTTTGGTTCTCTCTGGGAGAAAGTTGACAATTAGAATCTAAAATTCTGTAATATGTACATTATCCTTTGAGGAAAGGAAGGCTGGCATATAAAAATTGCTTCTTTTTTGCACTTATTTTCCCCAATATACACGTATGGGTTTTCTAGATAATTCTTTTTCCTGCAGTATCCTTTGTATTAAAATAGTAGTATGTTATACCTACTGAAGAAAAGTTTAGTTGTAAAATTTATCATATTAAATGCTTCAACTTCTAAAAGTCTTATTATGTAGGAACGGATATTCTTTCCCTTTTGGTACCGTGTGGAGCACAGTTCCACTTGTGGCTTTCACAGCCAGAAAAGACGTATATTTCTAGGTCTTTTATTTCATGAGCACCTTTTTATCTTATTCATACATTAATACTTTGTAACACATTCTGATAGGAATCAAAATGCAAGTGTCATTTAATATGAGTGACTAACATTTGAAATTATAATGTCTACTTTGTTCAATCCCCAGCGGTGGTCTTAAGTATGGCTGCATGTTTTAGTAAGGACAAATCAGTCTTTACCAGGCGAAGCTGACATGTATGGCCCAGTGTCATGACTGAATGAGAAAATTTGTTTCTTCAGCTCTGTAAACCTCATCCTTCCCTTGTTAAGAAACTTGCAACTCAGAAATCACCATGCCTGTTACATCTCATGAAAATATTTTTAGCAATGAAAATAAAATATAAAATTAAGTGGGATTCCTTATGTACTTGTGGTAAAGCCAGTTTCTCACCAAGAGTCTAAGCACTGAAGATAAAGATTGTTAGACCTTCTTTTTATACCCAGTCCATACAACCTCTAAAGCCCATCTGTGGAATTTGTATGGATAAGAGTTCCTGATGCAGAGCAGAGCAATGACAAATTGCCAAAGCAATGAACAATTTCAGGGAAAATATCTAAACAAGCAGGGCTTGCTATATTGGACAAGGTATCCTAGCAAATCCCAGTAGTATTAATAAATATGTAACAACAATTCCAATAGCACATGTTCTGTGAAAAGGTCACACACGCAAAGGAACCCGAAATGGAGAAGAAGCTGAGAAACCAAAGAAGAAGGCAGACAAATTCTGTTTGTTGGTATTGGGTGATTTATTGAGGGAACTTACAGATGGAGGTGTGGTCTTGAGTGGCTACAATACAGGTAGATCTCCACACCGTTAATCTCCTGACTCAAGGCTTATGTACCACAGGGAAAGGGTACATGGGCTCTAGCAATACAATTAAAGGCAACCCTCCAGACAGGCAAGGATGCGGTGTGTGTTACAGCCTAGAATGTGTGCAATAGCATCAAGGATGCTTTTTTGTTACACTAAGGACATTAAATAAAATAGAAATAAGGAGGTGTTCATAGGACTGGGGCTTATCAGAAGTCAACATGACAGATTAGTATCCAGGATGGAGTCACTTTTTTCTCCACAGCAAATATCAAAAGGAGTCACATGGATTTTAAATGTTCTATAATTATGTGTTCTCTAGAAAGAGGCAAATGTTTGAAATTATATTACACTTGTTAAGTCAAGAATTTGGCTGGAAATCTCAAGAGGAATCCCTAAAATACAGTAAAGTAACACTGTCAAATTATCAGAGGGCAAGATGTTTTAAAGTAAAAAAATAATCAGTTAAAAGGCATAAAGAAAGATAAGAAACCAGAAATATGACAGCAAATGGGGCCTGGCGCGGTGGCTCACGCCTGTAATCCCAGCACTTTGGGAGGCCGAGGCGGGTGGATCACGAAGTCAAGAGATCGAGACCATCCTGGTCAACATGGTGAAACCCCGTCTCTACTAAATTAAAAAAAAATAAAAAATAGTAAGAAGAAAAACTCGCATTTATATAATAGTAATTTAATTAATATAAAAATAAATAAAATAATAAATAATGTTTGCAAATTAATAAATCTACTTGCAGATAATCTATGTATCAAAAGAGAAATCTCTGGGGGGCGCTTTCTCTATTCTTTCAGCTTCCAGCTCTGCCTTTTATGCCAGGCCCTTTAATGACGTCCCTACACCTTCGTAGATTAGCAGTGACTTACAGATTTGGGCAGAGTCCATACATATATGATGGACCTCTCCCTTGCTGCATATTCTCTCTTCAAGATTTCTTCCCTAATTTTGCAGCTTTTCTGCCATAATACTCTGCCTTCCAACAAGTTAGTAAACTGCATTTTTCTGCTTACTTTGGTCCTTTGGGTTTCAGAGTTTCCTCTGCAACATGTTTCAATTTATCCAGTAGAATTCTCACCTTCAGCTATCAGTTCTCTTCTGGCTTCTGCATGTTTTGCTTGTGATAATTCCTCAAATTTTAAAAACATTATTTTAAAAGTGTTGATTTAAAAATATATTTTATTCTGATTTTTTTTTCTGCCATTACTAGAAGCCAGAAGCCAGGGTTCATTTATTTTTATTTCCGTAATTAGAAAGTCCATCAATTCTAATTGGTGAGGAGGAAATCTTCATATTTCAATGACTAAGAGACCTTGGTTCATTTCTCTGGTTTTAGCTTTGTGAGAGTTGATTTTTGTCCCTTCATTTAGTTCCTTGTGCATAAATTCTTATATTTTCCCATTCCAAATGTGCCGGAAAGTTTTCATCTTTTATGTGGCCCAACCTGAACTCCATTCTGTGGTACAGAGAACAGACTTGTTTAATTATCTCTGCATTCAAATAGATTGTTAATTCAGGATATGTTTGTCTGTAGTTTAGTATTTCAAAGGGAAAATAAAAAGAAAACACATCTGATTAATTTTGATTGAAAAATACTATTTGAAAACTAACTACAAATTCTATATTCTCTTTGAAGATTATAAGACATAAAGGGAACAGAGTAGATATGATGGGTATGTTAGGTCAGTATGTAATTCTATAGTCTGTCAATAATTTGTCATAGACACTAAATTTCTGAAGCCATGACTTGCAAGATATTAAAATGCAGCATGAGACTAACCATTATTTAACTGCCTTTGATTCTGTGGCAACTAGATAAATTTAACAGTAAGACAGTAAAGGATTTCATGATATTTGTATCTATAGGTATGGAAAGTATGCTGTATGCTCCATTGAAGATGACAGAGTTATAGTATCATTTTATGTAATTCAATTTCTCTGAATTGACATGCTTTTTATATTTTGATTTATGGGAATGATGATGTTGGTAAATATTTTCAACAGAGTTCTTGTACATAGTGAATGACAGGAACAAAGCTTAATACAGCCAATCTGCTCTTGGTGTTTTGATTGCAGAATTTTAAGATTTTGATTATTAAAGAAAAACTGGGTTTTATATCTGTGTCTTCATTTAGAAAGTTTACTGACTTAAAATAGTTTGACTTTATTTGTTTTAGGGTAGAATAATGAAATACAAGCTATCAGTAATTAAAAGAATTGCAGGGAGAGATAATTTGTTTCCAGGTAAAAAATTGATTAGAGAATTAGAATATGGAAGACTATCAACCTATATTTTAAAAAAACATTGTCTCTGAAATGCAGTCAAAATTGCATCCACAGTTTTCACAGTTAGTCAGTTTTTCTTATTGCTGTGTTCTCTGTGTGAATCAAGCTTTTGAAGTGTTTACCATGGCTGTCATCTTTAATGATAATGTATATTTTGTCAACCACTGACACATTAGCTTTTATCTTTTGGTTTTGGATAAGTGTGCTCCTGTTGAAGTTGGGCAGGGATGTAAATGAAAAGCCAAGCAACAAAAGAGGGGTAATTTAAAACAACAGCTGGGATCCACAGAAGTAAATATACAAATATATAATCAATCCTATTTTGCTTCCTGTCATCTATTTTCTATGGAGAGATTGATGTGTAATAGTTATGGGAGTATTTTATTTAGTATATCTTTTGACAAGACACTTCAGACTCCCTTATGAGGATTCCATTGAAAATTATTTCCAACCAAATGGCTATTACTTGTAAGAGTTAAAGAAAGAAGAAAGAAACACAAAAAATGACTCAGCAGTGAAAGACAGGTATATTCTGGAGAATAAACCAGAGAGGGGCTTGGCCAATTTTGATCAGGAGCATTCTCTCTTATACACTAAAGGTATTTGGAGGGAGAGCTTATCACAGGCTTGGAATGTTTCTGTGTGGAGGAGTTTTACTGTGGGGTTGGAATGTTTTTGGTCAAAGGGGAGGTTATGTGGGGATTGGCATGTTTCTGGTAAGGGGATGCTTATCTTGGGGTTGGCAGGTGTTTGGTCAGAGGTGTCACTTGTGGTTTTTGGTCATACTGACATTAACCATTAGTCTGAATTTTGAGGGGTTGGATTTAGGTGGTTTTTAATCAAGGGAAACTTAAAATGGTAGTGTTTGTCCAAGATGGCAATGCTCCTACTCTGTCACTACTGATGGGATTATTAAGCATGGATAGAAGGGAATGATCCTAAAAAGTACCACAGCATCTATTTAGGTTTTTTATTTTTAATTTTAATTTGTTTGATTTTACAACGTTGAACAAATATTACTTGAAGGCTCACATTAAATAACTAGAAGAAAAACTAGAAACACAGATTATAAACTAAGGAAAATAAGTAGTCCAATTTCCTTATCCAAATTTTAGTACAGAACTAACTGTATTCTCTATGGAAAATCATACACATGATATAGAGATACAAACACGTACTGCAAAGAGAAATAAAGCTACCACAGCAGAGAAAAGAGACAAAGAAAAAACAATTTCAGCAAGAAAATTATATTTTTCCTTATTCTTTCTAGGACAGAACAAATGCACTAGGATTTGAATTTCTCAAAGATGCGTTATTCATTTTTATACTTGGTACCAAATTCAAATATCTGCCTTATTATTGGTAAGTAATATTAAGTATTATGAATGAGATGATAATATCTATCCCTATGTTTGTTGTGAGGATTAAATTAGTCCCTTTATTCAGTATTTCTTCATGTGTGTTGCCTTGACCACATACACATATCAAAACTGTAGAATTGTCAATTTGAACCCAGGTCTACTAAAATAGAATTTCAGGCTAAGATGGTCCCTGACCAGTGAAAATTTAGACAAATTGTACAGATTACTTTTAGGTACATTGAAGTTAACTTTAATTTGGAGAGTTCATCAGTTCAACTGATGTTGTATAAAATATATATTAAGTACCTGGTGTGTACAATAAAGAAGTTTGATAGATACAAAGTTCACAAAAGTAAGGATAACTCTCAGGCTTCAAAGAAATTACAATATAACTAGAGACATGAGAAAAATAAATTAATATTTAAAACAACATGGGATAAATAATAGAAAAGTTATATCTTTTCAAGTTTGGCACAATAACAGCAATTATTGTAAGAATTAAAATGAAACAAATTGTCTTCCAGGTTGACTTTGCTAAGAAGGGCGTCCAGAAAAAGGCAACATTTGAATGGAGTTTTTGTATTCAGTACTTAATATGTTGCTGTATTAAAACTAGTTATAAATATTTTAATACAATTTTCATAGCTTGTCTATTAACATTTCATTTGGACTACATTTCTTTTAGGCTTAACTTAATCAAATTAGTTTAAGCCTATGCGAGTAAAGATTGAATGTACTCTAAAATTCTTATCAAACATTCATTTTAATACACATAAAAAGTGGTGAATCCTCTAAAATTTACTGACTCTTTCACCCCAATGGGAAACTATGACAATTTGGGAAAAACTATTTACTTAACAGATTTTCTCCAGGAGATTGTTTTGGTTGGTAACACATGCATTTGAAAGTGAGGGCATTATTCAAAATTCGGAGACAAAACAAGCAGGGGAAATAGCAAAGAGTGTTCTGATATCTAAGAGGACAAAATTAATTTTTGTATATATTTTAATTTAGATTAACTTCATAACCATCCGCAATGTTGTTATTCCTCATGTTTTCTTCAAATCATTCAAGTGATTGCATTCTTTTTGCATAAGTTTTGCATTACATTTAATTTTGTAATCCCAGTAGAAGCAACATATCATTTTATTATGCACTTCTCTACTTCCCCCAAAGTCTCCACAGAGATCAAGTCATATAATTGTAACAAAAACTAATCAGCTCCCACTTGTGAGAAAGAAAATATGTCTGGGAAAGTACATAGAAACAGTGAATCAGGACACAATTGAGACGGGAAACAGAGCATGACGTTACTAAATAATCCAAAAAAAGGTGGGATTGGGGACACAAAGAATTAACTTTTGCCATTTTCTATAATCACATTCTTCACCGTCTTGTCACTTGGAATATATTCTGCCTGTTAATGAAAGTGAGAAGAGTAAATTTTTCTTCCTAACCAAAATTTAAAATAAAAGTAATTATTATTCTCTGTTCCCATTTTGCCCTTGGTAACAAATGAATAGGAAGAGAGAAGAAGGAGCTTTTATCTGTCCACAGCTATTGCATTTTTTTCTTTCCAATTCATCCTTTAAAAAAATTCTATTAAAATAATGTTCGTCTCTTTACAGCTATTTAGCTGTTCACAGTTTTTGAATTACATTAAATGTTGTTAAGGCAAGTTAACATCTTTATTTTAAAAATAAAATTTGAGAGGGTGTATTATTGCCATTATAAATAGTTGAAATTAAAGACTTATTATTTAAAGTTTATTGCCATTTTTCTTAATTCATGCTAATATATATAGTCTTGTAATATTACCTGTTTTTATTGCATTGTGATAATAAAACGATTAATTATAATTTACTGAAGTAATTGTCAATTTTTCCCTTAAAGGATTTACTTTTAATCAAATGAGAAATAATATTTGTTTTCAGGTTATCCTAGATATTATTTTTCTTTCTACTGTTTTCTTTCCTTCCTAAATTCAAATAGCAGAGCCAAATTATAAATTAGCATGGTACAAAAAAAAACTATGAAATAACTCTTGGAGGGCAAAAATCAGATGATTTTTTCATTCATTAAGAGGTATTGGCTATATTATATCAAGATCATAGGGCAAAGATTTTTGTAACTTGCTCTCCAGTTAGCTATCAAGCCAGATAAAACAATTCCATTCCATAATTTCAGATTTTATTTTCAAACTTTTCACTAAAGGAAGGAGAATAAGCATGAAAGTGAATGGCTTAGTTTCCCCCATTATTTTCACGGGAAGGGAAAGCAGCAAAAGATTGTAGATGATTTTTATCTTATGCCAAGGGAATTAGGTTTGAATTTATTTTTTCTAGTTAACTAAATGAACATGCCAATTCATTCATTTATTTTCCCATATTTAAAATGGAAATAACATCCTCTGTAACTGATATCAAAAGACAAATGTAGAATATAATTGCATAGTTCACATCATCTGTGATATACTATTCTGAAATAAAGAATTGTTCCCTTTTAAGTGTAGATCTCAACAATTAGTATTCTTTTAAGAGAGGAATAAATATAAATTAGATTGGCCATCTTGCTGGACAATTTGAAGACATATACTGATAACTCTTTCAAAATTCTATACTGTTTCAAAGCCATGCAAAACTTAATATCAAAAAAGAGCAATATAGACCAATCACATTTGTGAATACTGATGTAAAAATTTAAATAGTAGAGTATGTCATAAACCATAGAAGCACAGTCAACTAGAGTACTAAGCCAAACTTGACCAAAGAGCGTTTATGAAGAAATAAAATAGTGGCTCATTGATTATATTAATAAATTTATAAATTAATTAATATAATCACATTAAAAGAACTTAGAAAAAATGTGATTATTTTCTTTTTAAAAATTTTTTTATTTTATTTTTTTCTTTTTTGTTGTGATTATTATTTTCATAGGTCCGCTATGGATGCACATAGGCATCATTCAAAAAGCAGCATAAAAGTTAATTATATTGAAAACATTCAGTAAAATAGAAATTAGTAGATATACTATTAGCATAATTATACACACAAACACACACATAAACCAACACATCTGCATCAGTTTAAGGACCAGAAGCTTATTCAGTAGAAAACACAGGAAGCTTCTCTACAAACTCAGCAACAAGGTATGACTGGTCAACACCTCCACTAACATCTAACAATTTATAGAAAATATTAGCTAATACAATAAAACAATAAAAATGATTATAGTTGTGAAAATAAAAAAGAAAGTGTAAAACTGCCAAGAGTATAATTATAGATTTGGAAAATCCAATAGAGGTAATTAGTAATAGTAAAAAAAAAAAAAAAAAAACCATTGCAAATGCAATTTACTAAAGTAAAAGGCAGAGTAATACTGGAGCTGGCTTTTACTAGTTTGTAAGAGTATATTGTTAAAAGTTCAGGAATTTTGTGAACCACTGAATGAATTATTGAATATTTGAAATTTTCCACAGTGAGACTATTAATTACACAGAAATTAGCAAATAAAAGAACTAAGCATAACATTGAAAACAGGTAATAAAATCAGCATAGAAAAGTCAAGTAAGTTATATGTAGTAACAAAAACTAGAATGAACATATAGCGGAAAAGATGATCACTTTTTAACAGCAATTTAAATAACAAGAAAATCACCAAAATACAGAGTTATACACTAAAAAGAATTTCCTTAAAACTTACATGAGGTAGAGATTCTCAGAAGATGGCAGAGTAGAAAGCACCACAAGTCTGTCTTTACACTTACAGAATTACACAACTGGAATATATCTGGTATAACTATTTTAGAATTTCTGAGTTTATTGCAGGCTTACGATTTTGTAAAGAAGACTTGAACTATAAAGTGAGGTTCGGCTGGGTGTGATGGCTCACGCCGGTAATCCCAACACTTTGGGAGGCTGAGGCGGGTGGATCACGAGGTCAAGAGATCGAGACCATCCTGGTCAACATAGTGAAACCCCGTCTCTACTAAAAATACAAAAAATTAGCTGGCCACGGTGGTGCGTGCCTGTAATCCCAGCTACTCAGGAGGCTGAGGCAGGAGAATTGCCTGAACCCAGGAGGCGGAGGTTGCAGTGAGCTGAGATAGCGCCATTGCACTCCAGCCTGGGTAGCAAGAGCGAAACTCCGTCTCAAAAAAAAAAAAAAAAAAAAAAAAATTAAGTGAGGTTCATTTCAGCTCTTAGCACTGACCCTCTACACATGTTTCTGGGAATCCTGTAGAAATTTTGTTGTGGGGCAGGACACATACAAAAAATCCTATTCACCAAGTATTGGAGATCTATGCTCTGATTTTTGATTGCTGCTTTTGAATACAGAGGTGTACACAAATAAGTTGGAAACCATTGAAATTGTACTTCTCCTTTTATTGCAAGCTGCTCCAACTTCAACTGAAAGGATTTCCCAGAAAATATAAAGGACAGAACTCTCATTTCTGCTTTTTAAATTTTTTTCCTTTTTTTTCATTTTTGGAGTCAGTTATTAAAGATTAGAAAATTCAATAACTACATATATGGGTAAAATTAGAAAATAACCACACATACCCAGGTGAAAGCAAAAGCTTACAGAATATTTGAAAAGATGTTAACTTTATATCTCAAGCTAATCCTTGGCAGAGAGATAACCTACAACCATCCCCCACCCTAAAATAATAACATAAAGTAGAAAACTTTGGTGAAGGATAAGAATCTGATTTCCAAAGTTACCACAGCTACAAATGTCCAGTTTATAAAAAAGACTCACAAAGCATACAAAGAAAGAGGAATGTAGGGCACATTTAAAGGAAAAAAAAGTTTCTGAACAATGTACCAGATGAAAAACCTATTAGACAAAGACTTTAAAGCAATTCCTCAAAGTACAAAAGGAAAATGTGGAGAAAGTCAAGAAAATGATGTAGGAACAAAATGAAAATATTAATTAAAAGGTAGAAAACCTTACAAAAAATCAATATTAAAAGATAAAATATCTAAAATAAGAAATATCTAGAGGGATTCAAACACAGATTTGAGTAGACAGAAGAAAACATCAGTAAGCTGGAAAATACGACAATGGGCAATACCAAATTGTACTAAGAGAAAAGAAAAGGTATTATTTAAAAATGATCATAGCCTAAGGGAGCTGTGGGCCATCATCAAGTAACCAAGATATGCATGATAAGAGTCTCAGAAATAGAAATGAAAAATACAGGAATAGATATAATATTTAAAGAAACAATAGCTGAAACTTTCCAAATTTGATGAAAGACATGCATGTACACATGCAAGAACATCAAAGAACTCCAAACAGAAAGAACCTAAAAAAAGATTCACACCAAGACATATTAGAATCAAATTGTTTAAAGTCTAAATCAAAGAGGCTCAAAAGCATCAAGGAGGAATCAATTTGTCACAAACAAGGGATCTTTAATAAGATGATTAGCAGATGTCTTATCAAAAACTTTGATGATGAGAAGGTAGTGAGCCAATATGTACAAATTGTTAAAAGAAACACAGCAAGAATCTAGAATCTTATATCTGCCTAACCTGCCCTTCAAAAGTGAGAAAAAAATTAAGACACTACAAGGTAAACAAAAGGGGCAGAGTTTGTTATCAGTAGACCAGCTCTGCAAGCAATAATGGAAGAAGTGTGTAAGGTGAAATAAAAGATGCTACATAATAATTGGAAACCATATAAACATATGCATGTCTCAATAAAGATAAATAGATGAACAATTATAAAACAGTATTATCCTAACAACAGTTTATAACTTAATTTTAAGTTAATTTTTGTTTTCTACATTAAGAGGATAATGCAATTAAAATAATTATTAGTTTATATTTGGGGAGACATAATATATAAGGATGCAATTTCCTGACATCAACAAATAGACCAAATATTATATGGCTGCTTTATATATATTAAAGGCATTATCTTAATTCAGTGAGGAAATATAAATACTTAAGAGTTGGTGTTATGATAACTAGATAGCCACTTGGAAAATAATAGGATTGATTCCTTACAACACACAATAGTAGAAATAGCAAATATCAAATATTCAAGCCAAAAAAATGAAAATCATAAGAATAATATAAAAATATGGGTGAATCCTATTAAATCCTAGGAGTTAGGAAAACTTAACTAAGTTGAAAGTCCAGAAACGATAAGAAAAATGAAAAACAAATTGATTATTTAAAAAACATTTTTCCAAAATAGATAAAAAATTTAAATGGAGTACCTAAAACTATAAGACTCTTAGAACAAACACAGTGGGAAAGTTTCATGACATAGGATTTGGCAATGATTTCTTCAATATAACATCAACAGCACAGAACAATAAAAGAGAAATAAAATGGACCACATTGAAATTAAATATTTACTGTCAAAGGACAAATCAAGACAGTGAAAAGGCAACTTATTTAATAGGAGAAAATATTTTAAAGTATGTCTAACATGGGTTTATATCCACTATACATAAAGAACTCCTACAATTCAACAACAAACAATTAAAAACTTTAAATATGAGCAAAATACTTGAATGTATATTTCTCCAAAAATATGCAAACTGCTAAGAAGCATATGAAAAGAGGCTCAACATCACTAATTATAGAAATGAAAATTAAAACCATAATAACCCACTTAAACCCATTTAGATGATCATTATTAAACACACACAAATGCAACACACTCATATAGAGTGAGTTAGAAATAGACAAAATAAAATAATGGAAAGCATACAAACTAAATTTAAAGGAAGACAGAAGGAAATAAGATGCTAAATTTTTATCTTGTTTTATTTTTGAGTAGAAGGAGATAAAACATTACTTGATCATGGTTTAGAAAGAAGTGGACGAGAACTTAAGATCCCAAGGAAAAGAGAAGAATAAAAGATAAATCTAGTTTTAAAAGAAGTGGGTCAAATGAGATTAATGCTGGCAGGTTAAATTTATCTTGAACAGTAAGAATTATATTTTTTCTTCACAAACAGGAGGAAAAGAGGTGAAATGGGTGCACACATGGATAAGATGGAATAAAAGTTGATGCACACTATGAAAAAACTGACATTAAACTAATATATGGCATTAATGGTTCACAATTCTGATTGTATATTTGGAATTATTTGTTCTTTTTTTTTAAATTTTTTTATTGGATTTTAGGTTTTGGGGTACATGAGCAGAGCATGCAAGACAGTTGCGTAGGAACACACATGGCAATGTGCTTTTCTTTCCTTCTCCCCTTCACCCACATTTGGCATTTCTCCCCAGGCTATCCCTCCCCACCTCCCCCTCCCACTGGCCCTCCCCTTTTCCCCCCAATAGACCCCAGTGTTTAGTACTCCCCTTTCTGTGTCCATGTGTTCTCATTTTTCATCACCCACCTATGAGTGAGAATATGCGGTGTTTCATTTTCTGTTCTTGTGTCAGTTTGCTGAGGATGACGTTCTCCAGATTCATCCACGTCCCTACAAACGACACAAACTCATCATTTCTGATTGCTGCATAATATTCCATGGTGTATATGTGCCACATTTTTCCAATCCAGTCTATTATCAATGGGCATTTGGGTTGATTCCAGGTCTTTGCTATTGTAAACAGTGCTGCAATGAACATTCGTGTGCATGTGTCCTTATAGTAGAAGGATTTATAGTCTTTTGGATATATACCCAGTAATGGGATTGCTGGGTCAAATGGAATTTCTATTTCTAAGGCCTTGAGGAATCGCCACACTGTCTTCCACAATGGTTGAACTAATTTACACTCCCACCAACAGTGTAAAAGTGTTCCTTTTTCTCCACATCCTCTCCAGCATCTGTTGTGTCCAGATTTTTTAATGATCGCCATTCTAACTGGCGTGAGATGGTATCTCAATGTGGTTTTGATTTGCATCTCTCTGATCACCAGTGACAATGAGCATTTTTTCATATGATTGTTGGCCTCATATATGTCTTCTTTCGTAAAGTGTCTGTTCATATCCTTTGCCCACTTTTGAATGGGCTTGTTTGTTTTTTTCCTGTAAATCCATTTGAGTTCTTTGTAAATTCTGGATATCAGCCCTTTGTCCGATGGGTAAACTGCAAAAATTTTTTCCCATTCGGTTGGTTGCCGATCCACTCTAGTGACTGTTTCTTTTGCCGTGCAGAAGCTGTGGAGTTTCATTAGGTCCCATTTGTCTATTTTGACTTTTGTTGCCAATGCTTTTGGTGTTTTGTTCATGAAGTCCTTGCCTACTCCTATGTCCTGGATAGTTTTGCCTAGATTTCCTTCTAGGGTTTTTATTGTGCCAGGACTTATGTTTAAGTCTTTAATCCATCTGGAGTTAATTTTAGTGTAAGGTGTCAGGAAGGGGTCCAGTCTCTGCTTTCTGCACATGGCTAGCCAGTTTTCCCAACACCATTTGTTAAACAGGGAATCCTTTCCCCCTTGCTTGTTTTTGTCAGGTTTATCAAAGATTGTATAGTTGTAGATATGTTGTGTTGCCTCCAGTGCCTCTGTTTTGTTCCATTGGTCTATATCTCTGTTTTGGTACCAGTACCATGCTGTTTTGATTACTGTAGCCTTGTAGTATAGTTTGAAATCCGGTGGTGTGATGCCCCCTGCTGTGTTCTTTTTGCTTAGAATTGACTTGGCTATGCGGGCTCTCTTTTGGCTCCATATGAAGTTCATGGTGGTTTTTTCCAGTTCTGTGAAGAAAGTCAATGGTAGCTTGATGGGGATAGCGTTGATTCTGTAAATTACTTTGGGCAGTATAGCCATTTTCACGATGTTAATTCTTCCTAACCGTGAACATGGAATGTTTCTCCATCTGTTTGTGTCCTCTCTGATTTCGTTGAGCAGTGGTTTGTAGTTCTCCTTGAAGAGGTCCCTTACGTTCCTTTTGAGTTGTATTCCAAGGTATTTTATTCTTTTTGTAGCAATTGTGAATGGCAGTTCGTTCTTGATTTTTCTTTAAGTCTGTTATTGGTGTAGACGAATGCTTGTGATTTTTGCACATTGATTTTATATCCTGAGACTTTGCTGAAGTTGCTTATCAGTTTCAGGAGTTTTTGGGCTGAGGTGATGGGGTCTTCTAGGTATACTATCATGTCGTCTGCAAATAGAGACAATTTGGCTTCCTCCTTTCCTATTTGAATACCCTTTATTTCTTTTTCTTGCCTGATTGCTCTGGCTAGAACTTCCAGAAATATATTGAATAGGAGTGGTGAAAGAGGGCATCCTTGTCTAGTGCCAGATTTCAAAGGGAATGCTTCCAGTTTTTGCCCATTCAGTATGATATTGGCTGTTGGTTTGTCATAAATAGCTTTTATTACTTTGAGATACGTTCCATCGATACTGAGTTTATTGAGGGTTTTTAGCATAAAGGGCTGTTGAATTTTGTCAAATGCCTTCTCTGCGTCAATTGAGATAATCATGTGGTTTTTGTTTTTGGTTCTGTTTATGTGGTGAATTACGTTTATAGACTTGCATATGTTGAAGCAGCCTTGCATTCCCGGGATGAATCCTACTTGATCATGGTGAATAAGTTTTTTGATTTGCTGTTGCATTTGGCTTGCCAATATTTTATTGAAGATTTTTGCATCTATGTTCATCATGGATATTGGCCTGAAGTTTTCTTTTCTTGTTGGGTCTCTGCCGGGTTTTGGTATCAGAATGATGTTGGTCTCGTAAAATGATTTGGGAAGGATTCCCTCTTTTTGGATTGTTTGAAATAGTTTTAGAAGGAATGGTACCAGCTCCTCTTTGTGTGTCTGGTAGAATTCGGCTGTGAACCCGTCTGGACCTGGGCTTTTTTTGTGTGGTAGGCTCTTAATTGCTGCCTCGACTTCTGACCTTGTTATTGGTCTATTCATAGTTTCAGCTTCCTCCTGGTTTAGGCTTGGGAGGATGCAGGAGTCCAGGAATTTATCCATTTCTTCCAGGTTTACTAGTTTATGTGCATAGAGTTGTTTGTAATATTCTCTGATGATGGTTTGAATTTCTGTGGAGTCTGTGGTGATTTCCCCTTTATCATTTTTTATTGCATCTATTTGGTTGTTCTCTCTTTTATTTTTAATCAATCTGGCTGTCTGAGTTCAAGCCCTGGATATCCTTGTTGATTTTTAATCAACCTGGTCTGCATTTTGTTGATCTTTTCAAAAAACCAGCTCTTGGATTTATTGATTTTCTGAAGGGTTTTTCATGTCTCAATCTCCTTCCGTTCAGCTCTGATCTTAGTTATTTCTTGTCTTCTGCTGGGTTTTGAGTTTTTTTGATCTTGCTCCTCTAGCTCTTTCAATTTTGATGATAGGGTGTCAATTTTGGATCTCTCCATTCTCCTCATATGGGCACTGATTGCTATATACTTTCCTCTAGAGACTGCTTTAAATGTGTCCCAGAGGTTCTGGCATGTTGTGTCTTCGTTCTCATTGGTTTTGAATAACTTCTTTATTTCTGACTTCATTTCATTGTTTACCCAGTCAACATTCAAGAGCCAGTTGTTCAGTTTCCATGAAGCTGTGTGGTTCTGGGTCAGTTTCTGAATTCTGAGTTCTAACTTGATTGCACTATGGTCTGAGAGGCTGGTTGTTATGATTTCAGTTGTTTTGCATTTGTTGAGCAGTGCTTTGCTTCCAATTATGTGGTCAATTTTTGAGTAGGTGTGATGTGGTGCTGAGAAGAATGTATATTCTGTGGATTTGGGGTGGAGAGTTCTGTAAATGTCTATCAGGTTTGCTTGCTCCAGGTCTGAGTTCAAGCCCTGGATATCCTTGTTGATTTTCTGTCTGGTTGATCTGTCTAATATTGACAGTGGAGTGTTAAAGTCTCCCAATATTATTGTGTGGGAGTCTAAGTCTCTTTGTAAGTCATTAAGAACTCGCCTTATGTATCTGGGTGCTCCTGCATTGGGTCCATATATGTTTAGGATCATTAGCTCTTCTTGTTTTATCGATCCTTCTACCAGTATGTAATGGCCTTCTTTGTCTCTTTTGATCTTTGTTGCTTTAAAGTCTATTTTATCAGAGATGAGAATTGCAACTCCTGCTTTTTTTGCTCTCCATTTGCTTGGTAAATCTTCCTCCATCCCTTTATTTTGAGACTTTGTGTATCCTTGCATGTGAGATGGGTTTCCTGGATACAGCACACTGATGGGTTTTGGCTTTTTATCCAATTTGCCAGTCTGTGTCTTTTGATTGGTGCATTTAGTCCATTTACATTTAGGGTTAATATTGTTATGTGTTAATTTGATACTGCCATTTTGATGCTAGCTGGCTGTTTTGCCTGTTAGTTGTTGTAGATTCTTCATTATGTTGATGCTCTTTAGCAATTAGTGTGATTTTGGAATGGCTGGTACTGGTTGTTCCTTTCTATGTGTAGTGCCTCTTTTAGGAGCTCTTGTAAAGCAGGCATGGTGGTGACAAAAACTCTGAGTACTTGCTTGTTCGCAAAGGATTTTATTTTTCCTTCACTTCTGAAGCTCAGTTTGGCTGGATATGAAATTCTGGGTTGAAAGTTCTTTTCTTTAAGAATGTTGAATATTGGCCCCCACTCTCTTCTGGCTTGTAGTGTTTCTGCCGAGAGATCTGCTGTGAGTCTGATGGGCTTCCCTTTGTGGGTAACTCGACCTTTCTCTCTGGCTGCCCTTAGTATTTTCTCCTTCATTTCAACCTTGTTGAATCTGACGATTATGTGCCTTGGGGTTGCTCTTCTTGCAGAATATCTTTGTGGTGTTCTCTGTATTTCCTGCATTTGAGTGTTGGCTTGTCTTGCTAGGTGGGGGAAGTTTTCCTGGATGATGTCCTGAAGAGTATTTTCCAGCTTGGATTCATTCTCTTCGTCCCCTTCTGGTACACCTATCAAACGTAGGTTAGGTCTTTTCACATAGTCCCACATTTCTTGGAGACTTTGTTCATTCCTTTTTGCGCTTTTTTCTCTAATCTTGGTTTCTCATTTAATTTCATTGAGTTGGTCTTCGACTTCAGATATTCTTTCTTCTGCTTGGTCAATTCGGCTATTGAAACTTGTGCATGCTTCGCGAAGTTCTCGTATTGTGTTTTTCAGCTCCTTTAATTCATTCATATTCCTCTCTAAGTTATCCATTCTTGTTATCATTTCCTCATATCTTTTTTTAAGTTCCTTAGTTTCTTTGCATTGATTTAATACATGTTCTTTTAGCTCACAAAAGTTTCTCATTATCCACCTTCTGAAGTCTAATTCCGTCATTTCGTCACAGTCATTCTCCGTCCAGCTTTGTTTCCTTGCTGGTGAGGAGTTTTGGTCCTTTCTAGGAGGCGAGGTGTTCTGGTTTCAGGTGTTTTCCTCCTTTTTTCGCTGGTTTCTTCCCATCTTTGTGGGTTTATCTGCTTGTCATCTGCGTAGTTGCTGACTTTTCGATTGGGTCTCTGAGTGGACACCCAGATTGTTGATGATGAAGTATTTCTGTTACTTGGTTTTCCTTCTACCTGCTTAGCCCCTTCGCTGTACGACTGCTGAGGTCCACTCCAGGCCCTGCTTGTCTGGGGTGCACCTCTAGCAGCTGTGGCACAGTGAGGGATGCTACCCGTTTCTTTTTTTGCTATCTTTGTCCCAGGATGATGCCTGCCAAATGTCAGTCTTTTTGATATAGAGGGGTCAGGGAGCTGCTTGAGGAGACAGTCTGTTCTTTTTAGGAGCTCAATTTCTGAGCTGTGAGCTCTGTTGTTCATTCAGGGCTGTTAGGCTGCTATGTTTGATTCTGCTACAACAGAGCTCATTAAAAAAACCCCTTTTTTTCTCAAATGCTCTGTGTTGGGGGGTTCGGGCTTTATTTTTCGATGTCCGTTGAGGTGTCCTGCCCAGCTAGGAGGCAGACTAGCCACTGCTTGCCTGCCGAGTCTCCGCCCTGCTGTTGTGTGATTCGCCCTGTTCCTGCAGGCTCTGCTGTGGTCTCCGCCACACCCTGCGGCGGAGTCTCTTCGTTGTAGCGTGTTGCCTCGGCAACGGCAGGCTGCATCAGCAGTGGGTGTGTATCTCAGTAGGGATGGGTTGCCTCAGCAATGGGAGGCTGCCTCAGCAGTGGGCATGTATCTCAGTAGGGACGGGTTGCCTCGGCAATGGCTGGCTGCGTCAGCAGTGGGCGTGTATCTCAGTTGGGGCGGGTTGCCTCGGTAGTGGTGGACGCCCCTCCCCCACAGAGCGTCTCAGATCATCTGCTCGGGATAGTTTGAAATCGCGGTTTTGTTCGTCCCACTGGGTACCCTGAACACTCTGTCCCTGCAATCCCCTGGGCTGGCCTACTGTCCAAGTCTCGTTCAGTCTCAAGTCCAGCCCTCTCAAGTCTCAGGTTGCCGGTTCAACAGGGCACCCGGACAAGTGTGCCCTGTGGGGATTGCTGGGTAGGGCCGGCCGCCGCCGCCCGGGCTGCCGGCTTCGCCAGGCAGACTTACTGCCTGGCGTCCCATGTCTCCCTTACACTTGGGAGTTTCCCCGTTCTGTGGGCAACAAAGATCAGTCTGGAAATGCAACTCCGACTCACCTCTTTGCGGATTCAATGAGAGCTCCAATCCTGGGTTGATCTCACAGCGCCATCTTGAGTCCTCTCCTGTTCATTTTTTTAATAGCTAGGTTCTTTCCCTATGTTGGTTCTCAAGAGATATAGGTTCTAAATGATGATAAACAAAATTTGGAACTCTTGTCTTCTTTGTATATGTTTAAGTTATGAATAAGTTGAGTTGATGAAAGTAGGATGTCTAAATATCCCTAGGAGATTCTGATAAATAAAAGTACGGTTATTAGCCCACCATATCCAAATGTGCTAGATTTCAGATTCTCCTTCTGAAGAAAACAAAAGTTAATTTACCTTGTAGATGCAAGGTTTTTATGTATGTAAGATGGAAGAATCAGTGATATTCATTCCTATCCCAGCAAATCTTCATATCCTGTGACAACTTTCCATGACCATACTGTTTTCCTAATAAGATGCTAAATGCAGTTACTGAAATCTTACAGATATAATTGGCAGTGTATTTGTGTACCTCTCTGATCAATGATACATCATTGCAGTTAGGATCCTGGGCCATGGAACAAGGCGCCATGTTTGAATCTTGTCTCTACTGAAAGGAATTAGTTAGCTCACCTTAGGTAAATAGCAAGGGAAGGGTCACGGGAGACTCCTTGACCCATGGGTCAGTGCCTCATTCCCACACAACATAAATAGCCACCTGGGAAAAAATTCAGGCTGCGGGCACCGATAAGTGTACTAGCACAGGGTGTTGGGCCTAGAAACATGCCCACAGCTGCACAGATTAAAAAAATGCCTTCAGCTCACTTGGAAAAAAACTTGCACAAAACCCACAGCTCACTCAGATGAGGAAACAAGGACTGGCACAGAAGTGCCTTTATCCTTTGCATAGTCTGCAGGTTCCCAGGAAAAGTTTCTTCTTTTTTTATGAGTATGGGCATGGTGGGCTCTAGGAGGTTCTGGTGGGCACTGTACTTTCCTTTATTAGGACTCTACCTCCAGCTTCTGTGAATCATTGCTTCAGCCCCTGATGAGTCCCAAGCCAAAATCCCAGGCCAGCCTTTCACTTCAGCTCCTGTTAGGGCCTAGGCCAAGCTAAGCAGCATCTGTGAATCATTATTTCAGCTCCTAATTGGTCCTGAGCCAACATCCACAGGCAAGCTAAGTCAGGCATTGGCTAAGACAGCCTGCAGACTAAGCACATTCTTTCCCCTTTCTGGTCCATAAAACACAAAACAGGTCCCATAGTGTGTACTCCCATTCGGTACACCCTCTCTGCTGGCAGAGAGCTTTCTTTTTCTTCTCTTCTTTTTTTTAATTTTTTTATTTTGGAGACAGTGTCTCGCTTGTCACCGAGACTGAAGTGCAGTGGAACAATCTTAGTTCACTGCAACCTCTATCTCTGGGGTTCAATCAGTTCTCCTGTCAGCCTCCCAAGTAGCTGGGATTACAGGTGCCTGCCACCACGCTCAGCTATTTTATTTATTTATTTATTTTTGGTATTCTCAGTAGAGACGGGGTTTAACCATGTTGGCCGACCTTGTCTCAAAATCCTGGCCTCAGGTGATCCGCCTGCCTTGCCCTCCCAAAATGCTGGGATTACAGGCATGAGCCACTGCACTGCACCCAGCCTCCTTCTTCTTGCTGCTGCTGCTGCTTCTGCTGCTTCTTCTTCTTCTTCTTCCTCTTCTTCTTCTCTTCTTCTTCTTCTTCCTTCTTCTTCTTCTTCCTCTTCTTCTTTTCTTCTTCTTCTTCCTCTTCCTCCTCCTCCTCCTCTTCTTCTTCTTCTTTTCTTCTTCTTCCTCTTCCTCCTCTTCCTCTTGTTCTTCTTCTTCTTCCTCTTCTTCTTCTTTTCTTCTTCTTCCTATTCCTCCTCCTCCTCTTCTTCTTCTTCTTTCTTCTTCTTCTTCCTCTTCCTCCTCCCCTTCTCCTCCTCCTCCTCCTCCTTCTTCTTCTTCTTCTTTCTTCTTTCTTCTTCTTCTTCTTCTTTCTTCTTTCTTCTTCTTCTTCCTCTTCTTTCTTCTTTTTTAGACAGAGACTTGCTCTGTTCCCAGGCTGGCATGCAGTGGCATGATCTCTGCTCACTGCAATCTCTGCCTTCTGGGTTCAAGCAATTTTCCTGCCTCAGCCTCCTGAATAGCTAGGACTACAGACGCATACCACCATGCCCAGCTAATTTTTATATTTTTAGTAGAGACAGGGTTTTAGTATGTTGGCCAGGATGGCCTCGATCCCTTGACTTTGTGATCTGCCCATCTCAGCCTCCCAAAGCGCTGGGATTACAGGCGTGAGCCTGTGCACCCAGTCAACTTTTCCTTTTTAGCTTATTAAACTTTTGCCCCAATTTCATCTTTGTGTCAGTCACAATCCTTAATTTTCTTGGAGTTAGAACAAAGAACTCCGATGTTATCTCCGACAATGAAGAACTTACACTACTACTTACTAGATCATGTTACTGTGGTTAAGTTAACCTTCTATGCTTCAAGTGCCTATTTTATAAAGTAGAGATCATAATATTATCTACCATTTAGGATATGGTGAGAATAATATTTAGGATATTTTCTAAAACATAGTTAATAATATCATTTTCCATACCGTATATACTTCATCAGGACAGAGTTCAAGCCTGTGTTCGCTTACTTTTATGGGCAGAGGTATAGCAGAAATGCTGAACTGCATTTTACTTCAATTATATGTGTTAAGTGAATTAATCCATGAATGACTAATGTGTGTATTATAGCCAGCAGCTATCATTTATGGTAATACATGTCAGGCACTATACAACACATATTATATACTTGATTAAACTCCATGCCTCAGAAGAAAATTTTCAGCGTTTTCAGATTAGGAAATTGAAGCTCACAGACTAAATGGTATGTTTTAATGTCCCTTAACTATAAAGAAACAGAGGTGGAAGTCAAAGACAGATTCATTTGACTTTAAAGTGTTTTCTAAATTCATAATATTGTGTTCCTCTTCAATCGATCCAAGAAGGGCCACATTAAGTAAAAGTAACATCACAGCTAACCATTTCCTTTGAGACTGTGACTTATGGAACATTATTTTAATTCTTTCTTGAAATATTGACCATCTTTAAAATTCCCTAGTCCACAAATCATTAAGAACAAAAAGATCCATGAATCTATAAACATAAAATATTCAGATTCAATTAAACACTTACTTTTAATTAACAAATCTTTATTAATGTATTGATGATTCACTAAAAATAAAATACGTTTAAACTTCTCTTTGAGAGATGAAAAATAATTTTTATTTTTGGTATACAAGATGTTATATTTTTCTTTTTTTATTTGAGACGGAGTTTCACTCTTGTTACCCAGGCTGGAGTGCAATGGCGTGATCTCTGCTCACTGCAACCTCCGCCTCCTGGGTTCAAGCAATTCTCCTGCCTCAGCATCCTGAGTAGCTGGGATTACAGGCACGTATCACCATGCCCAGCTAATTTTTGTATTCTTAGTAGAGACGGGGTTTCACCATGTTGGCCAGGATGGTCTCGATCTCTTGACCTCGTGATACACCCGCCTTGGCCTCCCAAAGTGATATTTTTCTACTTGCATTAATGCACCAATAATGTACTTAAGATATTTTCATGATATTTTCCCATAACACGGAAGTATTCAGAATACTCTAAATGGGTTCAACAGTTTCCTTTTGTAAGGTGTTAAATTATCATGCAATTATGTAGTATCTGTTAACTGTCTTTTGTCAAAATAAAAGTATAATTAGTAAAAAAATATTTTTAAAATATGCATTTGGGGCTGGGCACGGTGGCTCATGCCTCTAATTGCAGCACTTTGGAGGCTGTGGCAAGCAGATCAACTGAGGTCAAGAGTTTGAGACCACCCTGGCCAAGATGGTGAAACCCTGTCACTACTAAAAATTCAAAAACTGACCAGGCATGGTAATGCATACTTGTAACCCCATCTACTCTGGAGGCCGAGGCAGGAAAATTGCTTGAACCCAGGAGAGGGAGGTTGCTGTGAGACAAGATCATGCCACTGCATTCCAGCCTGGGCAACAGAGAGAGGCTCTGTCTCCAAAAAAAAAAAAAAAAAAAAAAAAAAAAAAAAAAAAATACATAAAATAAAAGTAAAAATAAATAAATAAATAAAATATTGTAATATTTTTATTTCTATGTTATTTTAACATAATATTTAATTTTTTCTTTGTAGTCATCTCTAGAATAAAATTTAATAATTTATATTTTCTCAAATGTTGAATTTGTTATTTATTTATTTTTATTGATTTCTCTATAGCTATGTATCATATATTTTATATATTGTTCTAAATGATCTTCATTTAAACCATTGCAACATTTTGTTTATTTTTATGCTTTCATTGAACGAGTTCTTGAATATATGTATGACATTTAACAGTAGTAATGTTTTATTCTACAGTCATTCTTTTATTATTATTCTTCCCAACATCTTGTGGTTCTTGTGATTGATTTTGATATTTTTGCAATCTATTTGGGTTGAATAAATTGTAAGTATATTCATCGTTTGTTGGTTTGCAGGTAAATATTTCAATACTATGAACTAAACTTAATTATGTGTTGGGACTTCCCATGTATTTGAGATGTATTCTCTTTTATACTGCTTTAGAAATAATCAAAATATAATTTTTGGTTTCCTTTTTAGCATGACTACTCAAGAGACTCTTCTTAATGTTTCTCATATAAGTATAATTTTCAAATAAAGTTATTGAAACATATGGTATAAATAAGCCAAAATTAAAATGATCCTTTCTTGACCCTACACTTAGTCCCACTCATCAGATGTAACACACAGGAAATTTAAAAATTTTAAATATTCCTATTTTTTCATTCTTTTGGCTTTTGATGTTAATCACATTAAAATGTAAAATTGTTCAATTTCTTGATTGTGATTTTGAATGTTGTTAACATGTTAGTAATCGGAAATAATGAATTTATTCCGTCACATTTAAAACACTTTCCTGCTATTTTTAAAAAATTTTATTTTCAAACTAATGTTCTAGTAAATCAATTCTCTACTTTGTTTGTTCATTGGACACTCTTTGGTAACTACAAGGAGCAAAAGTAAAAACGAATGACACACATCATTACAATTGCTTGTAAACCAAGACCTTTCTCAAAATCTATTACGTGAACAACCTGTGCAGTATCCATGTTTTACCTAGAGTATAGTCCTTATGCACCATTTGCTTTGCCATTAGATTTTAAGACTCTACTCATTGCCAACATTGACATTCTACCCTACACAGTTCAGTGAGGCTCTTTTATACATAATATTATATATATATAATACAATTAGATTGATTTGTTGTATTCTAGATTCCATCTTTGAATTCCCTCAACTTCCTAAATTATTTTTTTTCAATTTGCATGCATTAAAGTTTGTGCTTTAAAGGTCAATTAGCATTGGCCACATGCATTATTTCATGTATTGGCAATTACAGTATCATACAGAACAGTTTCATCTTTCTAAAAAAATTTCTGTGTGCTTCACCTATTCAGCCCTTTTCATGCTGTCTCAGTCTCTAGTATTCACCAATCATTTTATTGTCTCTACAGTTCAACGCTATCCATTAAGTAATATAATTGGTATTGTACAACATATAATTTTTTTGGCTTCTTTCACTTAGTAATATGTATTTATGGTTGCTTTATGTGTTTTTATGTATTGGTAATTCAACTCATTTATTTATATGGCCAAATAATATTTTATTGTATAACAAACCACAATTTATAAAACCACTGGCCTACTGAAGGATATTTTTGTGCTTCTAGCTTTTGACAATGATAAATAAATCTTTGAGTTTATGATTTTGCGTGGACACAAATTTTAAAGTCAGATAACAGAGAGGAATGTTATTGATGGGTTATAAATTAAAAGTATGTTATGTTTTTCAGAAACTGCTAAACTGTCTTTAAAGTGTATAACTTGTATTTCCAATTAGCAATAAATGGGAGTTCCTATGGAGTTATATCCTTGCCAGCAATAGATACTATGAATTTTTTTTTAGAAGCTAACCACCTACCTGTTATAATTGCAGTACGATCATTGATTACCTGAAACCTACCATCTACCAATGCCTATAAGAGGTTTTTTTTTTCTTTTAAGTTTATACCTTCTTCTGAACCATCTTTTAAATAATTTATTTTTCTTCTGGAGATTGTTGCAGTAGATTTGGTGTTCTTTTATCAGATATTTTCTTGATTGTCTTCAAATTTTCTGGTCTACTGCTTCTTTATTTCCTTATTTTAAAAACACCATTATCATTTTGTTCTTTTAGCATTTCTGTTATCTAAACTTGAACTTCTAGAGGATGCAAAAGATGATGTTTCTGATCTGTATATGTCTGAGAACCAAATGTAACCCTGATATGAAAACCAGGCAAAGATACTATACAGAAAGAAAATTAAAGACTAATATTACTAAACAAAAAAGACATGATAATTCTAAATAAAATATAAACAGATTAAGAAGTTAAAAACAAATTGCTAGCAATGTTTACATTGCTTTTTGAATGAAACAATATATTAAGACAATTCAACACAGAATCAAAACTGATAGTGAATTTAAAAAGTTTTAAGACACTCACACTAAAATTTTTCTTTTTTGACTTATGAAGGAGTAGAAGGAGATTTCCCTAACAAGTAAAGGATATCTATCAAATGCCTACAACAAACATTACTCTTGATGATAAATCTTTGAAAATAGGCTCTCTATATATCAGATTAAATAATTGCATGTTGAGTGACCACCACTATTCACCATTATCTTGAACTTCCTTATCCAGAAAACATTAACTGAATTAAAAATTTAAAAATCAGGGAAGATAAAAAAAATCTTATTTTTGGAAAAAAATGGTGACTTTGGCAAATGAATTAATCTCAATTATTCTAAATGTATAATTTATAAAGTTAATGTTCACACGTTTATAACTTATGAGTGCAGCCACTGTGCTAAGTATAACAATTAAAGATAGTGCATAGATAAAAGAAAATAACTATACATTTTAATATAGAATTAATATTCAGTTAAAAAAATAATAAATATCTATATAGTTTTAAAGTAATGCTGTTAATAATTCTTGGGTCCAAAAGGAATCTGAGTAAAAATGTCCAAGACTAGAGTTATATTATCTATCGCTACATCTATATCTGTATTTAGTTTTTTATTTATACCTATATGTTTAGAGCCTTGGTTAAAGATCATCTTGGTAAGGCAGGAAGAAATGGCAGAGAAGAGGGATAAGAAGGAGCAGTTAGTTAGGCACTGTGAAACTTAACTCTATCCCTCAAAAGAGACTGAGAAAAAAGAGAGTGATGACATGGGAAGAAAACCAGGAGCATATTGCATCATATATGAAAAATATTTCAAGAATTTTATGGTTAACTTGCAAACTCTAAAGTGAAGTTGAGTTAATCAAAGGCAGATAATTGACTACTGGATCTGATAAGATGTAGTTAACATTAAATAGAACCATTTCTGTATGGTGGTGGGTTGGATACTTCTATAAATCCTATATATGGCAGTAACTTATTTTCCATTTCTGGCCATCCTAGTTGGATACTTCTATAAATCATGTATATGGCAGTAACTTATTTTCCATTTCTGGCCATCCTAGTTGGGTACTTCTATAAATCATGTATATGGCAGTAACTTATTTTCTGTATTTGGCCATACTAGCAGCTGGAGCTAGTATGTTCTGATATTGTATTGGAGATAGAAAGAATATGTGGTAAGAAATATCTTAACCATGTTATTAGCCGACACATGATTTTCTTTCTGGGATATATATTGTATTCTTGATCCAACATTATGTTGTTTGAATTAAAGACAGCACTATGTTTCATCCATTACTTATAAGACATATACCAATACCAGAGTTGTTAATATGTAAGGGAAAATTGAATCTTTAAACTGATAAAGTACTGTAAATCTCTTTCTTAATAAGTTGAGATTTTATTTTGTACTAAGCAAAGTCACAAATAAATCAGAAAAAATGAATAGTTCCAGTCAAGTGATTATGCCTTAGCGGTTAGGCAATAATAGAAGACTAATTCCTAATATTGAATATAGATCCATTAAAGAGATAAAGACTATTTGGTGTTTATCATATAGATATTTGAATCTTTTGCTGCATTTATCTTGCTTTAGTGCCTGCTTATGATTTATACATAGTATATATTTTAAAATTTAATCAATATTTGTATTATGTAATTGGCATTATATAATTAATATTTGTATTATATAATCATTGCAAACATGGTGAATTTAAAACAAAGATGAGCTCATTTGAAATTTTTATTTTTAGGTTACTGAAAGATAATTTGATAAAAACCATAAGAGAAATATTTAAAACTTGGCAGTTCTAAGAATAAGTTTGGTAGCAAAAATTGACATAATTAGCAGGATGCTTGTAATGATAAAAAGCGTTTTCTCTTTTCTTCAGACAAAGTCAGTAATTGTTTTCAAGTGATGGCCAATTTCTTTCTTTCTTTATCTCTGTTTTTCTCTCTTTCTCTTCCTTCATATCATCATAATGAGATCTATCTGAATGGCATTAAAAATTAAATTTAAAAAGAATATTGATTTGAGTTGGTCTCACATAGTCTTGGGTCTGTGATATGAATGGGAGTTCTGTTAGAAGTAATGAAGTCTGAGATTTCAGACAAAAATACATTTTATTACATCTTTGAAGAATATTTTAAATGCTAACATTATCTTTATTCTTTCCTTTGATACTTGATTTAGTTTTCTCATAGTTTCGAAGTAACTTTGTTACCAGGGTCTCTGGATTTCCAGTTATTACTTTGTTAGTTTTTAATAGAATGAACATTGCCACAGGCAATGTTAATCTAATCTAAAATTTTAAGAAAATAATATGTGAGGAAATCTACATATTAAAGCTTGTATTTTAAATTCAGCATAGTGTTTTTCACTTACCACATATTTTAAAGAAGTAAGAAAATAAAATACTTAAGTGGATTTATACATTGAGGTATTAGATAACATATCATAAAAATTAGTACAAAGTGTATTGAAAGCATGGTTTAATGGAGCGAATTGTCCTCTTAGATTATATATTTAAAGTGCTGTGGTTTTGCTAATGGTTATATAACCAGAAGGTTTATTTCACTTACTTAGGACCTCTAGATGATTAGTCCAGAAGAAATCGGAAATCTATCTATCTACGTATCAATCTATGTGGAAATGTTTTAATATCCTTGAAAGAACATATGCTAATCATATATTTTCATCTAGTTAGACTTTTGAGTAGAAAGAAGTACAATAATGATAACTACATAGGATTGAGGATAAGGAAATATATTAATGATTTATAGATTATCAGTAGAATAAGTAAATAAACTAATATGAATCCACTTGGAAAGAGAAATAATGGCCTAGTAAAGATGTTTAAAGAAAAGTTTGTCTTTTCTTTAAAATAAATTTTATCTTACAGTTAAAAAAAAACCTATCTGATAAAGAAAAGGAGAAAAACTAATTGTGAATGATATTTCCAGAGAAGGAAATAAGACAGGATTTGGCAATAGTAGAGATGACCTCAAAGAGTCCTGCTTTAAAGTTCAGAGGGCAGAATTTGGGGAGAAGTAAAGTAGAAATGTTTTTAAACATGGTAAAATCTATCTCATGGTTATCATCAAAATTTTATAGAAGGGAAAATGAAAATAAATCCTACTTCTTGTAAAGTATGTATACATATGTTTATACATGTGTATTTGCATATGTGTATATAGAAAAAATTGCTTGCACACATTACATAGTTCCATTACAGGCTTTGTAGGAAAATTGAAGATGATTTCTATTTTGATTATAAATCTTGCTAAAAATATGTTTAGGGATTTCAACTGTTTATGTGTCCCAAACATGTGACTCTGATGAAAGAAAGCATATTTGAACACCTGACCTGACTATAGAATATGGAATACGTTTTCAGGACTAAATTATGGTAAACATAATAAAACTAGTTGATGACATGAAAATGAATTTAAATTTGGATGTGAATGTTTATTTTATTATAAGTTTACACAAAATAAACATTGAGAGAAAGCAGGTGAGTGTGATAGAAGTAAGCTCAGACAATATGTATGTTCCAAGAGAAGGATTTACAATTTCATCCTAGAGGAAAATGAAACTTATGAGTGATTTCTCTCTTTGATATTGCTCAATTCATATTTTCAGGATCTTATCCTAGAAGCAATGGGAAAAATGGAATAAATAACATCTTGTATAATTCTTGGTAGCAAAGTTTTCACATTGCCATAACAATGTACTTGAAAAGTATTTCATTCACAGGGTAATGAGAAATGCATTTCTTATTCAACAATTTTTTATACATTTGTTGAATATTTTGGAGGGACATACTGTCTAAGCAGGCTTTTAAGATGAATTTATATAAATGTTTTATGTATAATCAATGAGTTTTGATACATTATTTTTATAAAATAAAACCTAAGAAAAGGAAATGATCATAGTTTATTTAACTATTACATCAATTTGAAAAATCTGCTTTTTTTTTTTAAATATATGCTACAAATTATAGGCCATTTTGCATGCATTAAATTTCTGGTTTTGAAGTTCATTGTGATTTTTTTCAAGCAGAAGAGGAATGTTTTCAACTGGCAAAGTGAGTCTAAGTGGTTTGAGAAGCTTTACAGAGAAAGATAATATGCCAGAGATGACACTTTGTCTACGTGGCAAAATCAATGAGAAATTGGATTGTAAAACTAGGGCATTAGTTTTCAATCAGAGCATTATTCTTTCTGTACTAATTATTCTTTCTGTCTCTAGACCTAAATTAGGACAAATGTGAGAGGCTAATCATCTGATAAAATTGAAAATAAAACATCACATCATCTCTTTCTTTCATTGTTGTCATTATGTATTCTAGAATATGTGTGTTCCAAAATCTACCCCTACTTTATGTTACAAAAATAATATATGATATCATATATCACATATATCACATTTGTAAAATTTTCTATCTCTCTCTATGTCTGTTTTTCTCTCTCTTTCTGCGCCCCTCTTTCTGTCTTTTTGTATGTCTCTATGTGTGCTTAAAGCAAAAACAACAAATAATAATGATATTTAGATAACCTCAGTGTAAAGTTAAAATGAAAACATTAATCTGAGTTGTGATGGTTAATACTGAGCATCAACTTGACTGGATTGAAGAATACAAAGTATTAATCCTGGATATGTGTGTGAGGGTGTTGCCAAAGGAGATTAACATTTGAGTCAGAGGGCTGAGAAAGGCGGACCCACCTTTAATCTGATGGACATAATCCAATCAGCTGCCAGTGAATATAAAGCAGGCAGAAAATGTGAAAGGGGTGGCTGTCCAGCCTGCGTCTTTCTCCCATGCTGGATGCTTCCCACCCTCAAACGTTGGACTCCAGGTTCTTCAGTTCTGGGACTTGGACTGGCTCTCCTTGCTCCTCAGCCTCGCAGACAGCCTATTGTGGGACCTTGTGATGGTGTAAATTAATACTTAAAAAAACTCCTCTTTATACACACACACACACACACACACACATAGTAATTGGATATATATATATATATGGATATATACATATATCTAAGTATATCCATATATATATCCAATTATAAATACATATATGTCCATACATTTATATCCAATTATGTCCATATATATCCATATATATATATATCCAATTACTATTTATATATATCCAAAACTATATATATATTTCTATATATATTTCTCTCTCTATATATATATATTCAATTACTTCTGTCCTTCTAGAACCCTAATGCAGATTTACATTGATTCCATTAACTGGAATTTAAGATTACCACAAAGACACTTTGGGCTCCTTCTAATAAGAAGAGAGTTACAGTGCTGCTGGGGTGATTGATGGCCTATCAAGATGAAATCAGTCTACTAGTCTATAACGGAGGTAAGGAAGAGTATGCATGGAATACAGGAGATCCATTAGGGTATCTATTAGACTATCACTATGTCCTGTGGGTAAGGTCAATGGGAAACTACAAAAGCCTGATTCAGGCAGGAGTACACGTAGTCTGGACCCCTCAGGAATGAAGGTTTGGGTCACTCCACCAGGAAAAAAAGCATGACCTTCTGAGATGCTTGCTGAAGGTAAAAGGAATACAGATGGGTAGCAGAAAAAAGGAGTCATCAATACCAGCTACGACCGTGTGAACAGTTGCAGACACAAAGACTGTGTCCTGAGTATTTTCTCATTTTGTTAAAAACATGTTTGTGCTTTTATACACCAAGAAAATATCTTCATTTTATTCTCTTTTGCTTTATCATGTGACATAATGTTTATTGATTTCATGTTAGCATTTAACTATTAACTTTATGTAATAGTATTTGGGTTGGGGATTGGTGTACTTCCGATTGTATGAAGGATATTTGTATTATGTTAGGCATAATTATGACCTTATTATTGTCTTTATTTGAAGATAATGTATGATCTCAGGAGATGTGTATGGGTTCAAGTTGACAAACGGTGGACTTGGGATGGTAAATACTGTGTGTCAACTTGACTGGATTTAAGGATACAAAGCTCTGTTATCTGCTAACATACTTAACCTTTCTTTTTCAAATTACACTTAACTTTTACATTAGCTTTGCTAGTGAATTACCTGAATTAGCTGTCCTATGGTAGGAATATATGGAAACAAGTAAACTGTATTTTTAGGACTTCAACCATATTAGCAGAAGTTGATGACCCCTCTTCTCTGATACTTTATGGTACAGCAAGTAGATATGATAAGAGTGAGATTTTGAACCATCTGTGGACCAATTGAGAAGGATAAGAAAGAAAAGCTTTAAGAAAAACTCGAGTTACACACTCTATACAATTTTTCAATAACAATTTTATAATACAATTAATGTAGAAAGTGACGCTTTCTTTTTCATGTGTTTTTTTCTCCTAATCACTCATGTTATTCATGTTTTTATTGTATACATGTAATGTAAAACAGCTGTTCTTTTAGTATGCTTTATATTTTAATGCAGCATTTTTATACCTGTAACTGATGTATGACAATTGAATTAGGGTTCTCTAGAAGGACAGAATAGGAGATATTTATATGCATACAGGAATTTATTAAGAATTAACCTACTTTCTCATCTATATTGACTAAATCAAACCACTCTCCTTCTCAGATTCCCTTGTATCTAGATGTGGACCTGTTTTTGGATTTTGGCTGGTCAGATGTATGTCAAAGTCTGGGGAAGCCTTCTGAGAATGTTTTGTTTATGAAATAGGTTGAATTGGGTTTGGCCTATTGCTCTTCTTCCTGCCCCAAATATAGAAATGAAACGTTCATCTTGAAATCAGGGTAATAGAAGCAATGTGCTAGGATGGTAGAGCTCAAATGAGGAAAATAATCTATTTTCTAATAAACATCTTTTGGTATTTGAACTAACCTTCAGTTACTACCTCTAGAATTCTTGCATGTTGAGAAAAAGAAAGCCTTTACTTCTTTAAGACATGGTTAGTTTTTAGTTTGTTTTCTTTTGCTCATGGGAAACATTCCTTATTTTATAATACATTAAGGGTCTAGGGATCCTGTAACATAATTTGTACTTAAAATATTTCAGTCTTCCTCTAACCCCTCTACTGACTGACTACAAGAAGAAAAATATCATAAAACAACTAATGAAAATTTAAAAATTATCCATACGGCATAGTTAAGCTTTGAAAGAAAATAGCTTGTTACTTTGAAGAGCTGAACTAAGAGTAGCAGAAACTCTCAGGGCAATTGTTGTTTTAATAGTAATCCATTTTAAAGCAGAATACTGCTGTTCCACACATCACAACAATCAATCAAGTGTTCTAACTCATTAATAAATCATGAGCATTTTAGTAAGGAGATGAGACATTCGTTTTACAACTTGCCATTTCTACTGAAATCACAGAAAATTATTCATTAAGCAACTCAAAGTTCTCCCTTTTCAGTTCATACATCTCTCATTTTCTTCCAAGTGGCCCTGAAAATCACCTTTCATGCCTAAGCCATTCAGTTGTGACTGCCATTCTGCCAAAAATTAGCTATTGCCTATTGTTTCCAAATCATGTTCACAACTGAGGCGGGGAGGAGGGGAGTGTGTATGTAGAGGATGAATCTCAGTTTACTCCAAGTGCAATGAAATGAAAATAAAGTAAATAGGAACTATTAGCAATGATCATTATTTAATAAAATTATACACTGTTATAACAACAAGAAAAATTACTTATAGTAATTCTGTCAAACCTAATAAAACTGTTTTTTCAATGAATCACATTTTGTTATCAAGAAACAATTTAATATTACTATATCAGATAACATTAGTACATAACTCTCAAAGAAATTCAGAGCTGGATAGTAGTAAAAGTGGTAAAAACAGATGTTATTCATAACTATTGCAAAAGGGGAAAAGAGATCTCTCTACCAAAGCGGCCCCAGCTCTATATACAGCGTAGACATAGCCAAGGAACAGAGTGTTGATCAGTGCATAGGAAATTACTAAGAGGAAACATCAAGGCAAAGGATTCAGCTGGTTTAATCAAACTAACAGGATTTTGCTGAAGATGGGCCAGGGTGACCAGACATCACCTGGGGAATTCTGGCTAAATGAACTTAGCACAGTTTTTGCTAAAACTGTATTTCACAAGGACATGCAGAGATAGGGAGAGGGCAAGCTTCAGCAGTCTTACTGAAGTTTGATCAATCTTTGTCATAATTTAGCAAAAATAAGATGCAGATAGCAAAATAAAATTACCTAAGCCTGTGATTCCTTTTTAAATTATAAGTATGTGGGTACAGAAAAATAAAAACATTTTAAAATTCAAAGATTTAAAAATTGAAAGCTGCCGCTAAGCTGTGCTGTGCTGTGCTGTGCTGTGCTGTGCTGTGCTGTGCTGTGCTGTGCTGTGCTGTGCTGTGCTGTGCCATGCTATGCTAAGTGAGTGAGGCTATGGACAGCTGCACCACCATTGCCTATTTTGAAGCTTGATTTTAAAGAGACATTCGAATCCTCTGTAACTCGCAATTTTTTTAAAAAGCAACTATGTATATGTGTTTGGATACCGTCAGCTCTTTTAAGTAAATACATGTTTGTCTCACTCTTTTTGTGTCTGTGTCCTGGGCTTAAATATTTATTTTTATTTCTGTTTAACTTTTTCCATCTTTGAGAGTAAAGTATAATATTATCAGTCGGTTCATTGATGAAAGTGTCTTGAATGAAAATTGATGGATTCATGCAATTAGAGAAGGGGTTTGTTTTTATTACTGGTCCCAAAACAGAACTCGCCATTTTGTGACAGCTCGAGGGATATCTTTGCTCTTATTTTTGGAGGGGCTTTTGTTGAAACTTGGCAGGGGAATAGGCTGCAAACAAAGATGTGCATCTTTGTGTGTCAGTGACAATTTCACTTCTGCATCTTCACATATAAGCAGATCCTGTTGAAAAGTCACTCAGAGAACATTCATTGTAGAGTTTTTCTAGTTTCTAAAATGCATATGCTAACCCATAGTAATACACTCCTGGTTTGGTGCTTACATTTATAAACCATTTCATCAGGAATCTATAGCTCTACTTTCCTTCCCATGAGGCAAAGGAGTTTAAGATATGATTTAGTTTGTTCTTTCCTATTTAGAAAATTGCTAAATGATAGAAATGATCAAATTTTAAAAATTAAGGGAGATAGTGAAAGGAAATTTCTTTTAATGCTTTTCCAATATGTCAGGCATATGCTTGGTACACTACACATATCTCATTTAATCCCTAAAATAAATATCTAAGGTTAGATGAATGACACCACTTTTAGATGATAAAATTGAAGCTGAGTGGAATTAAGTGATGTTGTTCATGATCAATGGCTATCAAATTACAATGCTGGAATTCAAACCTCTACTTGTTTTATTCTGAAATCCCTCATCCATTGTGTGTGTGTGTGTGATGTTGAATGGAGGCTAGAGGCAGGAGAGGGCTTATGGTTAATTGTGCCTCTCTGAGCTCTAGAAATTCTAGGATGCTGGGTAATAGCAAAACCATTATTTCCATTTCATATATTTGGTCTTAAGAAAATATTCAACTACAAAAAAATGTAAAATGTATCACAGTAACATATGTACTGGTTTAAAAAAAAAAGAAAAAGAATACATAGCTGTGAAGAAGCTGTTTTTTTTTTACCTTTATCACAATTTTCTCATTTTTCAGTATTTTTATTGTTAGTTGATTCATTTCTTTCTCTATAATGCTTCACATATGCACATTTTAGGGTGCATTTCTGTAAGTAAGAGATTTCCAGATTCACAATGAGAGTAAGCAGCAACATCTATGATCTCACTTAGGAACACTGGAAGGACATAGTTCGAGGCTGGGTCATCAACTTGAAAATGCCACTGAGGACTACTGTCTTCCTCCAGTTTCATCGTCACCAGCCTGTGTTCATTGTTCGCCTCATCTTTTGGTCTGTGTTCACAGAGTGACTACCATAATTCTAGTGTCACAGTTTTTCACTAGGTCTGAAGGCAGGAAGCAAAAGACAGGTCAAAAAGGCTTTCTTCTTCCTAAGCTCTGTCTCTTTAACTAGAAAGAAAACCCTCCTCACAAGCAGCAGAACAGACTTCTTTCTACCTCTTTGAGTAGGCTGTGGTCACGTGGCCCTCCTCAGCCATGTAGGATTAGAGAATGGCAGTTCTTCACCTTAGCGTACAATGTGAGATAAATAAAAAAGAAGAGGATTGGGAATGGCTGTTTTAGCCAACTAGCAATTACAGTAAATTTTTCTTAAATATTCTTCTCTAAATCATGTAGAGATTTTAAATATAACAAAAAGATGAAGATGTGGGATAGAATGGTCACTTTATAATTGTGGATAAAATTATATATTTATTATTTTTCACCTGCCTGGCTCAACAGTAATTTAGATTATCTTTTTTTTTTTGTGACAGGATCTCACTCTCTTACTCAAACTAGAGTGCAGGTGTGGAATCTTGGCTCATTGCAACCTCCACCTCTCAGGCTTAAGTGATTCTCCTGCTTCAGCCTCCTGAGTAGCTAGGATTACAAGCGCACACGCCACTACCGCCTGGCGAATTTTTGTATTTTTAGTGGAGACGGGCTTTCACCATGTTGACCATGCTGGTCTTGAACTTCTGACCACAAATGATCCACTCTCCTTGGTCCCCTAAAGTGCTGGGATTACAGGCATGAGCCACCATGCCTAATCCAATTTAGATCATCTTTAATGTTGCTAAATAGGGATTTGTAATTTTCTCTTTAATCTCAAATAGGTTATTAGGCTTAGGTATACATATGCATCAATATTATATAGTACACATTTAAAATATAAAGGTTATATGGTGCATGTGTGTTCTGTATATATTTCTATAGATAGATATGACAGAGAGGAAGCACATATGTACTCAATATGTTTACTACTGTAATTGGTATATATTTTAAGTGTCACATTCTGTCTGTAGTTGATAATAGTGGAATTGATTTTAACATATAATTTCTATTTAGCCACTTTGCTTAACTATTTTAATAATTCTAAAATTCATCTGTAGATTTAAAACAGTTTCATGTAAACAATCATACTATCTATAAGGGTTTTTTTATTTCCTCTAAAGTTTTACACTTCTTACCATGTCTCATTGTCTGATAATTGTACCTGGTTTTAATGTATTGTCTAGTATAACCAATTCAATTTTTAGTACAAGTGAAGAGCCATTGACACTGTTATGGGTTGAACTGTGCCCCCCTTCAAATAAGTTAAAGTTCTGACCCCTGGTACCTGCAACCATTAATTTGAAAATGGGGTCTTTGCAGGTATGATTAAGTTAAATGAGGTCATAGGATTGACCCTAATCCAATATGACTGGTGTCCTTAGAAAAAAAGAAGACACAGAGACACAGACACAAAGGGGAGAATAGCGCCTGAAGATAGAGGCAGAGATTGGAGAGATAGGTCTACAGGACCAGGGATGCCAAGATTAGCTGGCAGCATTAGAAGCTCAATGAAAGCTATAACAAATTCTCCCCTAAAGGCTTCAAAGAGAGCATGGCCTTGCCAACAATTGATTTTGGATTTCTTGCATCCAAAACTGTGAAAGAATAAATATCTGTTGTTTCATGCCACACAGTATGTGAGACTTTGTCATGATAGCCCAAGGAAACTAACCCACACACCATTCAAGACATTTCTATGGAAGTGTTTCTAAAATTATACTATTAAAACGAAAGCTTGCCTTGGCAAATGTGAAAGTATTAACTGCTTCTAACAAGAATTATCAAATAACACTAAATTAGTGAATTAGAAATAAGATATTTGCATGGTTTCAAAATATGTCTCCACAGAATAACCATAATTATGATGAGAAATTGATCAACTTTAGTTAAAAAAGTGGCAGAGCCATTATACTCAGTGACCAAGTTAACACCACCAGACATCATGAGTCTCCTGGTGTGATACAGAAAGAAGAACACAGCCCCACTTTTGTGGAATTTCTTCCAAAAATGCACAAGAAAAAATCACAAGAAAACATCAGACCAACTTCAATCAACATGCATTGTGCAAATTAAATACTCAACTATCTTCAAAAGTTTCATAATCATGAAAGACAAAGAGATACAATGAACTCTTACACACTGGAAGATATTAAAGAGAAATAAAAGGAAATCCAATGTGTAATCCTGGATAAATCACCTTCTATTTATAGTTTGTTAGGTTTACTTTTTAAAAATCGTGTATGTGTGTTATAATTCATCATTTACTGATGTCATCATGATTTTTTCTCCATTGATATTACTAACAATAATGCTCACATTTATAAATTTTATAATGTTAATCCACATTGGATTGAATTCAGTTTAGTTGGAATAGCTTTGTATCTATTATACATGGCTGCAAATGATAAAATATTTGCTTGGGATATTTTTATTCATGTTTATTAATGAAATTGATCTTTAATTTTTTTATTTTTATACTATTTTTCCATGATTTTATAACAACATTATACTAATCTAGAAATAATAAAGTAAGTGCAACTTTTTCTATCCTCAGTTTTATATAACTGAATTTAGCTAATCTTTGAGAATCTGAGAGAACCACCTACAAATCTCTCAAGGCATAATTTTTTCCTTCTTTTAACATCTCAAAATGTGACAATTTGTTTAATTCTGTATGATTCTTTAGTCTTTTTATTTCTTCAATATACTACAAATTTAATTATTAAAATTTTTTTCAATCCACTTAGAAATTCAAAATTTTTGCATAAAATTGTTTTATTTTTATTTTTTACAAATTTTAAATCCTGCTATATTTTTAGTTAAATTCTCTTATTTGTTCTTAGTAGTTTTTACACATAGTTTCTTTCTCAAAAGGTTTACTTTATTTATATTTTCTAAGAACTTTTTCCCTTTTCATCCTCTGTGACTATTTTCTAGCTTATTGATTTTGCATTCTGATTTATCATACCTTTTCTTCTATTTCCTTTATGTTTATTCTCTTCTTTTCGTAACTCATCCAATTTTCAACTTTATTTTTTAAAGAGAATTTAAGGCTGTGATTTCTAAGCACTGTTTTATGGCAGTTCACAAATTCTAGTAGAAAGAATTTCAACTACAACGTAGCTATAATTTTTAAATGTTTTTTTTCCATTTTTTTTCTTTAGTTCATGAGTTATTTAGAAATGTTTGTTTTAATTCCTGCCATAGCCCTTTTAAGAGAGTCAAGGTCAGGGAAGGTGATGTGCTTGTGGAAGGGAGGTTGTAGTGCTGCAGCCAGCATCTAGAAGCTAGAAAAAGCAAGAAATAGACTCTCCCTTGGAGCACCAAAAGGAAAGAAGTTCCACTGACACCTTGGCTTTAGCACCATAAAATTCTCTTCAAACTAATAACTTCCAGAGCTTCGGTATAATAAATTATTGTTGTTTAAGCTACTTAATTCCTAATTATTTGTTACAGAAGAAATAGAAAAGCACGTAACTTCTTCCATAAAAATAATATCCATAGGATTTATAATTAGAAGTTGGGTATATCTAAATCCATGACTCTGTTAAGATGTTTCTGTCATGTACCATTTGCTGGTGGCACAAAAGTATAAAATGGAAGACTTCTAGTCTAATCTGAAGAAGTAGGGTTTGGCATTAATAGATGACTGATACAGCAGAAGACACAATTAGAAGTATCTACAACATAGGTCATGGGTCATGATAATTTTAGGATTTCACCCCGTCATGCATCTGTAATAATGTAAACACAAGAAGTTATTGTAATGTTTTAGCTAATGGAATACCATACTTAAAATGTCCATATTTCTACTGAATAAGCAGTTTAGATCATGAAAGTTTATTATTTGTTCACATCATCTTGATCAATAAAAGTTGGATGGACTCAATATTTCTTCTTGCCCTGTTGCCCAGCCTAATGCAAACAGAAATAAAAAGAAAAATCACTGTGATTAAAAACAAATCTTATGCAAATGAACTTTAAAATAATGTGCCCCTCATGGATAGTCAAGGTCTGGATTTTATTCTCAATTAAGTGCAATCTAAAAATGAATTTAAAATAACAGTTGTAAATGAATGGAAAAGAAATCATATATAACAGTGATTTGGTTTTAAAGACTCGATGATGTTAGCTCTGTTAAAAAGCCTGAGAGTAAGAGTGAATTGACCTATAAAACTTCTGGCATCAGTATTTCCCAGAGACAGATAAGGCCCTACTAATTCATACTTATTTGAATGGGACTGATCAAGGTTTGATTAAGAAGCTTTTGTGAGCAGAGGGATAAGGGACTGAAGGATGGTATACTCATTATTTTACACATGCTCTATCACTCAGGAAAAATAAATTGAAAGGTAAGAGCCCCACAAAATTCTCAAAAAAACAGATTTTAGAATTAAAAACTTTAATGTGGCTGAGCTAATTATAATCAAGCTAAAGCATGTACTCTCTCATCACATATATCAAAATAGATATAGATGAAATCTTTTAAAATTATGATAAGCTCAGAGTCTTTTGCACATTAGCATAAATCTCTTACTAGGCTACGAGTAACCCAGATTAAAGCAGTAAGGCTCAGTTGTAAGTTGTTTTTACTGTCAGGATGGACTTTTCTGACACCTCAGTAATGAAGTTTTTCTCCAGTCAAAATACGTTCTCATGTTTTATCAGAATCACTACATTCTCATGCAAATATTTTAAGTACTATAATCAAATAAAACAAACTCAAGGCACCATGTACAGTCGCAGAGACTATCAGATCATGCGACTAGAATACAAAGTTCTTTCAAACTGGTCTTCACTCATTGATTCCAAGTTACCCCTGCTCCTCCCATGCAAATCATTATTTTTTCTTTTTCATACTCCATTTCTAAAATAAGATCTTGTTGCTTACAGTATTTAAATAACTATTAAAATATCCTTAAAAGAAAGATTGGGTAGAATGGCTTTGGACAACGACAGTTTTATCATTTATGGTTTGGCTCCTGTATGATTTTCAGATTTAATTCATTATCTTGTGTTTTAGTAGACATCCTTGTATGTTTTATTAACAATTTCAACCTCTTTATTCTTAAAATATTGAGGAGGTTTATTATATTGGAAACCAAACGTTCGCCTAAAATTTACATTAAATGTAACTGGGATATAAGTTATCACTGTTACAAATCTCAACTGGCTAAAATAACTCTTAATAAAGCAATGTAATTCCTGAATTTCTGTGAGGAGTTTGTTACTTTAGAAAATTTTGTTCCAATGGAGAGATCCATCATGATGACTTTATTAATGATCTGCAGAAATACTCTATTGCATCATTAGGAGGTTAAATGACCTATATATGTTCCTCTTCCTTTTTTATGTTTTCTGGAATCTTCCATTAATTAAGTGCTAGTGAAGCTAATAGACTACAATTGGTTTTCTAAAATCATTTCATGAAACATTCAGGTATAGTTATATTTAATCAAATCTTAAACTTAATGAAAAATGACACATGTAACCAACCAACCATCTGTACCAAGATAGATTATTATCTGTGAATTAAAATAATAGTGGCAAGTTTTCTAGACCATATACGGATGTTATAAAACTAAGAATTTATTGTAATAGTCCATTTAAATGCTCAATGTGAATATGTATGACCATATTAATATAATTATTTTATATTACATATTAATATAATTATATTTATACTATCCATCAATATAATGAAATATATATTCATATACATTATACATATATAAGGGAAGATTATACAGATAATCTTTCCTTCAGATTTTACTAACAGAGAAAATGTAATCAAACATGGTTGCTGTTGAAAGTTGGAGAACTAAACAAATGAAGATTAAGGTAATTCAATGCTGAGATTAATTGGTGACTTTCAAGGCTCTATTTTAATCTGGATAACATAAAATGAATTATTTTGGTTCCACCTCTGATGCAAATAGAAATAATTGAAACAAAAACAAAACAAAACAAACAACAACAACAACAGAAAGAATTATTTTTTTCCCCAGAAATAAACATATAGTCATGGAGGGCAAAGATGAGTACTGGGACTTTGATTTCTACTTTTCGTCTAGGAACAAAGGATGATCGAAAAAATCACCTTCATCACATATAAGCAGAATGCATGTATTACCCAGGCATTTAAAACCCTGAAACTAAAAGCTTAGTGATATTCAACAGGATATTTATTAATTGTAGGTGAAATTGAGGCAAATATGGCTTTATTATCTTCCTTTGCAATTGAGAGAGACTAATAGTCCCGTTTCCATGACCAAAGTCACACAACTGTTCAAAAGCAAATCAAGAAGACTAATTTAGATCTAATGTGATTATACTTACAACGAATTCACTCTTGTTCCATACCATTGCACAAGTGTGCAGAAGGGAAAGAAATAATAGTAATAACATAATTACCATATAGTAAGAAAAATATTCCTGAAAGGTTTATAAATTCCAAAAAAGTTTACCATTTTGATATTTCTGCAACATTGTTGGAATTAAGTAAAAGATTCACTTTATAAAATGCCATCTGTTTTAGAGTGTGTGGATCTTTGCTATTGTTGCTTTGGCTGTTTTTGTTTTTATCAGTGTCTTAGTTGATTTGTACTACTATAACAAAATACCTCAGAGTAGAACATTTATAAAGGAGAAAGAATTATTTCTCACAGTTCTGGAGGGTAAGAAGTTCAAATTCAAGGCACCAGCAGGTTCATTGTCTGATGAGAGTTCAGTTTCTGCTTCTATGATGAGGACTTGATGTGCTATTCTCTCGATTAAAGAATAATGTGCCCTTACATGACAGAAAATCAAAGACAAAAGAGACAAACTCCCTCCATCTAGCCATTTTATAAGGGCACTTACTCTCATTCATTACAGAGGAGCCATCGTGGCATAATCACTTCTAAAAGGCTCCACCACTTAATACTATCACCTAAATTTTGGAGGGGACACAGTCAAACCATAGCATTCTGTACATCCTTCCACTTGTTCTAGTAATGGTTCACTGATTTTTCTACAGGAAATCACTTTCCTCCTTCCTTAATTCATATAGTTTCAGAGTGAAATCTATTAAAATGTGATAGTAAAGATGATGTCAGAGGTAGACACACAAATAATAAAAAGTAGAGGCACTAAAGAGTGAGAAAGAAGGCATGAAAATTATAACTGCCCTGGGCCATTTGTTGTAGAAACATATGTTGTTTTAAACACATCAGTCATTTTAAAATTTGCCATTGTGTTTAACTGAATACTCTGATTAAGGTCCACAACAATACCTCTGGTTCATGAAGAGAATTTTGTATTTTGTTCATTATAATTAACTAATGAGACAAAAATGTTCATAAAAAATAAGTTGAGTTACTTATTTTTTTCTCTCAGGAATCTTATTGAGTATACACGATTTCATGATCAAAAGGGTAAGTTTCAGATTAAAACAATAAAATTATTGGTTCGATTTCCTGAAATTTACAGATGGATATTAATTCTCTGAGGAAATCAAAGCACTTCTCCAGATCCCCAAGCTAACAGTGGCCAACCTGGACAAGAATCTATACCTTTTGGCCACATAGTACTCCATAGTCTACTACATCATTGTTTCCCCACTGGTTGAGTGGTCATCCTTTGATAAACAAAGCACTTGCCAGTGTATATTCAACTCAAAACATTGTTATTTATAAAGACAAATACTTTTGCACGTAAGTAGGGTTTTTTAAGAGGACACTCAGAGTAACTAAATTAATTCCTTGTTATTGAACCACCTTGTAATTCTATATCCAACAGAGTAAAATAATTGCTTTAAAATAATAATTTTTATTTTTCTAATCAAGCAGACTGGAAATAATTATTCTTGGTGTCTTTTGAATACATTTAAAATTTTGCTAGTGAAATGTATTATATAAATTATAAAAAAGATCAAAATATTTCAAGAATATAAGAAATTATTACCATAAAAATTGATGCTTACACAAATTAAACTGATGCAGAATCAAACTGTATAATAAGATTAGAACCAATTTGCTATAAACTTTGCTTTGACATGTATAAATTGATTCGAATTTGTATTTCTTGTACTAACTTAGTTAAAAGTAACTCTTTCCAGTTTTAAAAAGTCAACGTGGAATGTAACATCTTCACACCATTCTTAGTATGATAATTAATTTAACAGTGAGTAAATCAGTCAGAGTTTTTTCTATCATAGCACAAGATATGATGAGACATACTATGCTAAAATGAAAAGTCACCTGTAATATTAGGAGGTATATAATTTTAAGGAAAAAAAAATTGTACTCCTTGACTTACAATGAGATCATGTCTTGATAAACCCATCATAAGTTGAGAATAGTATAAGTGGAAAACACATTTAATATATGTATCCTACCCTACTGAATATCATCACTTAGCCTATCCTACCTTAAATATGCTCACATTTTCATTAGCCTGCAGTTGGGGAAAATCATCTGATCAAGTCCTATTTTGTAATAAGGTGTTTACTATGTTATATGTAGAAATTGCAATTGTTTTATACCATTATAAAGCTGAAAATTTGTTTTATTTTTCAGATTGAGAAAATTTTATTTATTACACAATTGACAATTATCATCCTTTACTTATTTTCATGTAATCTCAGGACTACATGATAACTGTCCTGAAATATCTTACAGTAAATCATCCCTTGCCTAAGCTCTTCATTGTAAATATCTAGTTTCTTTATATAATATTGCATTTTAGGTTTTGGGGTACAGGTGAAGAACATGCAAGATTGTTGCATAGGTACATACATGGCAATGTGGTTTGCTGCCATCCTCCCCATCACCTATATCTGACATTTCTCTCCCTGTTATCCCTCCCCAACTCCCCAACCCTCATTGACCCTCTCCTAGTCCCCCCCACACCACCACCACAGACCCCAGTGTGTGATGCTCTCCTCCCTGTGTCCAAGTGTTCTCATTGTTCAACACCTGCCTATGAGTGAGAACATGTGCTGTTTGATTTTCTGTTCTTGTGTCAGTTTGCTGAGAATGATGGTTTCCAGATTATTCCATGTCCCTATAAAGGACACAAACTCATTGTTTTTTTGTGGCTGCATAGTGTTCTATGGTGTATATGTGCCACATTTTCTTTATCTAGTCTATCAATGATGGACATTTGGGTTGGTTTCTGGTCTTTGCTATTGTAAACAGTGCCACAATGAACATACATGTGCATGTGTCTTTATAATAGAACAATTTATAATTCTTTGGGTATATACCCAGTAATGGAATTGCTGGGTCAAATGGAATTTCTATTTCTTGATCCTTGAGGAATCGCCAGACTGTCTTCCACAATGGTTGAACTAATTTACACTCCCACCAACAGTGTAAAAGTGTTTCTATTTTTCCACATCCTCTCCAGCATCTGTTGTATCCAGATTTTTTAATGATCACCATTCTAACTGGTGTGAGATAGTATATCAATGTGGTTTTGATTTGCATTTCTCTAATGACCAGTGATGATGAGCATGTTTTCATATGTTTGTTGACCTCATATATGTCTTCTTTTGAAAGTGTCTGTTAATATCCTTCACCCACTTTTGAATGGGCTTGTTTTCTTCCTGTAAATCTGTTTTAGTTCTTTGTAGATTCTGGATATTAGCCCTTTGTCAGATGAGTAGATTGCAAAAATTTTTCCTATTCTGTTGGTTGCTGATTAACTCTAATGATTGTTTCTTTTGTTGTGTGGAAGCTCTGGAGTTTAATTAGGTCCCCTTTGTCTATTTTGGCTTTTGGTGTTTCAGTCATGAAGGCCTTGCCTATGCCTATGTCCTGGATGGTTTTGCCTAGGTTTTCTTCTAGGATTTTTATGGTGTTAGGTCTTATGTTTAAGTCTTTAATCCATCTGGAGTTAATTTTAGTGTAAGGTGTCAGGAAGGGGTCCAGTTTCTGCTTTCTGCACATGGCTAGCCAGTTTTCCCAACACCATATTAAATGGAATCTTTCCCCATTGCTTGTTTTTGTGAGGTTCGTCAAAGTTCAGACAGTTGTAGATGTGTGGCCTTGTCTTTGAGGCCTCTGTTCTCTTCCATTGGTCTATATCTCTGTTTTGGTACAAGTACCATGCTGTTTTGATTACTGTATCCTTGTAGTATAGTTTGAAGTCAGATAGTGTTATGCCTCCAGTTTTGTTCTTTTTGCTTAGAATTGACTTGGCTATGCAGGCCCTCTTTTGGTTCCAAATGAAGTTTAAGGTGGTTTTTTCCAGTTCTGCAAAGAAGGTCATTGGTAGCTAATGGGGATAGCGTTGAATCTATAAAACCCAGGTCAAGATGGGTTCACAGCTGAATTCTACCAGACATACAAAGAGGAGCTGGCACCACTCCTCCAGAAACTATTCCAAATAATCCAAAAAGAAGGAATCCTTCCCAAATCATTTTATGAAACCAACATCATCCTGATACCAAAACCCGGCAGAGACTCAACAAGAAAAGAAAACTTCAGGCCAATATCCATGATGAACACAGATGCAAAAATCTTCAATAAAACACTGGCAAACCAATTGCATCAGCACATCAAAAAGCTTATCCATCACAATCAAGTAGGCTTCATCCCAGGGATGCAAGTCTCTTTCAACGTACACAAATCTATTAACGTAACTCACCACATAAACAGAATCAAAGACACAAACCACATGATTATCTCAATAGATGCAGAGAAGGCCTTTGACAAAATTCAACAGCTCTTTGTGCTAAAAATTCTCAATAATCTAGGTATTGATGGAACGTATCTCAAAATAATAAAAGCTATTTAAGACAAACCCACAGCCAATATCATACTGAATGGACAAAAACTGGAAGCAATCCATTGGAAATCTGGCACTAAACAAGGAGGCCCTCTCTCACCACTCCTATTAAATATAGTATTGGAAGTTCTAGCCAGAGCAAAGGCAAGAAAAAGAAATAAAGGGTATTCAATTAGGAAAGGAGGAAGTCAAATTGTCTCTATTTGCAGACAACATGATTGTATATCTAGAAGACCCCATCATCTAAGCCTAAAATCTCCTGAAACTGATAAGCAACTTCAGCAAAGTCTCAGGATACAAAATCAATGTGCAGAAATCACAAGCATTCCTAGACACCAATAACAGACTTAAAAAGATCCAAATCAAGAATGAAATGCCATTGACAATTGCTACAAAGAGAATAAAATACCTAGGAATACAAGTAACAAAGAACTTAAAGGACCTCTTCAAGGAGAGCTACAAACTACTGCTCAACAAAATAAGAGAGGACACAGGCAGATGGAGAAACATTCCATGCTCATGGTTCAGAAGAATCAATATCGTGAAAATGGCCATACCGCCCAAAGTAATTTAAAGTTGAAAATTCGTAAATCAAATCATCCTCATCCTAATCAGGGACAAGCTGTACTTTTTTTTTTTTTTTTTTTTTTTTTTTGTCTAAGTGGCTTTATTGAAAAATGTGGCCGGGCGCGGTGGCTCAAGCCTGTAATCCCAGCACTTTGGAAGGCCGAGGCGGGTGGATCACTAGGTCAAGAGATCAAGACCACCAACCTGGTCAACATGGTGAAACCCCGTCTCTACTAAAAATACAAAAAATTAGCTGGGCATGGTGGCGCGTGCCTGTAATCCCAGCTACTCGGGAGGCTGAGGCAGGAGAATTGCCTGAACCCAGGAGGCGGAGGTTGCGGTGAGCCGAGATCGCGCCATTGCACTCCAGCCTGGGTAACAAGAGTGAAACTCCGTTTCAAAAAAAATAAAAAAAAAAAAGAAAAGAAAAATGTTTTTTATCTTCTCAGCCATACTAAGAAAAAAAAAAGATTCTATTATTGCCCACCTCATGAATGAGAAAACTGAAGCACAGCATGTTCAGATAAACTTGGCCAAGGTCACACTACTGGGAGGAAGTGGAAGCAATCCAGGAATTCTGGATCTAGAATCTATGCTTTAACCAGCTTGCTCTAATCTGCAGATTTTCATTCCCCCTTATATAAGTTAAATAGTGCCATTAAAAATAAGCTTAATGAATATTAAAATAAAATATACTTTTATATACGATATATTTATCTTTACATTTTAAAAAATATTTTATAAGTACAATGTTATCTACACATTTATATGTTAAAAGCAGCATATTTGAATGAAATTGGATATGTATGTAAAAATAACTTTAGACTGATATCAAGTAATATACACTTGTAGAGTCACGACATACACTTATTTTTAATCTTTCTGAATATTTCATTTTCTTTTTCATTTTTTTTTTGGGGGGGGTTTAGTGAGCTACATCTTTTGACCGAGAAAATTCACCTTGAAAGTATGTCAAAAATGCTGGTAAACGTCATTGGATTTCCCTGTGAATAATTAATGCCATTATGATTTTTTTTTATTTTATTTTGAGACAGAGTTTTACTCTTGCTGCCCAGGCTAGACTGCAGTGGCGCAATCTCAGCTCACCACAATCTCCACCTCCTAGGTTCAAGTGATTCTCTGGCCTCAGCCTTGCAAGTAGCTGAGATTACAGGCATGCATCACCATGACCTGCTATTGCTATTATGATTTAGAGATGTATTTAAATTTGCCTAATTATAAGAGAAAAAAACCCACTGGAAATAAATGTTAATCAGTCTTTTCAAAACAAAATATCCCAAAACATGAAAATACAAAAAAAATAATAATGATAAATTTTCTGGAAATATGTTGACCAAATAGTATTTCACAGTAACATGAGGACCTTAATTTTTTAGTTTTGAAAAGAATGAAAACAGAGAGCCTGGAGAGATAAAACAAGAAATTTCTTGGTAAGAAATATGCCCACATTTTATTGATTTAATTTTAAACAAATTATTTATTAGAGTATTAACTCCAAGAATTCTACTAGTTAGTGGTGTAGGTAATTAAAAAAAAAACAGAAAATGGAGTGGACCTATTCAATTATATCATTTTTTCCACTCACATTACAGTCCAGAGACAAGACGGCAAAGCGTATTCAATCCACTAATGCAATTATGTAAGGACTCAGGTTCCTTCTATGTTGAACTTGTGGCATCCTCTTAAGGGTTGCATTGAACAAGGGATCAAGACTATCTCACCAACACCCTGTCTGTTTTACAGTTAGAGAAAAGGTTGTTTAGGAAGGAGAAGAGGGAAGTGGGGAGGAAAAAGAAGATGGGATTGAAAAGGGTGGAAGGAAACTTTTGGAGACAATGGTTATGTTCGTTGAATGTAGTGATGATTTCACAAATACATAAAACCATATGTTAAAATTTACCAAGTGCATATTTTAAATATGTGCAGTTTATTTCATGTCAATCACACCTCAATAAAACTGTTTTTAAAGTACACACACACACACACACACACACACACGAGTTCCTTCAAGTCACTTGAAATCCAAAAAGCGATTTTGTTAGAAGGATTTATGTGGAAGTCACAGCTCTTGCTTCTGCTTACCTTTCACTGGTTGAAGGTTACTGCAATGCTGCCACACATAGTTTAAATGGAGGCCAAGGACTCTGTTCTCTGAATTAGGTCGCCACATGCCCAGCTAATCCATGGTGATAGGTTGTGGAGAGAACACAAGGTTCTGTGGCTCAGGGAAAATGAAGATAATAAATTCCCGGGAGCATCAGCAGTCTCGGCCCTGGCTACTCTGTTTCATGAGTGTCTCATCACCTGAACAAGCTCCTGGTCCATTGTGACTGCTAGATGAATATTTTTTTCTATTATCAGGAAAAATAAACCATACAGAAGACAGTACTTTTTTTACCCAAAGTGACTTATAATAACTTATTTTTACAGAATTTATTATTTCTGACCTTAGTTTTTCAAAAGGGTATATTTAGCAACTGCCTGCAATGCACTGGAAAATACAATTAGATGTTTTGGTATTCTTTAAAATAAGTTAGAATGTGTTAAATCATAGTTTCTCAGATTTAACCACAAAAATCTAGAAAGCAATTTTTCTCACTTCCTTCCCCAAATTTATGCTTGCTTTCAAATCCCTTTTGAACTATGAATTTTGGATGATACTTTGTTTTTTTTCCTCAGCTAATCTTATATTGTCCTACATTTACTATTAACATTTTGAAATGTACTGATATTTGGTACTGATATCTGTTACATTGATTGGTAAGATCTGGGTAATTTTTGAAAATTTTTGAATTGTTATATGATATATTCTCCCACTGCTAATTATCACTTCTTTTTAACTCCTCTGTATTATCATAACTTAAAAGCTGAAAAATGACCTGAAAATTGTAAGTGAATGTTCTATTTCACCATCATATTTTCTACCCATAAACTTATGAAAACATCAAAATTATAATTTTTTATTCAAATAATAATTCTATGCCAAGATTTATAAAAATGGGACTTAAGCTTTGGCTTATATTTTAATTGTTTATGTAAACTCAGCCTAGATAATCATGTGAGCCTATTATCCTACTCGATCCCCTCTTATAGATCTGTATCTATATTCATATCTATACTTACCTATTAAAAGTAATGGCAAAAACCACAATTACTTTTGCACCAACCTAATATTTATTTATCCTATTGGTTCTGTCTATCTGAAGAACCCTGGCTAATACAAACATGATTTCCAAATATAGGCCTAAAGTAAATTTTAAAAATACTTATTTTTCTTCCCAGCCCTTTCATAGTACCATGGCATATTTACAATTCTGTTTGGAATTTAGAAACCTAGCCACAAAATCCTTCTGCCTGTACTGACCCATATCTCTATGGAAGACTACATAACAGCTGCTCTTTACCACGCCCACTTTGCCTCCTTTGTTTCTGTTGGGAATTATTACATTTTCTGAATTGTGTTTATAATAGTGAAGACAGGGTGGGTAGCGCCATCTGTGTCAGCATCCCCTTTTATTGTTGTAATGTTAGAAGTCTTGGAGACCCAGTGTAGAACATTTCATCAGACATTTGAAAAAACTGTATATTGAACACATACTCTAGTACACCTGTGTATTTCAGGTTCTATTTCCTTGTGGGTATGGCCATATGGCTTACTTTGGGCAAAAATTATAAGGGGGAATAAAAGGTGTCACTTTTGAGTAAAAAGATGTCAGAAAATCATAATCACCTCTGTGCTCTCTTAATGCCATGATGGTTCTGTTTGTATGTTGATGATATTAATGTTCTTCAAGGGCAAAGCAGCCTTTAAAGTTGGGACTGCTGCTCTGGAGAGTGTCATAAGCATGTAGGAAAGTTTGTGAGACTGAGAAATAAACCTTGATAGAATGGAATTATATTTTCCATTGTACAGACTGAAGGGCATAAGGCCCAGACATAGGTCCAGGCAATAAGAAGACAGCAGTGAAATACTAGATGAGGTTCTTGCTATTAGGCATACATTCTAGAGAAAGAATGGAGATGTGAAAATATAAGCAAATGGATACAGTTTTATAATATTTAGAAAATCAGGAATGAGGTCTTGTGTTATTAGCAATCTTTTTAATCTTCACCATTTGGATCATTAAAAAGTTTTACATTATTGTTTTATGTTGTAATTATTTGATTACTAAGAAAATTAAATGTTTCATATGTTTAGTCAGATTTTCATTTATTTTGTAAGTCATAATAAAAAACGTTTTACATTGCTGTTTTGTGTTGTATTTACATGATAACTAATAAAGTTAAATGTTTCATATGTTCAGTCGCATTTTCATTTCTTTAGTAAATAGACTTTTTATATTGTTTGAGGTTTTTTTAAAGGTTTCAATATTTTACTTAATATAAACGAATATAGATTAAAGTAGTTAGGCATCCCTCTTTCATATGTTGTATTTTATTTACTATTCAGTTGCATTTTAACTTCATAATATTTTAATTTTATGCAATTTATGTTTAATATGGCCAACTTTATTGTTTTCATTATTATATTTCTAAAACATACTTTCCCATAACTCATATAAATACTTGCATATATTTTCCTTTTAGTTGTTTTATGGTACTTATACTTGAAACAATTCACAAATCTTTCTCTGTGGCACATGATGAAAAATATTTGAAAAAATGACTCTCCCATCAGTCTAGGTTGCAGTAAGGGAAGAGGTGGACAGAGCCCTGAAATTCATGAGAAACATGTGTGAATGTGAGAAAAAAATGTTTCTTGTTTGCCGACATAGCCTATACTGATTTATGCAATTATTTTTACATTAATTAAGCTCTTTAAACAGTTTTATAATACAGCATGTGGAAAGGATTTTTTTTTCCCCTAGGGCAATAAAAATTTCCCGGATCTCTTCTGGCAGTGGAGAAATGTTTTAGATATTTTTTAGATATTTTAGATATTTTAGGTGGGAATAGAATTACTAAATCTTATGTTGCCTGTTTAATCCTTAAAGTTTTTATTTGTTTTATTTGTTTCTGTATTTTCAAGTAAAAATTTCCCCCAAGTGTAATAATTGTAATTTAAAATTTTACACCATGTGATTTAATAGGGTTTTGCTGTTTTCTTTTTTAATCATTAAAAATGTTGACAGAAACTTTCAAAATAACTGCATAACAATAAAAGGTCATAATATATTAAATAATAAATATTAGTATAGCCTTTTACAATGATAAATCAAGAACTCTCCTATAGTATATCATTTAAACTGAAATTTAATTAATCTTGCCAATGAAAATATGATCAATAAATATAATCTGGTTAAAATTAATGATAGAATAGTTTTTTGAATAATAATGATAAAAATAGTATAAAATTTAAAATATATGTCTCTCTTCTTTCCCTTAGCATAATGTTTTAGGGTTCATCCATGCTGTAGCATGTATCAGTAGTTCATTTTCTATATATAAATATTATTTAATTCTATAGATGTAACTTCTTTTATTCATTCATTAGTCGCTGGACATTTGGATTAATTTTGAGTTTACAGTTAATTTGAATAGTGAAATTTGTTTATGAATATGTATATGAAGACCATTGTTTGAATAGATACATTTTCAGTTTCCTTGGGAACATAACTAAGACTGGAATTGCTTGGTCATATAGTAAATCTGTGCTTTATATGTTGAGGAACTGCTAAGTGGCTGCATAATTTTACACTCCCATGATCAAAGTATGAGAGTTGCAACATCTCTTTTTTTTTTGAGACGCAGTTTCGCTCTTGTTACCCAGGCTGGAGTGCAATGGCGCGATCTTGGCTCACCGCAACCTCCGCCTCCTGGGTTCAGGCAATTCTCCTGCCTCAGCCTCCTGAGTAGCCAGGATTACAAGCGCACACCACCATGCCCAGCTAATTTTTTGTATTTTAGTAGAGACGGGGTTTCACCATGTTGACCAGGTTGGTCTCGGTCTCCCGACCTCGTGATCCACCCGCCTCGGCCTCCCAAAGTGCTGGGATTACAGGCTTGAGCCACATCTCTAAACCCTGGTCGACCCTTGTTATTTTATTTCTTTTTATTTAGACATCCTAGCAGGTATAAAATAAATTTTGATTTACATTTTTAGTGATTAATAATATTGATCATCATCTTGTATTAGTTAAGGTTTTTCAGAGAAGCAAAACAAATAGGATTTGTGTATATAAATATGCAAGTGGGAATTTATTATAAAAATTTGCTCACATGACTATGGAAGTTCCATGGTATTTTGTGTGCGAGCTGGAAAACTGGAAAAGGCAGTGGCATAATTCTGTAATGTGCAAAGACCTGAGAACCAGGAGAGCCAATGGTGTAATTCTCAGTCTGAGCCAAAGGGCTGAGAGAAAGGGGTGATAAAGGGGCCCTTGTGTACATTCTGGAGTGTTAAGGAAGCAGAGCTCTTATGTCCAAGTGCAGAAGATGCCTGTTCCAGCTCCAGAAGTGAGAGGAATTTCATCTTTTCTCTGCCTCTTTGTTTGATCTGAGCCCTCAAGAGATTGAATGATGCCCACCCACATTGGAGAGAATAGATTTTCTTTACTCTGTCTGCTAATTCAAATGCCAATCTCCTTCAGAAACATCTTCACTAGCACACAGAGAAATAACGTTTTGCCAGCTATCTGGGGATTCCTTAATCCAGGGAAGTTGACATATAAAAGAAACCATTACATTTTCTTGTGTTTTTTGAATATTTGTGTAACTTTTTCAGGAGAAATCTCTATTTAAATTCTTTACCTAGTTTTAAACTGGCTATTTGTCTTTCTGTTATTAAGCTGAAAGTGTCCTTTATATATTCTAGACACAAGGCACTTATCAGATACAGGATTTGCGAATATTGTTATCCACTACATAGACTGACTTTTCACTTTCTGAATGGTGTCACGTGAAGCACCAGAAGTTTTTAATTTTAATGAAGTTCAACATATTTATATATTTTTTGCTTTTGTCACTTCTGTTTTTGGTATTATATGTAAGAAATCACTGCCCAATCCAAGATAATGAAGACTTACACCACCGTTTTCTTGTAAGAGCTTTATAGCTTGAGATCTTACATTTAGGTCTTTTGTATATTTCAGGTTAGTATTTGGGAGATATGTTTTCATCTCCTTCTCTTGCATGTGGCTAAACAGTTGTCCTGCACTATTTACTGAAAAGACTTTTTTTATTTCCATTGAAGATCTTTTCAATATTGTCAAAATAAATTATGCCATTAATGTAACAGTTTATTCCTAGACTCTTAAGTGCTTTGACTAGTCTGAGTTTCTTTCATTTCTATATAATTTGATTGAACCACTCGTGGTCCCTAAATGCCTTGAGCTTTGCTGCTTTGCTGAGGCTGGACCAGGCAGTTTACAACTGCCTTAGTTTTCACTTGCTATTTATGCAGAATTTCAAGGTCAGCCATCATTGAGACATTAGGGATTTTTTAGGTGATTTTTGGGCATATGAACAGTCCTGCACATATCTTTGACCCACCAAATTTTCAGAAATTATCAGAATTTTCCAAAGCCCACTATTGACATCTTTTTCTCTAATTTGTCCTTTTAATATTTTTTTATGAATCTCTTATTAGCCTCAACTGGTATCACTACTTCAAGCTTAGGTGATGTTAAAGAATTGCCAGGGGCTATTTTTGACAAATGCTTTTGATATGACTATTTGTGCTGAGAGCATGTTCTAGTTATATCAGTATAGACAAGTCCTAAGAGTAAAGTTGTTCAGAGACTTTTCATACACGCTAGTGTAGGCATAGACTTGTTTGAGTAACTCCAAATTCATTTCGTCCTTTGCAACAACTGCTAAGCTACTAGGATGTGGGTTTTCATAGTTACTGTAACTGCAAGGCTGTTAGTTTTCAAGGCCACCAAAAATATGTCAATAGGGGATGGGTAAGATTTATTTAAAGTGCCTCTAAACTTGCTATACTCACTTGGCATGTAGTCATGTTTTCCAGAATTATTCTAGGATTATTCTTGAATTATTGCAATCTTTTGATTAATTCACCAAATTTGGGGAAAGTTGATTTTGTAAAAATTCAGCCAATATTCTCAATACTTTTATGCAGGAGAAGACTTTTGGAGATTCTTACTCTATCATTTGACATCTGCTTCTTGTAACTTGACACCACTTTATGGTTTAAATTGTATATAAATAACTACTTACTTTCGTAATTTTTACCATCTCTTTAAATATATTAGCTTGTTCTTAAAAAGTTTATAGTAGGATGTTTTAATCTTTATCACATTTTATTATCCTTTCCTGCAGGTTAAATATACAATACAACTCTGTTTAACTCAAGAATGTTTTTATAATTTATTTAGGTAAATGAAATGTGAACAGAAGGGTGCTTACCACTTCTTGGCAGAAATGTTAAGGGCCAACACATACTTTGCCATCATGCCCTCGCTGTTCTGCCATGAACATAGATGTAGTTTATATAGAATTTGTGCTAACACTGCAGGGAAGACATTCTGGAAAATCCACAGCCTATCATTGATGAACCTATAGCATAAGTCACTGAGATTTTTAAGTTTTCTACTTCAACATAACATAACTTAATCAAATTGATATAGTACCTTGCATCCATATGTTAAACAAGTTTTTGACAATGATAGTGTTCGACACTAAACAATCAGTGCTTGTAGAAGTAAAACATATTTGATTTTGCACAAGAGTTCATGATTGGAAGTTGTTTCAAAGATGATGTTTTTCCTTAAAGTTAATTGAAAATTTGGCTGGTTTTTCCTTATGTAATCCTCTCCCTCACTTTGCTTTTAATAGCTGCTTGCTGTAGGTAGGAATATATGTGTTATTGCTGTCAGCTAAAATATACGTTTTAAATATATTTTAATTAATTAAAAGTTTAGGAAAATCACATCTTGCAGTTAACCCAAATCTTCCTCTACATATATTCTCATGAATATTAGGTAATCACTGCCATTCAAGACCAACTGCTCTTCTTTGAACAGGACACTGAATTAAGACAGTCACTCTAAACTTCAAACTCAGAGTGGTTACCTGAATGACTTGTGAACCTTTCCAATCATGTGAACAGATCGCCTGTGTGCTGATGTGAAAAAAAAAAAATGAAACCTGAAGATTGTCAACACATTGTCACACCACAGCTTCTCACTCATGTCCTAATCCCCAATTGGATACCATTGCTATAACCAATCAAATAACTCTGCCTTGTCCTGTTTTTAAACATGTCCCATAAATCAGACAATTCTGTTGCTTTTTTTCCAGTTAATGTTGTTTTAATTTAGTATCCCATGGGGATAAAAAGTTTGTGGGTTTTTTTTGTTTTTTTTTTTTAGAGAGGGGAGGGCCTACGTGAGTATTTGCCTCTGTCTCTGTTTTTCCTCAAGGGATTTCCTCTGTACAAGAACATTGGGTGAGTTTTATGATGCAGACTCTGCTCACGAACCAGTCATTGTACCTGGGAAAGTAGTACAGAGGCAGGCATGCACACCAAAAGGAAAACTCGGGGGATTCTTGTTACTTATCTCTCCCCTAAGTACATAACCAGTGTATCAGAGGATCCTTTGAAACAACACACATGGATTTCACTCTTTTGGCTATGTCCCTATTTCACCAGAATATTAGGCTGAAATCTGCCTTTGACATTTCCTGGGGGTTGCATCTCAACTGCTGGCAGATTCTTTGATTCTTTTTGCAGCATCTTTTGGAGTGCTTCTAAAGCTAGATCAGAAATACCCATGTGGCAACACATTTAAGCAATCTTATTAGAAACCAATTTGCAGGCAGCTTTTGCTAGAGTTTTTTGCAGGAGCTTGAACAAGAAACCTATTTACACACACAGTGTGCTACAAAAGCCAAAGTGATGTTTCTAAAACTTAAGCTGCTCCCTGGTAAACACTCTCAAAACACCTAAGTCTGCCTAGACACTCTCAGTTATGAACCACAATGAATGCCTATTTAAAACTTGAAACACACATTTGTAAATTTGTTGGGAGATATTAATATGTGAAAGGCTTAAAAGTGAACACTGCACTTTGTATACTGTCTGATCTTCAGTGATATATACATAAATAGATTTTCTGATCAGCTGAACTCTTATAGGCTTCTGCTTTTGTTTCTGTTGAGGGGATTTAATTGTTTTGTTTATAATTGCTGTAACATACAAAGCACTATATTCTGAAGAGATAAATGCCATGCGTATTTTTAAAACCTTCTCAAATAAATTATGTTGCTGTTAAGACCTCTATTTTATAAATAGACCTTTTAAAAATGCATAGTGTTGCTTCAAAGACCAAGCAAGAAGTGCCTTGGTAATTGAATGGTAATTGGTAATTCCATTTGTACTGTATGTGGTTATGCTATTTCAGAGGCAGTGACCTGCCTTTTGTGATGGCATTATAAAGTCTGTGAAGAGGCTATTCTCCAGTATTTTTAGGTTAAATTTATAATTTGATTTGTACATTAACAGGTAAATAACAAAAAAATAGCATCTATGCCCATTATGTCACATAAAAGAGGATTCAGAAAGACTTGTGGAATGCTGTAACTGCAGTGCTTATGCAAAGAATGTAGACATTAATTTTTGAGATATTTTCCAAGTGTTGGTCGCCAGGAAGAAAAATGGATGCATTAGGTTATGCAAGGAGTATTGATAGTTCAAGTGTCTAAAAGTTCTTGCTCTTTGTTATCTATCATAACATCCTATTACTTTCTACATAATTCTTTATTCAACATTCCATTAAGTAATATCTGTTGAGTTCTGTGTTCTAGACACTGTTACAGGCCCATGGGCTATATCAGTGGAGAAAAAGGCTCTTAGAACTCTTAAGTTTTGTTTGGTCCATGATAATAAACAAAAAGCCTAATAAAGAAATTGTATACAATAGCAATATAGAAGAAGGTAATTGGTGTGGATTTAAAACAACAAGCAATGTGAGATAGATACTGGGGTGGAGGGATGAGAGGCAACTAGTTGCATCAATAAATAGAAATCTGGCTTCCTTAAAAAGAGTTAAAGATAAAAAGATTGAGCAATGTTTGTTCTTATCTTAGGAAAAGCTTTCCAGTTAGAGGAAAACGAATACAAAGGTTCTGAATCCCTGATGTGTTGGAAGGCCAGCAAAGTGGTTGTTGCTGGAAGTGGGGAAATGGGGTTATAGGAGATGAGATCAGAGAATGAATATAATATGGGTAGGGAGATCATGTAGAACATTGCAGGTTATTTTTAAATCTCTGATTTTCTCATTAATAAAAATGAGCAGAGAATCTGACTCATTTGTTTGAGCAGAGAATCTGACTCACTTGTTTAAAAGATAATTCTGGCTGCCACTGGAGGGAAGAGACACTAAGTAGAAAGCCATTTCAGGAATCCATATAAGGAGTGATGGTTACTCAGATCAAATTGTAGTGGTAGAGGTGGTGCAAAGTGATTACCTTCATGATACATTTTGAAGGATAATCCAAAAGAATTACTGATTGATTGGATTTGAGTGTGAGAGAAAGCAATTCGAAATTATCAAAAGTTTTCTGCAAGGATGGAGTTGTCCTTGACTAAGATGTGCAAGACTGGGAATTCAGGAACTTTAGGGGAGGCAGCATGTTTGGGAAATACTGGGTCAAAATACTTTTGTTTGGTGATAACCAGCGGCAGTTAAAGGGTCTGTAGTTCAGGAGAAAATGGTGATCTGGACATAAACATTTAGAAATTGGTCAGCATTTAGATTGAATTTAGTCATGATTTCAGACAAAATCATTTGGATGTGAATATCAATAGATTAGAGAAGATGAATGAATGGAAGGCAAAAGAAAAGAAAAAGTAGGACAGAGAGGAGAGGAGAAGAGAAGGGAGGGGAGGGGAGAGGAGAGGAGGTAAGAGAAGGGGAAGGGAGGGGAGGGGAGGGAAGGGAAGGGAAGGGAAAGGGAAAGGGAAAGGGAAAGGGAAAGGGAAAGGGAAAGGGAAGGAAGGAAAGGGTAGAGAGTTGGGGAAGGCACAAGAGAAGTAAGGCTGTCTGAGGAAGGCAAGAAAGAACCCATGAGATAATACATTATGTGGTCAAAGAGAAGGTGAGAAACTTGCCAAATAAATTTATAGTGTTCATTTATTCATGAAAAAAACTCAGAGGTATCCTGGAAACTGAGTAAAGAGGCTGATAACATTGTTCACACAAAGACAGTGGACAAAGTACTGACTAATACTATTAATAGTCAGATTTAGCTACATGGAGTTTATTGATGATTTGACAAGAGCAGTTTCAATGGAGTAATAGTGGCAAACATTTGGACTGTGTTTACCTAAGAAGTGTTAGATGTTTCTTATCTGCACTAACACTTTGGTAAAGCAAGAGGAGGTGAAAACTTGACAATGCAGGAGAAAAAGAAGAAATGCTAGTATATTGTTATTGAGTGGGTAACAGAATATGAGACCTCTACTCTAGAGGCAAACAAAGATGCTGTCTAGTAAAAATCACACATAGCAAATTGATGGCAGCAAGTCTGATTGTAAAGATACATATACATAGACTATTATGTAAGCAAGTATGATGTTAAGACTAAACAGGAGGGGCTGGGGGTGGGTTAGAGTATGTGCAACAAAGATATTTCCCTGGCTGGCAATGGTATTCAAGTTAAATAGGAATGGAATTGAGGATATTAAGGAGGTTAGTAAATGGAGGTGAGTAAAGTAGACCATGGTGAATTATAAGACTTCTAGTGACAGGATATAGAAAGCTTGAGATGGAAAAAGAAGTGGTGGCTAGAGAGTGGGATGCAAGAAATTGAGATTACAGGATAAGGGAGTCAGCAGCTTAAGGAGTACAAGTCAATCACTGAAGGACAAAATTAACAGTGCATATATATGAATATATATATCTTATCAGTTAACTTTTCCTGTGCAATTAAGTACCTCAAAACCTAGTGGACCAAAAGAACAAAACCGTACTTAGCTCATAATTCTCTGGGTTGGTCAGATGATTGCCCTGGTCTGGGCCTACTTGTCAGAAACCTAGTAGGCTGTCTCCTGTCTCTGTGACAGCTGAAGGATAAGCTGGTAATTTGATAATCAAGGATGGCCTCTCTTACAATTCTGGCAATTGGCTCACTGTTGGCCAGTGCATTAGGAATGATTCAGTCATATGTCTCTCATCCTTCATCTGACTAGCCCAGATTTTTTGTATGTCAATGTTAGAGTTGTAAAAACAGGAGTACACAATGCATACACTTTTTGTAAGCCTTTATTGTGCTATTTTCTAATAATCCCTTGGCCAAAACAAGTCATATGGCCAATTTAAATTCAAGGACTATCTAACTAAACAATACCTTTACATGGGAAAGACAAATGTGTGACAATTTTTGAAATCAACCGAACATATTTATTTTCTGTCTTATTAGCTAGATTTTTACTTCTGGCAGAGTGAAAACTGAATATCATATTCATTTCCGAACTTCCAGTGCCTAGTATAGTGTTTGACACACAGTAAGGGGAAAATTTCTAACAATAAGTGCATACAAAAAAAGAGGAAGAACCAAATAACCTAACAATGCATCTTAAAGAAATAGAAAGGCAAGAGCAAACCAAAAATTAATAGAAAATAAATAATAAAGATCAGAACATAAATTAATGAATTTGAAATGAAGAAAACAATACCAAGATCAAAAAAAGTTGGTTTTTTTTAAAAGATAAACAAAACTGTTTATCTTTGTTTATTTAGCCAGACAAAATACATAAAATCAGAGATGACAAAGAAGACGCTGCAACTGTAAATGGAGAAATTCAAAGGACCATTAGTGGCTACTATGGGCAACTATGTTCTAATAAATTTGAAAATCTAGAGGAAGTGGATAAATTTCTAGACTCATATCACCTACCAAGATTGAATCATGAAGAAATCCAAAACCTGAATAGACCAACATCAAGTAACTAGATTAAAACTGTCATTAAAAATCTTCAGCAAAGAAAAGTCCCAGATCCTATGGCTTCACCGCTGAATTCTACGAAATATTTAAAGAGTTAGTACCAATTCTATTCAAACTATTCTGAAAAATAGAGGAGCAAAGAGTACTTCCAAACTCATTCTAGGAGGTCAGGTCGGTATTATCCTGATATCAAAACCAGGCCAAGACACATCAAGAAAAGAAAACTACAGGCCACTATATTTGATGAATACAGTGAATATACACTATATTTCAACAACACATTAAAAAGATCATTTATCGACCAAGTGGGATTTATCCTAAGGGTACAAGGATGGCTCAACACATACAAATCAATCGATGTGATAAATCATATCAACAGAATGAAGGACAAAAAACATATTATTATTTCAATTGATGCTGAAAAAATATTTGATAAAATTAAACATCCTTTTATAATGAAAATGTGACTGAATTGTGAATGATGGACTCAGATCCCCAGTAGGATAGATTTGTTCTTCTGGGCTCTTGGTCCCTCACTCACCCAAGAATGGGGGAGAGAACCCCACAGGCCGTGGTGAACTTGTTTCAATAAATATCAGACCTCAAAGGGTTTTGCAGAAAGTGATTCATTTAAGCAGAGAGAAAGAGGAAAAAGGAGAAAGAAATAGATAGAGTGAGCTCCCATGCTGTGGTGAGAGGGGATCCAGAAATGGAATTTGCTCAGATATGGGAGAAAGGAACTTTTAACCTGGGAGATATTCCTGCCCCATTCAAGTTTTCTGTCCTATGAAAGGAGTTCCTTTAAACTTCTGCTGGAGTGATTGACCTTTGATTTCTGATATCTGATTTGTTGTTTGGCCCACAGTCCTCTCATAACTTCTCGCAGGCTTTTCTAAACAAAGGAAGTTCACCTGGGCAGTCTGTCTTCCTGCACGTGCAAAAGTTAAAGACCTCTAAGCCTCCAGAGGGAGAAGTGGGTGGAGGTATGGCACTGGAAAGTTCTTGACTTTGAAACTATGCTCCCTTGTGGACCCGGGAAGAGAATACATTCCCTCAACAAAGCTCAAAAAATGAATACAGATGGAACATAACATAATAAAAGTGTAGGCTGGGCGTGGTGGCTCATGCCTATAATCCCAGCACTCTGGGAGGCCGATGCGGGTGGATTATGAGGTCAAGAAATCGAGACCATCCTGGTCAACATGGTGAAACCCCGTCTCTACTAAAAATACAAAAAATTATCTGGGCATGGTGGTGCGTGCCTGTAATCCCAGCTACTCAGGAGGCTGAGGCAGGAGAATTGCCAGAGGTTGCGGTGAGACGAGATCGTGCCATTGCACTCTAGCCTGGGTAACAAGAGCGAAACTCCGTCTAAAAAAAAAAAAGTGTATACCTCAGACCTACGGCTACTATCATATGGAATGGGGAGAAACTAAAAGTCTTTCCTCTAAGATCTGGAACACACAAGGATGCCTGCTTTCAGCAGTGTTATTCAACATAGTACTGGAAGCCCTAGATGGAATAATCAGACAAGAATGAAAAGAAAGGAAGAAATCAAATTTCTTTATTTGCAGATGATAATAGGTTGGTGCAAAAGCGATTGCAGTTTTTGCCATTAAAAGTAATGGCATTTCTATATGCTAACAGTGAATAATTTGAAAAAGAACTAAAAGGCTAATCCATTTACAATGGCCAGAAATAAAATAAGATACTTAGTAATTAACCGAAAACGTGAAAGAACTCTATAATGAGAACTATAAAACAATGATGACAGAAACTTACGAGGACACACATGTAAAAAATGGAAAGGTATTCCATGTTTGTAGAATGGAAGAATCAATATTGTTTAACTGTTCATATCACCCAAAACAATCTACAGATTCAATGCAATCCTTATCAAAATGCCGATAATATTCTTCACTGAAATAGAAAGCACAACCCCCAAATTAATACAGAATCATAAAAGACTCAGAATCGCCAAAGATACCCTGAGGAAAAAAAAAAAAAAAAAACTGAGGAATCACATTATCTGACTTCAAATTACACTACAGAGCTATAGTAACCAAAACATCATGGTATTTGCATAAACAGACACATAGACCAATGGAACTGAATATAGTACACAGAAACAAATCCACATACCTACAGTGCACTAATTTTCAACAATGATGCCAATAACATATGCTAGGAAAAAATAGTCTCTTCAATAAATGATGCTGAGAATACTGGATATCCATATGCAGAATAGTAAAACTAGAGCCTTATATGTTGCCATATACAAAAATAAAATCAAAATGTATTAAAGACTGAAATCTAATACCTCACACTGTGAAACTACTAAAAGAAATCATTAGGGAAACACTGAAACATTAGAAACACAGGCAACCAAAACAAAAATGGATAAATGGGATCACATCAAGTTAAAAAGCTTCTACACAGCAAAGGAAACAGTCATCAAAGTGAAGAGACAACTCACAGAATGGGAGAAAATATTTGCAAACTATGCATCTGACAAAGGATTAATAATCAGAATGTATAAGGAGCTGAAATAACTCAATAGCAAAAAGTAATAATAATAATAATCTGACTTGAACATGTACAAAATATCTAAATAAGCTTTGTTCAAAAAAAAATGAATACAAATGGCAAACAGGCATATGAAAAGGGTTCAACATCATTTGTCATCAGAGAGATGCAAGTCAAAACCATAATGAGATGTTATCTCGCCCCAGTAAAAATGACTTTTATCCTAAATGCTAGCCAGGATATGAAGCAAAGGGAACCCTCATACATTGTTGGTGGGAATGTAATTAATGCGAATACAAGGCAGAACTGTGTAGAGGTTTCTTAAAAAATAAAAATAGAGCTACCATATGACCCAGCAATCCCACTGCTGGGTATAAACCCACAATAAAGAAAATCAGTATACCAAAGAGTTTATTATCATCATGAAGTTCAAGGTCACATGATCGACCGACTAGATAAATTCTGGCCTTTCTCCTACTAGATCTCTCCCCATTGTTAAACTGCCCTCCCACTGTTGATGTAATACTATTGATTATATCATTTTTCTGCCAAGCAATCTCAATACTTCATTCTTGAACAAATTGTCAGCTGAACATTTAAAGGCCAAGATTCCACAAACTCAACCAACTTTTACCAACTTTTCTTCCAAATCTTCCCTTATTGCATCATATATTCCTGCTACCTGGACTATAACCCTTTCCCTTAGCGACATCCATACGGTTTTTCATTAGCTTTTTCTCTTCTGCCCACCAGCAGTTGAAGCTATTTCTTCCTTTACCTACACCCTCAGCTTCTTTGCTGGTCAAAATCTAATTCACTAGACATTGTTCCATTTAATGACACTTCCTTTAAGAAAAAAACTGTTACCCAAAATCCCCCAGTGCCCCACACACACAAAAATATTCTGCTGCAGAATCTTGGTAACACTCTCTCTTTCATATCTTGTTCTAAATGGCTGTTCACTTTTTTCTCTGTTCTCCTAGGGTCCAACGTACTTGATCACGGAGACGGTATCATCTTAATTACTATGTTTACACCTACGAGACACAAAGTCTTATGCATAAACTGTATCATGAATATTTCATAAACAAATGTCAAAAGAAGAAACTGAAAAGCTCATATGGTCTTAATCTTACTAAACATTAGGAGGCAATGTACATTAATGAAATGAACTGAAATTACCATCTCGCACACTTATATTTGCTCTGCGACTTCCTCCCATTGTGCATCCATTTCCAGAGGCTAAATAATAAATCACACAACAGAAAAATGCAAATTAAATCGATGTTAAGGAGAGTGTTATTAATTCAAAAGAATACATCATAACTACATTTCAGTGTTCAAATGTATAAACTGCATGAATCTGAGGCAACTTTGATGACCCTTATACATGTATCACTGAGGATTTAGAACTAAGAAAATGCTATTAAAATACGTTCAACATCAGTTAAATAGGGTAACAATTGCTCTTATGTAGTTATGTTAAAAAAAATCTTTCAAAGCAGTACTAATTAAATAGCATAGTCATTTTTGTTTATGTCATATTTTCGGTGACACTATTTCATCTCTCCATAGCAACACATACTTGCACATATTAACTGAAATATTTTGATGTTGATGTTTTACACTTTTTGGCTTTCTAGAAAAGTATTTTGAAATAGTTTCAGTTTTTAAGGGACGATTGACAAAACTGTACATATTTATGGTATATAAGCTGGTGTTTTTGTGTATGTGTACACTGTGAAATGATAAAATCAAGCTGCTAATTAACATAGGCATCACCCCATGTACTTTTTTTTTGTGGTGAGAACACTTACAATCTATGGTCTTAGCAATTTTAGTGTATATCTGTATTATTATTGACTATTTTCAACAAGCTGTACATGAGATCTCCAGAACTGATTTTTCCAATATAACCAAAACATTGTACTCTTTGACTCATGTCTTATCATCTGCCATTCCTCCCCTAGCCTCTGTAACTATCATTTGACTTTCTGCTTCTGTGACTTCAACATTTTTCAATTCCACCTGTAAGTAAGACTGCACAATATTTGTCTGTCTTTGTCTGGTTTATTTTACCTCGCATAACATCCTTCAGGTTCATCTATGTTGTCACAAACAGCAGAACATTCATCTTTCCAAAGGCTGGTTGAAAATGTTTCTCTCTCTGTCTGTGTGTGTGTGTGTGTGTATGGAGGGTGTGGGTGCCAATCATGGCAAAAGGGGAAGCAGGTAAGTCTACAAGGTAGCATGAGCGAGAGATAATTGAAATATATATTATATATGTATTTTGTACATTATATATAATTAAAATATGTATTATATATAATAGTATATACATATATACTATTATATGTTTAATAATATATATTTATCATAGATTTATTATATGTAATATGTATCTAAGATATATATTACACATATGATATATACTATGTATAGCTATTATCTATAAATGTTGTAATCCTCAGTATCTGTGGATGGGTGAGTATAATGAAATCCCAAGGATCCTTGAAAGTAGAAGAGGGACATAGAAGAGGTGGAACCAGAGAAGTGAGTCTGACAAGAACTTTTCCAAATTTTGTTGACTTTGATGATGAAGCAAGGGGCCACAGGCTAAGGAACTTGTGCAGCCTCTCAAAGTTGAAAAGGGCAAGGGAAAGAGTTCTTCCTAACACTTCCAGAAAGAAAATCGTTCTGCTGAAACCTTGATCTGACTTCCAAAGCTACAGAATTATAATTCATTTGTGTTGCTTTAAGCCACCAAGTTTGTAGCAATCTGTTAAAGTAGTTGGTCACAGAAAATTAATACAACAGCCAGACGCAATGGCTCATGCCTGTAATCCAGCACTTTGGAAGGCCAAGATGGGTGAATTACCTGAAGCCAGGAGTTTGAGACCAGCCTGGTCATTATGGTGAAATTCCATCTCTACTAAAAATACAAAAATCAGTCAGGCCTGGTGGCATGTGCCTATGACCACAGCTACTCGGGAGGCAGAGGCAGGAGAATTGCCTAAACCTGGGAAGTGAGATTACAGTGAGCTGAGGTTGCACGACTGCCCTTCATCCTGGGATACAGAGAGAGACTTCGACTCAAAAATGATAATAATACAATAAAAAGAATTCATACAACAAGTCTTTTATCTAAATTTCTGAAATAAGCATAGGATCTGTCCATTCCTAAAAAGTTCTTCAACTTTCTCTTGTTACATAATTTCTCTTAAAGTATTTCTAGAGCTCTATTTTTTTTAACTTAGGCAGAATCATTTTCTGCAACTTAAAAAAAACCCATAAGTTTTAAGACGTCCATCTATATATTTTGATTGTCTTTTGTCTTCCTTAGATTATAAATATCCCATAGAAAAATTATAATTTATTCCAAATATAAATGAAATGTTACACAATCTTATAAATTTTCTTATTCAATAATATATGCTGCTCATGATTAACTGATTTCATAAAAATTTACACAAAGAATAATTCACAGAGAAATAAGTACTATAAAAATTTTATTGGAAATAAAAATAGAATAATGTGAAATTAGTCATGAAGCATTACATTTTTTCTTTCTCTCTGAAACCTTCTTTAAATGTACACCTACTATTAAATAATTCTAATGTAGTAGTTGTATAATTTTTATTTTCATCTTGTACTTAAGCATTTTGTATGTTAGCACATTATCTTTATTGCTTTTATTTTTACTGGCAGTAGAATATTTCATTGTTATGCTGAAATTCATGTATTGTTATCATTTGTATTATTTTATTTTTTAAGGTAATAATAAATGTTCTTTCCTTAAAATAAATTCTCACGAGTTGTAATTTTTTTTTGTACAAAACCATTAATCTTATTCTATTTATGGAATGTTTTCCAAAAGTTTGTAGTAATGAACACTGGGATCAACTATATACGAATGTAAAAACATTATGCCATGGTTTTGCAGAATATGATACCATCCTCTTTTTCTGCATAAGACAATTCATGGAAGTCAACTTATTTTCCTATCCTATTGGCCTCTGGTTTCATTATTGATGTTAAGAAGACAGCTGTCAGTCAAAGGTTTATGCCTCTTCTAGGCATGGGTGTATGGATGTGAGAGGATGTGTATTGTTTTTTAGGTACTTCACAGATAATTTCTTTGGCATTAGTATCCTGTGTTTTAATTATGTTATGTCTAAGCGTGACTTCGTTTTATTTATACTTCTCAGGATTCTGATTTAAAAATGTTTTATTTGATTTATTTAGGTGGCCATATTAAAAAAATTAGTGTTTCTCAAATATTCTGGATATATTTTGGCTAATGTGTCTTCAAATATTTTTTCACTGTTTTTATTTTTTGGAAATCTGATTTAATGTATATTTATCTTTACTGTCTTATACATCCATGTCTCTCCAACATATCATATTTTCCATTTTGCTTTCTTTTTTTTCCTAAAACCTCTTATATTCCTTGTTTTTAACCTGATGCTTATTTATCTTTTGATAATTTTAATAATTATATGTATACATATATGTGCATGTTTGTGTACATACATCTATATATTTTAAAGAATTACAAGCAAATTTAATTTACACTAAAATCTATATATTTTATTTATTATTCAGATATTCAAGCCTTATTTCTGTGATCAATTATTATATTAATTTATATCCATTTCTACTTTGAAAATCATAAGTATTTTAAATCTTCTAGTATTAATTTTGATTTCTTATTTGTCAATTATGATTTTTTTATTTTATTAGCTAATTTGTGACTTTTGAATTTGAGGTTTTATTCTTTTGTGGACCTATGGAAATCTAGTGGGTATATATTGCAGTTGAGTTGCCTAGGACACCATTTTCTTTTACCATCATTTAGTTGTCTGCATGCACTAGAAATCCAGGATCATTTTAAATTAAATTATGGGTTAATATTTTTTTAAATAACATAGTGTTCTAGTTCATTGTGGCCTGCTATTATAAATTACCATATACTGGGTGACTCATAAAAAATCAGAAATGTATTTCTCATAGCTCTGGATGCTGTGAAGTCCAACATCAATATATTAAGAGATTCAGTGGTGAGGACATGTCTCTTGCTTCATACAAGGAAGTTTTATTTTACTGTGTTCTCACATGGGTAAAAGAACTAACTTGTGCCCCTTAAGGTGGGCACAAGTTCCAACCATGAAGATTTCATGCTTATGAGTTAACCACCACCCCAAACCCCACTTTATAAAATCATTGCATTAGGGGTTGATTTCTCAATATATAATTTTATTTTATTTCAATTTTTGGAGTGGAAAGTGAAAATACTCACACCATAGCACACAGATTGTTTAAATTTGGACCACAGGCCTGAAGGATTGTTTAAAAAGAGAGAAAAGGAACTTGAAATAACTATTATTTACCTTTAAATAAATTTACACATACAAGTAAATATATTTATCTTGGCATTCTCCAATAATATTTAAATGAGAAAACTGCTATGTAATGAGGAATTTTATTTCTGTTAGGCATTGCCCTACAGTCATTTTGAAAATAGCTAAATTTTGATAAAAACAGTGAAATGAATGACATTTAATTTGCCTTTATCCTATTCAATGCTCTCTAGCCCAGGTATAGACTTGTAAAATATTAGAGCAGTTCATGTTCCTGGTACCAAGGCAACAGAATACAGTTGCTGATACTTCAAAGACTCATTCTAAAAAAAAAAAAAATCCCCAATATCTGACCCATCTGGTGGTCCTCTGGCAACTCCCCATATAAAAGGCCTAACTTTTTAGACATTATGCAAACACACATCATACTAAAAGTTTCTCCTGGGGAGCAGTTGTTGAAAATATTTACAGGCAAGTTTAATATTACAGTCATTGGAGTAAAGGATAAAAGTTGTGTCAAACAATACACTAATCAAAAAACTTAAATGGAAAAGCTGAGAAAAGAGATGGTGTATTAATAACCTAGGGGTGTCATAAGAAAATAACAGATTAGGGCCGGGCGCGGTGGCTCAAGCCTGTAATCCCAGCACTTTGGGAGGCAGAGGTGGGTGGATCATGAGGTCAAGAAATCAAGACCATCTTGGTCAACATGGTGAAACCCTGTCTCTACTAAAAATACAAAAAATTAGCTGGGCATGGTGGTGCGTGCCTGTAATCCCAGCTACTCAGGAGGCTGAGGCAGGAGTATTGCCTGAACCCAGGAGGTGGAGGTTGCGGTGAGCCGAGATCGCGCCATTGCACTCCAGTATGGGTAACAAGAGCGAAACTCCGTCTCAAGAAAGAAAAGAAAAGAAAAGAAAAGAAAAGAAAAGAAAAGAACAGATTAGGTGGATTGAACAACAGAAATTTATTTCATATAGTTTTGGAGGAATTTTGCCATCAGGATGCTACCATCATTGGTTTCCGGTGAGGGATCATTTTCTGGCTTGCAGATAGCAATCTTTTTACTGTGTGCTCACGTGTTGGAGAGAGAGATCTCTCTCTTCTTTTTATAAGGTCATGGTCCATTGAATTAGAATCCCATCCTTATGACATCATTTAACCTTAATTGCCTCCTAAAGACCCTGTCTCTGAATACAGTTATCCAGGAAGTCAGGATTTAAATATATGAATTTTGGAATAGGATGGCACAATAGAGTTTGTAATAGATGCTACAGCACCTTTAAAAAGCATTGGCGTATTCCTGGAAATCTAGAATTCTATGTGTGGCCGCATGCATGCTCAGGAAAGACCTGAAAATGTATCAAGCTTTCACCTCTAGCTGACATTGAAACTCTGCACAAGCAGGAAATTGATGGCTAAGGCAACTGGTAAAAGGTAAGGCATAGTGTTAAAGGTATGCCATGATATGCACACCACATTTTTTTAAATATGACGAATTTACTGAGTTGGAACATTTAAGGATATCTCTCTCCAATCATCAGCTGACCATTAAGGCAACCAAGCAGAAACGTCAGTGGTCATACAAAATAAGGAATACATATTTTATAGAATTTATAAATCATTTAATCAGACATAATGCTAATGTAAGTCAAGGAGCATCTGGGAGGCCAAGAGGGGTGGATCACAGGTTAGGGGTTTGAGACCAGCCTGGCTAATATGGAGAAATTCTGTCTCTAATAAAAATACAAAAATTAGCTGAGTGTGGTGGCACATGCCTGTAGTCCCAGTTACTTGGGAGGCTGAGACAGAAGAATTGCTTGAATCTGGGAGGTGGAGATGGCAGTGAGCTGCCATTGTGTCACTGAACTCCAGCCTGGGTGACAAAGCGAGATTCTGTCTCAAAAAATGGAAAAAAAAAAAAACCCAAAAAACAAAAAACTTCCTAAATCTCATGAAAATTATTAATCTTCACATTCAAGAAGCTCAACAAGCTTCAATAAAGATAAATTAAAAGATATGTACATGTAGACACATGTCATAATCAAATGGCCAAAAGCAAACTAAAAAGAGACATATTTGAAAATAGCCAGAATGAACCAACTCAACACACACGAGAATCCTCAATTAGGTTAATCACTGATTTTTTTTTTAATCAAAAACTATGTCGGTCAAAAAGCAGTAAGATAACACATTTAAAATGTACAAGTAAAATAACTGTAAACTAATAATTCTACATGTATCAAAACTGTCACTCAAAAATGCAACAGAAATTATGATATTTTGTGATAAACCAAATCTGAGAGAGCTGTTTCTAGAAGACCAATGTAAAACAAATGCCAAATTGTGTCCTATAGTCTGAAGTGAAAGGACATTAAATAATAACATAAATCCACATGCAAATTAAAGAGTACCAGTAAAGGTAACTATATAAGCAAAAATAATAGCATAAATATACTTTAGGTTTATGACTCCTCTTTCTTTTGTCTGATATAAAGGGCAGCTGCATAGAGCAATAAGTATAAATCTATGTAAGTTTGCACACACTGTATAAAGATATAATAATACAACATTAGCATAAAGGGAGGAGTAGAACAGAGCTCTGCATGAGCAAAGTGTTTGTATACTATTTGTGTTAGTCCCTGACAGGGAGGAGAGAGAGTGAGGAACTCAGTAAGCAAAATACTCCTCTTCTATCTGATTTCTTCCAGCAACACTGGCAGTCCACTTGATCCTGCTTGTCCGCATTGAGGGCAGGTCTTCCTCTACCAGTCCACTGACTCACATATCAATCACCTCTGAAAACACCCTTAAGGAAATATCCAGAAACAATGCTTCACAAGCTATCTAGGCATCCCTCAACCCAGTCAAATTGACACCTAATATTTAACTATCAAAATTAACCATAACACTATCTAAATATGTTCTTATAAGTTGGCAAGTTAATCCCCAGAACAATCAGTAACGAAGTAGATAAAAATATGTATGGACACAATAGAAAGAAATAGATGTATCAAAGAATTAAAATGTCAGATGATATATAGAAAAAATATAGCTTTATCTCAGATGTAACTCCTACTTTATCAGTAACTGTATGTAATATACAGTTGACTCTAGAACAACAGAGGTTAAATTATGTATGTCCACTTATATGCAAGTTTGTGTTCAATAAAAGTTACACTAAATATACCTGTCTCTCTTCTCTCAAGTTCCACTTTCTCCACCTCTTCCACTTTTGCCACCTGGAGAGAGCAAAATCAACTGCATCTCTATTTCCTCTTTAGTCTACTCAATGTGAAGACTATGAGGATGAAGGATTTTATGGTGATCCACTTCCACTTAATGAAAAGTAAATATATTTCTCTGATGATTTTTCTAATATTATTTGTTTTTCTCCAGCTTACTTTTAAAATGCAGTATGTAATACATATAACATATAAAATGTATTAGTTGCCAGTCTGTGATATCGGTAAGGCCGGGGGTTAACAGTAGACTATTAGTAGTTAAGTTTTGTGGCAGTCAAAAGCTACACATGACTTTTCTTCTGTGTGAAGGATTGGCACACTTATCTGTCACAATGTTAAAGGGTCAATTGTAAATGATTTAAACACTTCAATTAAAAGGCTGAGGCAGGAGGAAGGTTAAGATATATGACCCAACTATATACTGCCTACTTTAACCTTTATATTTAAAGACAAAGTAGGTTACAGTAAATATAAGAAAAGATATGTTATGCAAACTAAATTTAAAAAGAGCTGGAGTAGCTATACTAATTACTAATCAAACAATGTAACCTGATCTAACAAGAAAAATTTCTGGAGACGAAGGATATTTTATAATAATGAAAACGTCTGTCTGTTGAGAAGACGTAGTGATTATAAACATTTATGCAACTTATAAGAAAGTGCAAAAACACAGCAAGGAAAAGCTGTAAAGAATTAAAGTTTGAAATTAAAAATTCAAAAATAAGAGTTAAAGACTCTAATATTCCACTATGAATAATGGATATAACGACTAAACAGAAGCTCAAGAAGAAAATGAAAAATTTGAACAATGCTATATAGAAACTAAAACTAATTAATATCTATAAAACAAGCCACCCAACAGCAGCAGAATACACGTTCTTATTAAGTGTGTATACATGATATTCTCCTGTAGAGACCATACATTCGACCATAAAACAAGTCTCACTAAATTTAAAAGGACTGAAATAACACAAGGTATGTTATTCTCACAATCAAAGAAAACTAGAAATCAATGAGAATAAAATTCAGAAAATTCAAAAAGATGTGGAAATTAAAGAAATAAAAGCTCCCATTCAACTAATAAGTCAAAGAAGAAATAACAAAAGTAATTAGAAAACACTGTGAAGTGAATGAAAACAAAATCTCAAATTATCAGAACTTATGGGAAGCATCTAAAACAGTGCTCAGAAGAAAGGTTAGAGATGTAAATACTTCAGAGAATTTTTAAAATCTCAAATTAATAACCTAATATTCTACCTCACATACTAACAGAAATAAGAGAAAATTTAGCCCAAAGCAACTGGAAGTAAGAAAGTAATAAAGATTAGAGCATGAATCAAATTGAGAATAGAAAGTCAAGAATGAGGGGCAAAATTTAGTTATTGTAAAGATCAATCAAATTTAGCAAATTAACTAGACTGCTCAAGAAAAAAAGAGAAGATTCGAATTACTAAAATTAGAAATAACAGAGGGAGCATTACTCTCCTCCATAAAGAAACCAACATTAAGTGAGTACTATAACAATTGTATGCCAACAAATTAGAAAACCTTTTTGAAATGGACAAATTCCTATTAAGAAAAACTACCATAACTGACTCAAAAATATTTTTAAAAGCTGAATAAACTTACAACAGGTAGAGTGAGTGAATTAGTGATTTAAAGAAAACAAAAACCTTAAAACAATAACAACTTTCCACAAGAAAAAGCTAAGGAACAGATGGCTTTAATTGTGAATTCTATCAAAAATTGAAAGAAGAATTTGCACCAATTTTTCAAAAACTCTTTTGAAAAACAGAAGAGGAAGAACATTTCTAACTCATCCTTGAGGCTAATAGTACTGTGACATTAAAACAAGACAAAGACATTAAAATAAAAGAAAACCACAGAACAGTATCACCTATAAATATAGATGCAACAATTAAACATACTTGATCATCAAAATAATTTGACAAAATCCAACAATTATGCATGATAAAATCACTCAGTAAACTAGGAATAGATATTAATTTCTGAAGCATAATAAAGAGCTTCCATGCTAAATCCACAAATAACATTATACCTTATGTTGAAGACTGCAAAGTTTATTCTTCTTTTTCTTTATGAGAGGAGGTTTTGCTCTTGTTGCCCAGGTTAGAAAGCAATGATGCGATCACAGCCCAATGGAACCCCCACCTTCAGAGTTCAAGCGATTCTCCTGTCTCAGCCTCCCGAGTAGCTGGGATTACAGGCACATGCTACCATGGCCGGCTAATTTTTGCATTTTTAGTAGAGACGGGATTTCATCATATTAGTCAGGCTGGTCTCAGACCCCTGACCTCAGATGATTGGCTCACCTGGGCCTCCCAAAGTGCTGGGATCACAGGCATGAGCCCCGGGGCCCAGCCAAGTTTATTCTTAAGATCAAAAACAATGCAGGGGTGTCTTCTCTCATCATTTATATTCAATATTGTACTGATTGTTTTAGCCAAGAAAAATATAAAGGTAAATGAAACAAAAGGCATACAGACAGGAAATAAGAAGTAAACTATATTTATTTGCAGGTAACATAATCTTCTACAGAGAAAATTCTAGAGATACATATACAAATAATAAAAACTACTACTCATTAAAAAAAAATAATAAACCTAATATGTAATTCTTCTCTTCAGTACTTTTTTATTTCCATAGACAAATTTTGTCCTTCATCTAGCACTGAGGGTATTGTGTTTATAACCTGTAATACTAATTAATATATGCTATAAAAAGATACACAGCTTATTATCTAATTAATATCTTGAGGGCAGGGTCATTGTTATTACTTCTTTCTTCTTTTCCTCATTCCTCTTTTATGATTTTCTTCATTTTTAACCGTTGTGATATATTTATTATATATCTAATGAGTATAAAAAAATAGTGCTTGGCCCAGGATAGGTACCTACAAAATATATATTAAAGACATTTTTAAATGATATTAGATGAGTGGGGTTTTTTTGCCTGAAGTCACAAGATTATTAAAATACAGTGTTCGTTACATTCTAATTATTTTTCTAACATTTGAATAGTTGTGTGTCAAGATTAACTGCTAGATAATATTAGATACCCATTTTTTAAAAGCAGAATATCCATGGATCTATTTGTGTTTCTGTTTATATAGGTAAATACACACGCACAAATACACATATATATACTAAAACTGTGTTTTATGTGTCTATATATATACATAGTTCTTTGTTTTAAGTGAATCAAGTAAGATCACACATTTTAAAGCTCTAAATAAGAGGAAGTAATGAATTTTCATTTCATTTCTAAATTGTCCAATTAATATGTTATGTAGTTCTTAGAGACAAAAGTAAGATCATTTCCCTTTTTTGATAATTTATTTTACTTTCTAGTCCAGGGTACAGTATTCATGATAGCAACAAGTCTTGGTAGATTTAGAGGCCTTCCCTTGATCAATCTCAGGATAAGTGACGATTCTTTACTAATGCTTCCAAGAACATTAAAATTAATATATCTGTCTTCAAACTTGCATTCATTGAAATAGTAGTGCAATGGCATTTGGAGAAACTGTTTTCCAAATTGAACCTAACATCTCAGTTATATTAATATACTCTATTTCATTATATACATCAACAATATTTTATAGACATTCTTTTATTAATTTGACAGAGAAACAAATTAAGACACAGATGTCTCAGGTGAAGTCCCCAACTTTTCAGACCTATTAAACAGTGAAACCATGATTTTAACCAAAATGTCTGATACTTTTACTGAGCCACATGTCCTAACATTATATTGAAAGATGATTCTTGAAATCTGTTTGGTGATAGACAATACAGTTAGTATTCTCTTGAAAAAATATGTGGTATTTCATTTTCTGTTCTTGTGTCAGTTTGCTGAGAATGATGTTCTCCAGATTCATCCATGTCCCTACAAAGGACACGAACTCATCATTTTTGATTGCTGCATAATATTCCATGGTGTATATGTGCCATATTTTCCCAGTCCAGTCTGTCATTGATGGGCATTTGTGTTGGTTCCAGGTCTTTGCTATTGTAAACAGTGCTGCAATGAACATTCGTGTGCATGTGTCCTTATAGTAGAACGATTTATAGTCCTTTGGATATATACCCAGTAATGGGATTGCTGGGTCAAATGGAATTGGGCAAGAGTCATGAAATCTGTGTGCCTCCAAGTTTTTCATATATTTTGAGTGGAGATTAAAGAAATGTCCATTTTCTAGCATTATTTTGCAGATCTGATGAAATAATATATGTGAAATCTCTGTGGAACACAAAGAACATTCCACTTATGGTTTTGCTTTTGTCTACTATTGTATTCAAGAATAGAATCGAAACCACAGGCTGAGACCTCAGATTGAAGAATAACCAGTACGCTTTATCACCTAACCATCTTGTAGAATAATACCTTTGCCCAGAAGAATTATCACCAAGCAGTTTTTATTCCACATTTGAAGGATTATCACATTTTTTTAAATGTTCCGTCAAATTGTGATTAAGCATATGAGTACACAAAGCCAGATTATGTACTGGGTATTTTTTTGTCCATGAAATTGCCTTCCCAATCTTTAGAGCAGGACTTTTGCCTGGAGCTGTCTTTAATAATATATTAAGCATTAAGTGTATGAGCACAGCACAAGTACATTCCATTTTTTTGGTGTCCTTAATTCCACATTCTTATGTATCTGCAGTCATTTCCTTTCAAAGAAATTGAATTATTTAAATGCAGAATTTCTTATTTTCTTTGTGTGTATATAGAACATACAGTTTTTTACATATTATTTTAATTGGTAGAATCTTAATGCTTTCAAATTTTCTTAATCCTAAACTTCCCAGAGTTTTTAAAACTGTTACAAACAGAAAAAAAGGTTTCCACAAGTTAAACCTGAAGCAACCATAGCCTTTTTGTAAGTGGCACAGTTAAAACTGGGTAATATAAAAAGTAATTTAAGTAGCATTATGAACCAGTTCAAATTTAATAGGGGACAATTTCAAGAAGGATCTTTTTCTTCTTCTTCTTCAAATCCTGCTCAATACACTAGGTTTGTTCCCTAAAACCTCAATTAGATGCCTAGGCTGAGCCCTGTGGGACTGCTTGGATCAATTGTGCATAGGTCAATCACTGAACATCCATCAATAAAATAATCAAAGTTGAAATACATCTCACTTATAGCTTCTTTCTAACACTCTAAGAAGAAACTATAATCATCTTTTCTTTTAGCTCCGCCACTTTGAAGCCTGTAGAGGAACAGAGCTTTAGTGAAGTCCTGATTGGATGAATTGGTGGGCATGAGTTGGAAACACAGAGGAATAAGACTGAGAAAATCTGATTAATCCTCTAACAGTAATACATGTTGCAATTCAAGAGTTATATTCTTTATAATGTTGGTCATTCTAAAAAATGCCAGAAAGTTTGTAGCTTGTCACTCAGATTCAAAGAGTATCATGGAAGAAGATTCCTGTCTTCCAAATTTTTCACCTTAACTCAAGCCAAGGGATAGAGAGTTATATTAGTATGTAGAATGACCATAGTGATTCCAATTACAGATCCTAAGGGACTCCCCCTCCAATATTTTCCTATTTCCTAGTATTCAAAACTCTGTGTAAACTCTCTTTTTGAGTGGGGGGGTGGGACTGGCAATTTGCTTCTAACCAATAAAATATGGCAAAGGTAGTAGGATGTCACCTTCATGATTATTTCACATTCTATAGGACTCAGTTTTAGCATGCTTCAGAGGATTGCTCTCCTGCTTGTCTTGAAGAGGCAAACTCCTCTGTTGTGACTACATAGAGAGGACCCCAGGGCAAGGATCTGCAGACAGCATAGAGAGGCATACAGCTAGCACAAATGTGAAGACTTCAGATCTGTAACTGCAAGATGAAATTTGCTAACAACCTGAGGGAACTTAGAATCAGCTCTTTCCAACCTATTCCTCTAGATGAGTAGGTAGCCCAGCCAATGCATTGATTGTAGCCTTGACAGACTCGGATCTGACAAGTCAGATAAATTGTGCCTGGATTTCTGACCCATGGAAAATGTAAAATAAAAACTTTGCTTTAAGCTGCTAAGATTATAGTAATTTTTTATCTGTTATTGGACATACAATAATGAAGGGATAATGTCCATGCATACAGCTGACAGCACAGGAAACTGATTTAAAAATGCTGAGACATTGTAAAAATGTATATATGAATGGTTATGTTTGTCTCAGTGAAGGTTCTCATTAATATGAGTTATCTGTTTAAATGAGCATGCATTGCATAGTATCTAAGAATATGAACTCTGAATTCCTGGGATGAAATCCCAGCTCTTCTACATTTTAGCCTTATGATCCAGAGCAATCTGTGCAACCTCTCTGAACCTCAGTTGTTTCATCTGATGAATGGATAATAATTTTATCTATTTCACAGGATTGCTAAGAAGATTGAATGAGTAAAAGAATGCTAAGTCTATTTGTTGAATTATTAAAATATTTTCATTTTCGCCCTATAAATGTGTGGGAAATTGCATTAATACTGCCAACATAATTCAGCTTCAACAATGAAATAAATATCTCTTCTCACTGTACCTAAACTTACTGTCAGGAATGTACAGGCTGTGGATCAACAGAGATGTCCAGCCGCCCATGATAGAAATAAAGTTAATTCAATGAAAGAACAAAAGGAACAACAAAAAAATTCATGGATTTGCAGCAGATTACACATGTCAGAGGAAGAGATTTCCTAGAACTTTACTTTCAGGGGCTGGGTGCTATGGCTCACACCTGTACACCCAGCACTTTGGGATTCCAAGGTGGGAGGATCACCTGAGGCCGGGAGTTTGAGACCAGCCTGACCAACATAGAGAAAATCCGTCTCTACTAAAGGGTAAAAAATTAGCTGGGGGTGGTGGCACATGCCTGCAATCCCAGCTACTCAGGAGTCTAAGGCAGGAGAATCACTTGAACCCAGGAGGCAGAAGTTGCGGTGAGCTGAGCTCATGCCATTGCACTCCAGCCTGAACAACAAGAGTGAAACTCCGTCTTAAACAAGCAACAAAAAAGAACTTCAATGTGTTCCCTACAAGTAAAACAAAGTTTCAATGGGGAAATTGGCTTCAGAAAGCTGTAAAAGGATTAAAAAATTGCCTAATAAGGATATGCAAACAGTACAAAGAATGATTAGTAAAGGAGTAATTATACCAATAGTAAACTTTAGTGGAATTCTCTAAGACAAAAGTCATAAAACACACTAAGGAAGAAGACACTCTCATGTCTGCTGCAGACAGAATAGCCAGTATGTGCAAACAACTTAAGTGACAGACGAATGAATAAAGAAAATATCACACACACACACACACACACACACACACACACACACACAGAGAGAGAGAGAGAGAAAGAGAGAGAGAGAAAGAGAGAGAGGAGAGAGAGAGGAATATTATTCAACCTTAAAGAAGAAGATCCTGTCATTTGTAACAGTATGGATGAGTCTTGAGGACATAATGTTAAGTGAAATAAACCAGAGACAGAAAGACTGATACTGAATGATCTCACCTGTATGTGGAATCTAAAAATAAACTGAACTCACAGTTACAGAGAGTAGAGTGGTGATTACCAAAGACTGAAGGAAGGGAGAAAGGGGAGGATATTGGATAGAGGGCTATGAGCTATGAGTTGAATAAGTACTAGAATCCTAACGCACAGCATGGTGACTATAGTTAATAACAATGTGCTCATTTTTGCTGAGAGATTATAACTCTTCTCATCATACACGCATACACACACACACACAGAGAAATGTAACTATGTGATGCAATATGTTTATTAATTTGTGGTAATCACTTTGCAGTGTATATACAATATCAAAACATCATGTTGTATAGTCTAAATATATCCATATTTATGCATAAATCATATTTCAGTAAAGCTGGGCAAAAGAAGAAAGAATGAAAAGGAGTAATTCCGCATCCAGGTGCATATTTTACAAAAATAGGTCTGAGACAAAATTCAGCTATTCCTGGTTGGAGAATTATTATGATTAATTGTTTTATGATTTTGCTTTGATGCTGCAATGTATTAGGTTACTAATACTTTGTATTTCTAGTGCACATATATACTTCCAATAAATAGTAAATCAGTATATAAATGTATCTAATATGCAATGCTGATACTGGCAAAACACATTTTATTAGACACTCAGACAACTAATGCAGTTTCTCCCTGAAATCACCTTCTTCAATGGATTAGTGCATGATTAATTTTCCCTTGGGCTTTTTTCTCAGGCATAAATGTTTTACTCAAATTCTTACATTCAAAATGAGGCTATGTAGTTGAAACAGGCAAAGTTTACATGGTCTTACTTTAAAGAGGTACTGTCTTTGGCTAGCTTTTCAAAGATTACATTTGGTCTAATCATCTTTATAAATGCCTACATGCAGTAGGCAAAATGATTGAAAAACCAGAATTATTTGAATCAATGTTTTCTTCTTTCTCATTTGAATATAGAGACAGCCTTAGTTTTCTGCCTTAGTTGATAACATAATCAACTTCAGAACAAGAGACTCTTCCAGGGTAAAATTCGACCAAACTTTCATCCATTTGACTTTATTTAGTGGCAAAGTTAGACGGTGGGCAGAAAGAGAGTTCTTATGCTATGATAGCTTCATATAGGGTTCAGATTTACAACTCTGTAAAGCCTGTTTTATATTATTGTAACAAATCATAAAAATATAACTAAAAATATCAGCAAACATGACCTTTCTAAGGGTTTGTAAATATCCCTCTATGTTTCTCAGGCACTCTTCTCTAATTTAGAAAGATAAATAGAATATAAACATTGCCGATGTGTTGAATCAACTAGTCATTAGTATTTAGAGTCCCAGTGTTTTCCCTTTGAATAGCAAAGCTTTTCAGTAACTTTTAAATATCCATTAACCATGTATTTATCAATGTGGCAGCATTGTTTTTATTTTTAAAATGTTAAAGTGATTTTTTTTATTTTTTAAAAATAAAAAAATGGCTTTGAATATGAAATGTACCTATGTATAAAACATGGTATGTATAATTGGATTAATTATTTGTGTCAGACCTCAGAAACAATTTTCTAACATATGAAACAATGGGTAAAATAGTGTGTTTGTATCTCTATGTGTGTGTGTATGTATATTTGTAAATGTTTGTTTATATTTCACTTTTCTATATATTTAACTTGTCTTAAAATTTTATCTCCATTGATGCTATTATTCTAGTGTAAAATTTGGGCATTTCTGTTGTAAGAATTATATGGATATTAGTATTAAATCTATAACGTCACATATATCTAAATATTTTAAAAATATTTATGGTCAAAATTTAATAGATCATGCCAGATTTGGTATGAAAATATTTTCTATATGAACCTTTATTGTCAAGCCTTATGTTTGAAACAGGAATGATGTGAAACTGTGGTAATATGTAGATAAAAATATCTATTTGTTTTATCTTTCTATATATAATGATATATACTTATATCATTGCCAGTCAACAGCGACCTTTTCTTTTTTTTTTCCTTTATTGTAATTTAGGTTCCGGGGTACATGTGCAGATCATGAAAGATTGTTGCATAGGGACAAACATGGCAAGGTGGTTTGCTGCCTTCATCCCCCCATCACCTACATCTGGTATTTCTCCCCTCATTATCTCACCCCACCCTCCCCACCCCTGCTGTCACTCCCCTAGCCCCCCGCTACTGACCGCAGAGTGTGATGCTCCCCTCCCTGTGTCCACGTGTTCTAATTGTTCAACACCCGCCTATGAGTGATAACATGAAGTATTTGGTTTTCTGTTCTTGGGCAGTTTGCTAAGAATGATGGTTTCCAGGTTAATCCATGTCCCTATGAAGGACAGGATATCATTGTTTTTTATGGCTGCGTAGTGTTCTATGGTGTATATGTCCCACATTTTCTTTATCCAATCTATGGATGATGGACATTTGGGTTGGTTCCTGGTCTTTGCTATTGTAAACAGTGTCACAATGAACATACATGTGCATGTGTCTTTATAATAGAACGATTTATAATTCTTTGAGTATATACCCAGTAATGGAATTGCTGGGTCAAATGGAATTTCTATGTCTTGATCCTTAAGGAATCGCCACACTGTCTCCCACAATGGTTGAGCTAATTTACACTCCCACCAACAGTGTAAAAGTGTTCCTACTTCTCCACACCCTCTCCAGCATCTGTTGTCTCCATATTTTTTAATGATCGCCATTCTGACTGGTGTGAGATAGTATCTCAATGTGGTTTTGATTTGCATTTCTCTAATGACCAGTGATGATGAACATTTTTTCATATGTTTGTTGGATTCATCAATGTCTTCTTTTGTGAAGTGTCTGTTCATATCCTTCATCCACTTATGAATGGGTTTGCTTTTCTTTTGTAAATCTGTTTTAGTTCTTGGTAGATTCTGGATATTAGCCCTTTGTCAGATGGATAGATTGCAAAAATTTTTCCCCATTCTGTTGGTTGCCGGTTCATTCTAATGTTTGTTTCTTTTGCTGTACAGAAGCTCTGGAGTTTAATTAGGTCCCATTTATCTATTTTGGCTTTTATTGCCATTGATTTTCATGTTTTAGCCACAAAGTCCTTGCTGATAAGTATGTCCTGAATGGTTTTGCCTCGGTTTTCTTCTAGGTTTTTTATGGTGTTAGGTCTTATGTTTAGGTCTTTAATCCATTGGAGTTAATTTGTATTGTTACACCGGGGTGAGATTCTGACTTAGAGGTGTCCAGTCATTCTAATCTGGTATTATAGTAGCTTCGCCACCATGTAGTAGCTTCGCCCCATTGGCTCCTCAGCCAAGCACATACACCATATGTCTGAACCTGTGGTTCCTCTGGTAGTGAGCAGGATTATCATGGCAACAACACATCACCAGTAGGGTAAAACTAACCTGTCTTGCGATGGTCTAAACCCAGCTCAACAGTGACCTTTTCTTTAATGAACTATGGATGTAGTAATAGTTTATGTTGTATTTTCGAATTAACACAACTGAAAAACCTACAAGTGATGTCTTTAGTGGTGAAAGTTACCAAAATATTTTTGTCATTATTCTTGAAGATAACAATTTTCTGGAGTACAATTATGCAATGTTATGCATAATTAGATGGTGTCTCCATATAGAAATTGAGACATTAGGGAGAGAAAATAAATATTAACTGGTGAATCCCTCATTTATACATATGTGTGTGTGTGTATATATATATACACACACTTGTATGTAAATTTTATGGTGAATACAGCAACACATGTAGATTGAATATATAAATATATAAACATATATATGCATGCATTTAAATAAATATGTATAATTTTTAATATAAATATGTAATTACATATATGATTATATATGCAACCTGTATGTGTTGCTATATGGTAACATATATATTTGATTAACACTTCACTGGGGGAAAAGATATAGAAAATACATATTAAATATAGCATGTTAAATTTGAGAGGCAGAAAGATGATTTCCTCATAAATTTTAAGGCATAGATTGATTGATTGCTTCTCTACCACATCAATAATAATTTCAATTAGCTTTGTGGTAACAATAATAATGTTGGAAATATATATTAATAAAAAGTTACATTGATACATCGTTTCCTGAATTTTTAAAGATTAGTTGTTCTTTAAAAACTATGCCATATATATAGAAGGCAGTTATTTTAATTATTAATCCACTCATTCACTGATTAGTCCATTTTCACACTCCTGATAAAGACATACCTGAGACTAGGCAATTTACAAAGGAAAGAGGTTCAATTGGATTTACAGCTCCATATGGCAGGGGAGGCCTCACAATCATTGTGGAAGGCAAGGAGGAGGAAGTCACACCTGACAGGGATGGCAGCAGGCAAAAAGATACCTTGTGCAGGGAGACTCCACCTTATAAAGCCATCAAATCTCTTGAGAGCTCATGAGAACAACACAGGAAAGACCTAGCCCGATGATTCAATTACACCCCACGTGGTCCCTCCCACAACATATGGAAATTTAAGATGAGATTTGGGTGGGGACATAGCTGAACCATATCATTCACCAAAAAGTGTCATGTAAGAAGAATTTTTTGAGTGTATCTGGTATATCTCAGTATGGCCAATTATCTATTTTTCAGTCCAATGCACAAATGTTTTTTATCTAAATGATTGATTCTTAGAAAAGTGATGAAAGCATAATGAACCATATAATAAGGTCACTGAAAAACATTATTGTGTTGCAGTATTTATTGACAAATAATTTTATTGGTAAATTATTAGTAGCAATTGCATTATTCTTATATGTAATGGTGGATGTCGTTTTTTCTTGCCACATCATCTGATTGGTTTAAAATGTTTATTAAAGTTTTACTCTTACATAAAAGTCCATATATCAGTGTTTATAAAGCTATTTATTTTTAAATACACGTGTAAATGTAAATTTATAAGTTTATATGTGTAAACATATATAATTATTCACATTCTTATACATTCTTATGTGAATACTAATGTATTTGTGTGTATGTAAATTATATAATTGACACAAATTAACAATTTTAAAACAAAGTTTTATTTAAAATTATGATGGTTTTATTTGACTTGTTTGTAAGGTGTCAGGAGCAATTACTGAGAAGAAATTCAGGGAAGATCTGAGAATATCAATATGCTTCTTACTCATAAATAATGCAGACATATCTACAAGGCACAATCATTTCCTGAAAATTATTTCTGAGCTCTCAGAGTGAATAGAAATAGAATAAAATCAGTTTGGCCTGATTAGATGGAAATGACAATGTCAAATGAAAAGAGAGGATAAATTGTAATATTTTCAGCAGTATACATCATATTTTACAATGTAATATATTTAAAAAATATAAATATAAAATTGTATATATTCTTGAAATTATGGTAACTTTTTTGTATTATTTTTCTTACCTTTTAACTGTCACATAAATTGTCAATATGATGTACTCAGAATGAGGTGGATGGAACCTTTAGAATATTCTTAGATAACTCAAACAATAACATGAAAAAAAATATATTTCTTAGCTGATTTAAAAAAAAGAGAGGTAGGAAGATTGGTAAGTTCAAATTGTTACCTCCACAGTTTGATTCCTTTACTTCATGACTCAATAATTAGCACCCACTGACAGAGTGAAATGTGTGTACAAAAATAGACTGAGAAAGCTGACATTGTCTTCCTCCATAGAGAGGTGTGTCTGATGTTGAAACATCATCTTGTTAAAGGTATATATTGATAACTGTTTTAGTTATTAATTCTCATTACTTCTTACCTAGAATTTCCTTGTGATAGGTATTCTAAAATTATATATATATACATATATATTTATGAGTTAATACTAGTAAGAAGATTTGCTTTAAACAAAATCTTCTGAGACATATTATTAATTTGAGAATAGCATTTTTCATTCACTTCTACAAAACCGGCATATACAATTGAGAGTTTTCTCATAAGAGTAACTAGGTCGAATTATTTTAGAATTTCACCAGAAATTGGATTCAATTGCTATGACTGTAATTTTGAAATGACTTGTTTGTGGGAATTTAAATTAAAATGCCATTAGGAAACCACTTTGAACCATTTAGAAACTCTATTCTCTCCAGGTCATTAGACAACTCAACCAATTGTCAACCAGAAAATGTTTAAATTTACTTATAACCTGGAAGCGCCCCCAACCTCCTTTAATTTGTTCTGCCTTTCTGGACCAAACCAATGTATTTCTCAAATGTAGTTGATTGACGGCTTATGGTCCCTAAAATGTTTAAAACCAATCTGCACCCTGACCACCTTGGGCACATGTTCTCAGGACTTTTTGTGGGCTGTGTCACAGGCCATGGGCACTCATATTTGTTTCAGAATAAATCTCTTCAAATATTAAAAAAAGAAAGAAAGAAACTCTATTCTCATCTAAATTACTCTTGTCTTTCTTATTTTCATTTTGAAATTTCCTGTTAATTTAAAATCCTCTTTGGGAGAAGTTGGCATAAATGAGAAGTTGTTTTCTTTCTTCTGTATTTGCTCCCTTTAACAGGTGACATAATTTCTTACAAACTGTGTCTTAAATATGATGATTTTAAAGTAAAGTGCTGAATATATGTACTATGTTTCCATTCAAACATGGAGTGAATCCATTGCCTAAGGGAATGCAGAAAATTAACAATGAAGAACAGGTCTTATTTATGATTATAGATTAAGGGTTATTACACAGAACGAACATATAGAAGAATTTTATATTTGAAATACTTGGGGAAAAAACCGTCTGTGCCCAAACTTTCTGTTATGAGTTGCAAGTAAATAGGAAAAGAGAAGGAGCTAACACTTACTAGAGTTTATGATGAATTCAATAATTTTAAAAAGAAGTATACTCCTTTTTCTTTGATATTATTTTGGCCCTTTTCCCCATTGTTTAATTTATATATATATATATAATGGAGTTTCACTCTTGTTGCCCTGGCTGGAGTGCAATGGTGCAATCTGGACTCACTGCATCCTCTGCTTCCCAGGTTCAAGCAATGCTCCTGCTTCAGCCTCTTGAATAGCTGGGATTACAGGTGGATGCCACTACTCCTGCCTAATTTTTGTACTTTTAGTAGAGACAGGCTTTCACCTATTTATGATTCTTTAGTTATGTGTATTTTACTGAAGGATTGCCTTTCTTTCCCCCTTCTCACACGTTCTATGACAATAGTAACTGAAGTTTTACTGAAATTAGCTGAATTATCTTTGCTTGTTCAGCTGGTGATGAGTGTGTCTGAAATTTGGAGAGCATTTAGTAAATTTTATCCCCAGTATTCTTTGTCATGCAAGTTGTCAAAATACGTAGAAACATAAAAACTTTCTTTCTGTGTTTCCCATCCTAATGTACATTTGCATAGATGTACTACCCATAACCAGGAGTAATTCTAAAATTTGAATGAATCCATTGATTATTTTTCTTAGGATCAGCCCTTCATGAAATTTTGCTCACAAAAAACTCTATCTTAAAGAAATGCTGTTTAAAATATATTTCAATATTCCCAAATACCTCTTCCCCAAATGCCAAGACATTTGATTGTTTGGAGGTGATTATGGTAACTAAAATTCCTGTAGGTTCATGAAGACATTCTTAAATTAAAAAGAAGGGACTTCTTCTGATATCCTAAAGATAAAGAGGATTTTAGTTTATCATAAATTTCATAAACACTTACAAGTGAAAGCATCTTTTAAAAATTTTAATATTGAAGAATTTAGGGCTTATCCATGTGATTGAGAAGACTAACATATTTATAAGAGACTATTAACTCTATATGTAACCCTCTCTGTTAACCCACACATGAGCCAATCTCTGATTGAAAACAACTGATAACTGAATAAAAACATTATAAGCCTTATGTTGGGGATCTTAAGCATGACACTGGAATTTCATCCAACAATAACAAATATAGACACAGCAAACACTTGTGCCATGAACAAAGTTATCTTTGTGCATGAATGAACAGACAATGATTATTATATTTAGCTAGTTTTGTTGCTCTGTGTTTCCCAATACTGCCTTAATTTCCAGGAGACACTTATTAGCAAACTAAGAGCCACATTGCTGATAATACTTTCTTTTTTTTAAAGTACTTTTTGGTTGTTTCAGTTCTGTTTTTATCTTTTTCTGTTTCACATGATGCTTCTTTGCCTATATGTCCTCACATTTTTAAGTAAATTATTAATGAATTTTCTCTGAAACACTCAAGGTAATAATACACTCAATGTTGAAAGAAAATAAGCTTACTGAGAAGAGATCTTTTCTTCCTATCTTTAAAAATGAACATATTAATCACTGCAAGAATGGAAGTCATAAGGGAGGAAATAGTGGTTGAGAAGCTGAGATGGGAGATGACAGAAAATCATTAGAAAAATCAATATGTTTAAATGATGAAAGATCAAAGCATCATACTTCTAAGAAATGCACAAATATCAAGTAGAGTAGTTTTCAAAAAGCATTATTCTCCTCTGGGGGTGGAATACAGGATCGGGGTATGAAATATGATAATAGGGGGCTTAAAATAATATTTAGTGTTTTGCAGAGAGCTGAAATAACACAGAATTCCAGGAAAGAGGAAAAATTATGACAGATTACAACATTCCATTTCAGAGTTTTGCTGATAGCAGTACATTGTAAAATCAGTGTCCACCTGTGCGCTTGTGCATATTTGATATTCATGTGTCCATGTGCTTATGCAGGATAAAAAGAGATAGAGTGATCTAATTATGTCTGTCTACACAACACAGCTTTATAAAAAATAGAGTTTAACATACATATTTCTAAATTGGCATTTCTAATTTCTGGTGTTTATCCAAGATAAATTAATAGAGATGTCCTCAGAAAGACTTGAGCAATCTTTATAATAGTTTACTTATAATAGTCCTACCCTAAACAACCCAAACTTCCACCAATACAAAAAATTTATAATCACACTGTGACATATTTATTAGTAATAAGAAATAGTTATCTTTGTACAGTAAAAATTCATGTCTTTCACTGTAAGTAAAATGTACTGAAAAAATTGTAGACAAATATTAAATTTTAGTGAATAACATGAATTCTGATGCATTTAGGAATGCCATGTACAGTTGTCTGAGACTTTCATTAAAATGTACCAAAAATAAGATGTAATAATAGGTGGTTAGAAGAATACACATGTAATAAAACAAATATAATAATACAGAAATTAAACAATAGGAATATGTCTATTCATTATATAATTGTTTCTAATGTTATATATATCTAAAGTATTAATGATAAAATGTTAAGTTTTAATTCTATGTATCCATTCATCCATCCATCCATCCATCCAACCAGCCAGCCAGCTATCCATATGATGCATGTAGGAATTGTAAAAACATATGTTAAGTAAATGAAATGGAAAACAAAGAATATATACTCTATAATACCATTACAAATTTCAAGAAAAGGGAAAACTAATACATGATCATATAAATCAGAAAAGTGGTTGCCTAGGGATAATGGTAGTGGTCTGGAAAAAGAAAAGGCCCTTGGGGGTAGTTACATCGGTGTACACATGACTACACTCCGTAACTTGTAAACTTAAGATTTTACCAAAAAGAAAAACAAAGGAAATAAAAATATTTTAAGAATTAAAAAATACTGAGATGACTTATCTACAGTTTAATTTTAATACAGAGGATACCAAAAGATGTTCATCAAAGAATTCTAGCTAGTTGCACAGAGAAACAGGAAAATATAAGGGACAACAGAATTAGTAACTTATAGGCAAATCTGGATATAAAACTATTTTAATAATGTTCTATTGTGTTTAAGAAGTATACGAAATTAAAATAAGTGATAAAAATAGCACTCAATAAAGAAATAGACAAATAGATTTAAAGTTATGAAAGGTCACTGAATTGTAGAAACATTGGAGAAGTACTAACATTGTATAGTTTGAAATGTTAAAATTATTTTGTAACCTCTACAACAACTGTGAAAAGAACAATAAATTATGCATAACTAGAAAGCTATTAGAAAGAAAATATTTGTTCTATAAATAGACAAGAAAGGAGATATTTGGTGATAAGATTTATTAAACTTTTGGTAATGATATAAGCACTTACCTATTTACAGCTGAATCACATTGTTGTATGCCAGTTTATTTAAAATCCACCCCCAAAAGTAAAATAAATTGATGACTAAATATATAGATGGAAAAGTTCATGAAATGGTTTTGAACTACAGGAACATAACAGGAAGTTAGAAGCTACACTTAAATTCAAATATGTCAATGATTACATAAAATAGCATTAACTGATTAATTGAAAGGTAAATAATGTAATACTAGGTTTGAAAGGGAAAAACATCCTGTGCTGCCTACAAATAATGCACTTTCAATTTGAAGAAACAGAAGAAAAGGAGAAAAACAAGAAAGAAATGCAAAACTACTAGCCAAAAGAAAACTCATACAGCTATGATATTATCTGACAAAATAGAATTTAAAGCAACACTACCAAGATAAGCAGGCATATCTCAAATGATATAAGGATAATTTAATAAAATATATAAAAGTATTAAATGTGTGTGTGCCTAATAGCATAAACTCAGAATATGTAAAGCAAAATGGCAGAAACTAAAACAAAAAATAGTTACGTTCAGAATGATATTAGAAGATTATAATCGATTTCATGTGGTAGCTGGTAGAACAAATGAATAAAAAACCTATAAGGATGAAGAAATATTGATTCTGAATGACTGTTATAGTTGAACTTCTATATCTAAAGCAGTACCAACAAGTGAAGCATACTAATTCTTTTTAAGGACCCATGCAGTGTTTACCAAAACACAAGTATACTGGGAAATGAAGCAAGAGGATTTTTGTCTTACCAATTGAAATTTAAGATTGACATAAAAAATGATAATTAGAAAATATCAAATATTTACAAACCAAGTAGAGTAGCTCTATATATCCAAGGGATGAAAGACATACAAAATCAAAACTACAAAAGATTTTAAACTCAGTGAAAATTAAAATATGCATTTATAATATTTTGTTGTGCAAGCAAAATTTTTAAAGTTATAAATGTATATTTTAAAAATAAGAATAATAATTTCTATATCAGTATTTTATTAAGACTTTTATAAAAGAATAATAGTTTAAATAAAAAATAATAAAATCAAGGGAATAATATAAAGAAGGCATGGTTATTACAGGCAGGCATCTGGGCAGCATGATAGGGTCCAAACAATGCCCTGTTTGTTGGTCTTGGTTGCCTTTAGATATGTTTGTTTTGTTTTCAATAATTCACTCAGTGGTGTTCTATTGATTTTGCTTTTTTGAGAGTATATTACTTTTTATAAAAATAAAAATTCCAACTTGATCTCATGTATGCTTTCCTCAATTGCTTTAACCTCTCTCCCCAGATCGATCATATTTAAAAAAGGCTGATCTCAAATGTAGTGTCACAAGGATTTGGAATGGGTCGGGGGTGGCACTGTGCCAGGACCTCTAATTCATAGTCACAAAACATGAAAACAAGGGACAATCAAGAGGAACAGTTCTCTACACACTGCCAGTGACCAGTTTTCAAAAAGGAAAAAGGAAAATTGTAGACATCCAAGAACGGAAACAAAGGCACACAAATCTGGATGGGAATAGATTAAACAGAAAAGAAAGCAGGCTCAAAGGATTTCTTGCGTGGGAATAAAAGATTATGAGAAAGTGTGCTGCTCTAAGGTAGGCTCTCAAGCTTGATGATGCTGGGAGAAAACTGGCTCCCTATGAAGCAAAAATACCGTATTTCAACTTGGTGAGAGTTAGCACTCCTTCAGTTGTGGTGGCTTCCGTTCTCTTCTGCTCCTGCTTTGTTGTGTTGGCCAACACCTTGTGAAGGCATGGCTCGTCCGGAAATCTGGCCTTGTATTTGATCCCCTTTCTCTCACATGTCAGCCTCTAATCAAAGTAGTGTGCTCTCCCTATGCTCAGCACAATGTGTACCACATCATTTCAGGGTTAACGATCCTGAGTATGGTCTCCTAGAAACTCATGATGTCACTTTTTCCTTTAGTGAACATTGGAGCAATATTGCTAAAATATACATGAAAGAAGTTAGATGATTCATAATTCACAGCACTTGAGAGTTATATAATGATAATAATGGTAACAAACATTTTCATAGTCCCAACCATAAATCAGCCTCTATTATGAATGCTCAATCAATCATTTCTTAGAACGGGTCTATTAGGTGGATTCTTTTATAAACCCTGTTTGTATATGAGGACACTAAGGCAGGAAACGTTAAGTAACTTTGCGTGGTAACAGAAAAAATAAATGCTGCCAAGCATTTATTGAACCAAGGTAGTTTTTAGTTCAAAACTATGCTCTTAGCTAATGTACTATGCTGCTCCTTATATGTGCAGAAACACAAATATATGCATATGTGCTTCTTCATTACCTGACACCCAGCTTACCTTTTTTGCAGTTAGGACCCCTGAGCTAATTTAATGTATCCTAATTTTAGAATTTATCAATCCAATTTATCTTTTTTGCAGTTAGGATCCCTGAGTTAATCTAATGTATCCTAATTTGGGAATTTATCAACCCAATTTATCTTTTTTGCAGTTAGGATCCCTGAGTTAATCTAATGTATCCTAATTTGGGAATTTATCAATCTGAAAACATAAATCTTTAGTTTTATTGCAGTGGATTTTTCTAAGTTAGAGAAATATAATTTATAAACTAATTAAATATTTACTCACTAGCCATTCACCTTTTACCATTTAATCACATGGCTGTATGCATCTACTTCAGGAGACATTATGTTATTGTTGGCTGTTTGCCAGAGCATTGCCATTGAAGGTAACAGCCTTCCTTTAAATTTCAGCTCAGTGATTTCTTAGGTAAGCGAGGTGAGGCACGTTACAGGAACTTCCATAGTCCCAATGTTTCCCTCTGTAGAGATAAAATAGTAATCTCTGTTCCATAGAAAACTAGTAAATGAAATATATAAAAATGTAAAAGACCTTATACAATGAGAAAGAGAGAGGAGAGAGAGAGAGAGAGAGAGCGAGAGCGCAAGCAATCAATAATACATCAAAAGAATTATAACACTGTCTTTGATGCTGTGCTAGGTGCTTGTGACAAGTACGGAAGAAAGAGGTATGATCTGGCCTTTAAAGAGCTTCCATTCCAGCTGAGCCATGAGGACCAAGAAATAAAAACGAAGAACAAAAATACCAATCATAAGTTATAGTTAAGTGCTAATTAATGTGGAGAAAAACTGTTGTCAAATTTAAATATATATGGCTTACAAGGCTCTCTATAATGTAGTTTCTGTATCTCCCAACATCCTCAGTTCATAAGACACTGGTGCTAGGAACAGTGGCTCATGCCTATAATCCCAGCACTTTGGGAAGCCCAGGCAGGATGATCACTTCAACCCAGGAGTACAAGACCAGCCTGGGCAATATAGTAAGGCCCTGCCTCTAAAATTAAAAATCAAAATAAAGCAAAAAGAAAAAAAAACAAAGAAACCTCATTATATATTTTTTGTTTCCAGTTATTTATTTGGTCTTACCTGGATGACCTGTATCTTAAGGCCACAAGTTCTCTCTTCTAGGAATGCCTAAACGGTCTCTATCTGTCTGCATGGCAAATGCCTAACTGTCCTTTGAGTTCTAACTCAATTATCCTTTTCTATTAACTTTTGGGATCTGTTTATAATGTTGGCCTATCATTTCTTTAGACCACACTATATTAATAGTGTATTAATTATATCACCTTCACACCAAATTGGGAGATCACATGCTCCAGTTAAAAGTCTTACGTCTGAATCATTGCTCTAAAAATTATTTATCAAATGCCCACAGGCAAGTTAGTTAAACTTTGTATGCCTTGGTTAATTCATCTGTAAAATAAAGATAAAATTTTACCAAAATGGTAGTGCACACATTAGATAATGTTGGCTGGGATGAGGTAGTAAATCATAAGAGCTGACGTTGCTGAGTGTTTACTAGATCTCAGATATTGTTCTAAACTCTTGCGTATAACAACTATTGCAAACTCTGTAATATTTGTGTTATTTTCCACATACCACAGTTGAGAAATCTGAGTTCCAGGGCATTTTTAAAGTCATGTAGCACAGCCTTATCTTAGGACAGATAGTTTTACTAAAATGATTTTTTTCCTTAATGTTAGCCAGTAAAAAAAATATTATTTTCTAAATATATAAGATACAAAGAGAAATATACAACAGAAAATAAGAATGATAGTAAATATTTTAACTTTATACAATCGCTTTTCAGAAGGATAAATTAAGGGTGGAATGATTTCTTCCTTTTGGTTTTCATGAATGAAAAAATACTCGTTTTGGTTTTAAAAAGCAGCAAACATTTATTTCTAATTCTCTTCTGAGCTGATGAAACTGCATTATGTTTCATCAGTTAAGATGTAGACACACTCTTATGTTTGAACATGATCAGGCTTGAATAGTCAAATTTTCTGATTTCTTAATAGGCATCACTGGATGGTTTATAAATTCAATCTATTGTAATGAATTCACGGAGGAAAATTATGTTGTTTAATATCATCTAACCTGAATGAAGAGGTTCATCAACAGAGTTATTTTGAAAATCAACTATGCTGTTTTACATAATCATGTAAATGACTGTTTTATCTATCCATTCTATTGCAATGAATGATATTTAAAGTAACTGCACTTGCCGTCAAGGTTTAAATTACTGGAGTATGCAGCAGGCAACTCATGGTAATGTCAAATAAACATATGTTAACAGGCACACTGATAACCCATATATACCAGTTTAGTCTCATCTAAAGATAAAGTTAATTTCATCATGCACAATAAAGAATAAACACTAACCTTTGAGCACAGAGGTTGATGTGGGAAGAAACTGATTACTTTCTCAGAAAATTCGACTAGACAACATTACCATACTTGAAATGTCAAACAAATAAGCAGTACTAAAATTCTCTGGCATTTAATATAAATTTGTATACCAGCCTGGAGTTTAACACCACTTCACTATATATACTATACACTATATATACTTCACTATATATACACTATATTTATGTATACCTATATATATATTTCTCAAGTATACATGTATGCACTATATATATGTAATCTATATATCTTATTATGTTAGTCCTCTATGCTCATGAGAACCTTATAATATAAACTATCACTTAATTGACTTTAATACCTTTGCAATTTTAAAATTTCATCCACATATTTCTATTTGCATAATTAACTACCCAATATGTAATTAGACACATAATTTTATAAATGCCTACAGCAGAGCATTTGACTGCCCAAACACAATTTTCTTTCCATCCATATAATTTGCAAAATTAGCATGCCTAGTAAATTGTATCAAAGTCATGTATGATCGAGCCAATCTTTTGAACTGTGGTGGTTGCATAAAAAGGAAAAAATAAGTATGAAGCCTCTAAGTGGGAAAGGACTTCCTGCTTTGAAAGAAAAAGAAACAAATCTTGAGTATTTTGGCATGGGGTGGGGCAGGGTGTCATTAGTGAACCAGAAAGTGCAGGCCAAATAATGAGATCAGAAAAATCACTGAGAAAAGGTCAGATTGATTCCTTTTGGACACGGTAAGAACTTTAACTTCATTTTAAGAAGGTAAGAAGTATTTGAAAGTTGTTTGGTTTTGGTAGAATGAAATTATTTAAAGTCTGAAATCTAACTTTGGCTTTTTGTTGTTGTGGTGGTGGTTTTTATTTTTACTTTTTCCATAAGATATTGGGGTACGGGTTGTATTTGGTTACATGAGTAAGTTCTTCAGTGGTGATTTGTGAGATTTTGCTGCACCCATCACCCATGTATACACTGCACTTTATTTGTAGTCTTTTATCCCTCAACCCCCTCTCACTCTTCCCCCAAGTCTCCAAAGTCCATTGTATCATTCTTGTGTCCTCATAGTTTAGTTCTCACACACGCAATGTTCTGTTTTTCATTCCTGAGTTACTTCACTTAGAATAATAGTCTCCAGTCTCATACTGGTCACTGCGAATGTTGTTAATTCACTCCTTATACACCACAGTTTCTTTATCCACTCGTTGATTGATGGGCATTTAGGTTGGCTCCACAATTTTGCATTTATGAATTTTGCTGCCATAAACATGCATGTGCAAATATATTTTTTTGAATAATGACTTCTTTTCCTCTGGGTAGATACTCAGTAGTGGATTGCTGGATCAAATGGTAGTTCTACTTTAATTCTTTAAGGAATCTCCAGTTTTCCATAGTGGCTGTACTAGTTTACATTCCTACTAGCAGTGTAGAAGTGTCCCCTGTTTACCACATCCATACCAACGTTACTTTTTAAAAAATTTTTTGATTACAGTCATTCTTTCAGGAGTAAGGTGAATATCCCATTGTGGTTTTGATTTGCATTTCCCCAATCATTAGTGATGTTGAACATTTTTTCATATGTTTGTTGGCTTTTTATATATTTTCTTTTGAGAATTGTCTATTTATGTCCTTAGTCCACTTTTTTTTTTTTTGAGACGAAGTTTCACTCTTGTTACCCAGATTGGAGTGCAATGGCACGATCTTGGCTCACTGCAACCTCCGCCTCCTGTGTTCAGGCAATTCTCCTGCCTCAGCCTCCTGAGTAGCTGGGATTATAGGCACTCACCACCATGCCCAGCTAATTTTTTTGTATTTTTAGTAGAAAGGGGGTTTCATCATGTTGACCAGGATGGTCTCGATCTCTTGACCTCGTGATCCACTCGCCTCAGCCTCCCAAAGTGCTGGGATTACAGGCTTGAGCCACTGCACCCAGCCAGCCCACTTTTTTAATGGGATTGTTTGTTTGTTTTCCTTACTGATTTATTTGAGTATATTGTAGATTCTGGATACTAGTCCTTTGTCAGATGTATACATTGTGAACATTTTCTTCCACTCTGTATATTGTCTGTTTACTGTGTTGAATGTTCCTTTTGCCATGCAAAAGCTATTTAGCTATTTATCTTTGTTTTTATTGCATTTGCTTTTGGGTTCTTGGTCATGAAATCCTTGCCTAGGCCAGTGTCTAGAAGGATTTTTCCAATGTTATCTTCTAGAATTACTACAGTTTCAAGTCTTAGATTTAAGTCCTTAATCAATCTTGAGGTGATTTTTGTATAAGGTGAGAGATGAGGATTCAGTGTCATTCTCCTACATGTGGCTAGCCAATTATTCCAGCACCATTTATTGAAAAGGGGTGCCTTTTCCTACTTCATGTTTTTGTTTGCTTTGTTGAAGACTGGTTGGCTGGAAGTGTTTGGGTTTATTTCTGGGTCCTCTATTCTGCTCCATTGGTCTATGTGGCTGTTTTTATACAAGTACCATACTGTTTTGGTGACTATGGCCTTATAATATAGTTTGAAATCAGGTAGAATGATGCCTCAAGGTTTGTCCTTTTTGCTTAGTCTTGCTTTGGCTCTGCAGACTCTTTTTTTGGTTGCATATGAATTTTAGAATTTTTTTTTTCTATTTCTGTGAAGAATGATGTTGATATTCTAAAGAGGACTGCACTGAATTTGTAGATTGCTTTTGGCAGTATGGACATTTTCACAATATTGTTTCTACCTATCCATGAGCATGGTATGTGTTTCCATTTGTTTGTGTTGTCTATAATGTTTTTCAGCAGTGTTTTGTAGTTTTCCTTGTTGAGGCCTTTTGACTCCATTGTTAGGTATATTTTTAAGTATTTTTTTAAGCTATTGTAAAAGGGGTTGGGTTCTTGATTTGATTCTCGGCTTGGTCACTGTTGCTGTATAGAAGAGCTACTAATTTGTGTACATCAATCTCGGTTTCCGAAAATTTTGCTGAATCCTTTGATCAGTTCTAGAAGTTATCTGGAGGAGTCCTCAGGACTTTTAAGGCAAATGAGTATACCTTCAGCAAACACTTACACTTTGATTTCCTTTTTACTGATTTGGATGCCCTTTATTTCTTTCTTTTGTCTGATTGCTCTGGCTAAGACTTCCAGTACTATGTTCAAGACGGTGGCGAGAGTGGGCATTCCTGTCTTGTTCCAGTTCTCAGAGGGAATGTTTCACCTTTTCCCATTCAGTACTATGTTGGCTGTGGGTTTGTCATAGATGGCTTTTATTACATGAAGGTATGTCCCTTGTGTGCTGATTTTGCTGAGTTTTAATCATAAAGCGATGCTAGATTTTGTAGAATGGTTTTTCTGTAGCTATTGAGATGACCATGTGATTTTTGTTTTTAATTCTGTTAATGTGGTGTATCACATCTGTTGACTGCGTATGTTAAACCATCCCTGCAACCCTGGTATGAAACCCACTTGATCATAGTGGATTATCGTTTTGATATGTTATTGGATTGGGTTAGTTAGTATTTTGTTAAGGATTTTAGCATCTATGACCATCAAGATTATCAGTCTGTAATTTTTTTTGTTATCCTTTCCTGGTTTTGGTGTTTGAGTGATGGTACCTTAATAGAATGAGTTAAGAAGGGTTTCTTTTTCTCTATCTTGTGGAATAATGTCAAAAGTATTGGTACCAATTCTTCTTTGAATGTCTGGTAAAATTCTGCTATGAATTTGTGTAATCCTGGACTTTTTTGTTGGTAATTTTTAAATTACCATTTCAATCTTGCTTCTTGTTATTGCTCTGTTCAGGGTATCTAATTCTTCCTGATTTAAGCTAACAGGGCTGTATTTTTCCAGGAATTTATCTATCTCTTCTAGGTTTCCCAGTTTAGGTGCATAAAAGTGTTCATAGCAACCTTGAATGATCTTTTGTATTTCATTGGTGTCAGTTGTACTATATCCTGTTTCATTTCTTAGTGAGGATATTTGGATGTTCTCTCTTCTTTTCTTGGTTAGTGTTGCTAATGGCCTATCCATTTTATTTATCTTTTCAAAGAACCAGCTTTTTGTTTCATTTATCTTTTTTTGTTTGATTCAATTTAATTTAGTTCTGCTCTTATCTTGGTTATTTTCTTTCTTCTGCTGGGTTTGAGTTTTGTTTGTTCCTGTTGTCTTGACTTGTAAGCTTACGTGGTCTGTTTCTGCTCTTTCAGACTTTTTGATGTAGGTGTTTAGTGCTATGAACTTTCCTCTTAGCACCATCTTTGCTGTATCCCAGAGGTTGTAATAGGTTGTGTCATTATTGTCATTTAGTTCAAAGAATTTTTAAATTTCTCTCTTGATTTCGTTTCATTTGTGACCAATGTTCATTCAGGAGCAGATTATTTACTTTCCTTGTATTTGTATGGTTTAAAAAGGTTCCTTTTAGAATTTCCAGTTTTATTCCACTGTGATTTGAGAGAGTGCTTGATATAATTTTAATTTTCTTAAATTTATTGAGGCTTTTTTTATGACCTGTAGTATGGTCTAACTTGGAGAAAGTTTCATGCATTATTGAATAGAATGTGTATTCTGTGGCTGTTGAATAAAATGTTTTGTACATATCTGTTAAGTCCATTTGTTCCAAGGTACATTTTAAATCCATTGTTTCTTTGTTGATAACCTGTCTAGTGCTGTCAGTGGAGTATTAAAATTCCCCACTATTATTGTGCTGCTGTCTATCTCATTTGTTATGACTGTTAGTAATTGTTTTATAAATTTGGGAGCTCCAGTGTCAGGTGCATATATGTTTAGGATTGTGGTACTTTTCTGTTGGACAAAGCCTTTTACCATTATATACTGTTTCTCTTTGTGTCTTTTAACCACTGTTTATTTAAAGTTTGTTTTGTCTGATATAAGAATAGCCACCCTGCTTGCTTTTGGTGTCCATTTGTATGAAATGCCTTTTTCCACCCCTTTACTGAGTTTATGTCCTTATGTGTTAAGTGAGTCTCCTGAAGGCAGCAGATAGTTGGTTAGTGAGTTCTTATCCATCCTGTGGTTCTGTATCTTTTAAGTGGAGTATCTGGCTATTTACATTCTTTGTTGATATTGAAATGTGAGGTACTGTTGCTTTCATAATGCTCTTTGTTGCATGTGTACTTTGGTTTTGTTTTTTGTTTTTGCTTTTTAACTTGTATTTTTGTTTTATAGGTCCTGTGTGATTTATGCTTTAAAAAGCTTCTTTTTGATGTGTTTCTAGGATTTCCTTCAAGATTTAGAGCTCCTTTTAGCAGTTCTTGTAGTGGTGGTTTGGCAATAGCAAATTCTCTCATCATTCGTTTGTCTAAAAACAAATGTATCTTTCCTTCATATATGATGCTTAGTTTCTCTGGACACAAAATTCTTGGCTGATAATTATTTTGTTTGAGGAGGCTGAAGACAGGTCCCCAGTCCCCTCTAGTTTGTAGGGTTTCTGCTGAGACATCTGTTAGTCTAATAGGTTTTCCTTTATAGGTTACCTGGTGCTTCCATCTCACAGCTTTTAAGATTCTTTCTTTCATCTTAGCTTAGGTTAACCTGATAACAGTGTGCCTAGGTGAAGATGTTTTTGTGATGAATTTCCCAGGTGTTCTTTGTGCTTCCTGTATTTGGCTGTCTAGGTGTCTCAGAAGTTTTCCTTAATTATTCTCCCAAATATGTTTTCTGGGGAAGTTTTCCTCAATTATGCCCCCAAATACATTCCTCAGGCTTTTAGAATCCTCTTCTTCCTCAGGTACACCAATTATTCTTAGGTTTGGTTGTTTAACATAATCCTAGACTTGTTAGGTGCTTTGTTCATATTTTCCTATTCTTTTTACTTTGTCTTTGTTGGATTGGGTTAATTTGAAGACCTTGTCATTGAGCTCTAAATTTCTTACTTCTACTTGTGCAATTCTATTGCTGAGACTTTCCAGAGCATTTCGCATTTCTAAAAGTGTATCAAATGTTTTCTGAATTTTAATTGATTGTCTTTTTTCTTTAAGCTATCTATTTTCATGAACATTTCTCCCTGTACTTCTTGTATCATATTTTGGATTTCCTTGCGTTGGGCTTCCCTGTTCTCTGGTCCCTTCCTGATTAACTTAATAACTAACTTCTTAAATTCTTTTTCAGGTAAAAGGAATTTCTTCTTGGTTTGGATCCCTTGCTGGTGAACTAGTGTGATTTTCAGGGGACTGTTAAAGAACCTTGTTTTGTCATATTACCAGTGTTGGTTTTCTGGTTTCTTCTAATTTGGCTAGGCTCAGTCAGAGGGACGGTCTAGGGCTGAAGGCTGTTTTTCAGATTCTTTTGTCCCATGGAGTGTTCCCTTGATGTAGTATTTTCCCCCTTTTCTTACAGATGTGGCTTACTGTGAGCCAAACTGCAGTGATTGTTGTCTCTCTTCTGGGTCTACCAGCTCCAGGCTGGTACTGAGTGTTGTCTTCACGGAGTGCTGTGATGTGAACCATCTATAGGTATCTCAGCCATGGATACCAGTGCTTGTTCCAGTGGAGGTAGCAGAGAGTGCAGTGGACTCTGTGAAGGTCCTTAGCTTTGGTGGTTTAATGCTTTATTTTTGTGCTGATTGGCTTCCTGCCAGGAGGTGGCACTTTCCAGAAAGCATCAGCTGTAGTAGTGTGGAGGGAGGCTAGAACTCCCAAGATTGTATGACCTTTGTCTTCTACTACCAGGGGATAGAAAAGGACCATCAGGTGGGGATGGGGCTAGGCATGTCTGAACTCAGACCCTCTCCTTAGGCAGGTCTTGCTGCAGCTGCTGTGGAGGATGGGGTTGAGATACCCAGATCACTGGAGTTGTGTACCTTGTAACTAGGAGGACTATGACTGCCTCCGCTGAGTCATACAGCTTGTCAGGGAAGTGGGGGAAAGCCGACAGTCACAGGCCTCACCCAGATCCCATGAAAACTGAAGGGCCCATCTCACTCCCACTATGACACCCTCAACAGCCCTGAGTCTGTTTCCAGGCGGAGGGTGAGACAGGCTTGAAAATTTGCCTGAGGCTATCCACCTCCCAGTTGTAAAAGAAAAGGGCTTTAGTTCTTCCCCCACCTGTGAAGTCTATATGCCCAATTTGTGCCTGGCCAGGAGGCTTCCTGCCCCATTCAAATTGTTACAAATTTCAGCTAGAGAATTCCTTCTCCCTGTGGAGTTTTACCCCCTGCTCCTCCAGCCACCCCCCTGATGGATCCCTGTTAGGTGGAATGGGCTGCTTCAGGATCCAGTGAGCTCCCAGGGTATTTCTGCTGCTTCCTCTACCCCTGAATTTCATTTGGCTCTCTAACTTGACTCAGCTCCACATAAAGTCAGAAACTTCTCTGGCAAACAGACCTTCAGCATCTCCAGTGGGGGTATGTGTTCGGAAGAGCTAACTTTGGCTTTTACTAGAAGATTACATTTTAGAAATTGGATAGAGCATTTAATATTATCACAGCTGAAAATGTAGAAACTTATACTTACTTGAACTGGGGTAGCTGAAGAGAAGGGATAGAAAAGAGGATTCACTTCCAAAAAATTTTGGAATTGCAAACAATGGAACTTCTGATGTATTCTATGTAGGTGGTAAAGGAAAAGGAGGAACTGATGATAAGCCTTAGTCATGGGCAACTGGAAATACATTTACCAGAATGAGAAAGTCTTAAGAAAAAATGGTTTCTGGCCAGGGTAGAAATTAAAAGGTATGTTTATGATGAATGAATGTGAAATGCTTCTTAAACGTAAGTGTATAAGGGTTTTCCCATCTTGATAGTTTCTAAAAGGAAAAAAAACCCTTTTCATTGCCATGATGTTGGGATAACCTGCCTCTTGTTTTTCTTCCTATCTTGACATTTTCAATTTGATTTAGAAATTCCCTTTCATCTACCCTATCTTTCTGGCTTGCAGCAATCTATAATCCAAGAACTTGTCAAGAATTTTTAAAGGGATCACCCATTCTCTCTTTTACACAAATTCTAGTACATCTTGGTATATTATCTAGTAAAATATTTCTAATTCTAGTAGAACATTTAAAAATATTTATATATTGAATTCTTTACGCTGTTGTGAAAATTTAGTTTAACTCCACCCTTTCCACACAGCTTCTTAAACAGTCAACCAACTCTAATTTTTTCCATTCTTAAAACATACTATACCAGCCTTACCATGACTATCATCTTATTTTCAACAAAACACTTTAATAATTACATAATTATGTATTTGCTTAATTATTGCATGTTGGTAAATGTTGTAATCATTATTGCATGTTTCTTTTCAATTCGGCTATGACAAAAAAAAGAGTGCTATGTGTTCTTTGTATTCCCAATAGAATTGATCCTCTGCTTAGTAAATAGTAGGCACTCAAATATTTGTTGAATTAAAATTAACCTCCAAGACCACAAAGACAGACAATTATCTAGTGGAGAGAGCCACTCTTTGAGATAAATATTTAAACAAACTTTTTCATACCTCTTCTATTTAATGAATTTGTTCTTTATTTATATTTTCTTTATTTCTTCTTGCTATAACTAACTCAGTGTTTTATTGATAAAGTTGTCAGGAGAGTTTAAGCTTTAGAATATAGTTGCATAATTTAAAACTCTATTCTATTTTAGTTTCCTTGAATTATTTTATAAATAGCTCCAACGTTTTTAGGCAAATTAATAAAATGCTATTATTTCTTCTCTGTTTCAAAAATGAAAATAATGGGAAAATAAGAAAAATAGAGTTTAGATCCCAATCTACTAGCTGCTACTTGTATATTTGTTTGTGATTATTTATTTATGATTAATGGATCATATTTCCAAAGAGTGCAGTTGCCTGGAAGGTAGAATTTGGGTTAGTAGGTCACTGAAGGCTGAAGGCTATAAGAACTAAACATTTTTATCAAAAGAAATCTCATAAATTATAAATTTAAAATGAATCCTGATTTGTTGCAAGTAGTCTCTATAAGTTAAAAAACATATCAAGGTATCTTATTAGTTTTCTAATATTTTATATTAATACATTTTTAAAAATAAAGGTAACCAATCATATGTTTACTTTGTTAATTTTTTTCGATAGACATCAATTTACAGGTATAGTTCCTTCACATCTACATCATTTTTGTGCTGTTGCTTAATAGGTGAAAGAAAAAGCACATACACTGTGTAAACTGACACTTTAGAGCAACTATTTGTAAGCTGTGAAATACTGCCTTTGTTTTTTCCATATCTGTGAATTGATTAAAGCTTGAGGTTGACTTTTCAAAATATTAAATGTTTTTATATTTTATTTATTTTAATATTTCTTTCTCTCTTACACACAGACATACACAATTATACAAGTATCCTCTATTTTTAAACAAAGTAGTTACATTTTCCCCTTAAATTGGGGAAGGTTATCTTCCCTAAAATTGATGTTTCTGGAACTCAGATTCCCCTCTTGAATTTTATCCCTTTTCTTTCATGCTACTTTTACAATGAATGCAAAAACTCCTCTTTCTTAAATTTTCTTATATATTTTACTTTATTTTTCCATTCTCCATATTTTTATCCACCTACAAAAGAATTACTATTTACCAGATTTATCTAACATACTTTCTCTTTCCAAACCCATACTGAAACATGTCATGAAGGGTTCACATTAAATTAAAAAAAAAAAAACCTGTAAGTATGTATGTCTTCTGTAGTAATGAGAATGATTTGATTGGCAAGAAATTTCAGAATTTGTTAAAATGTCTATATCAGAATAAAATCTTACTGAACTTTGAATAAATCTACTTGTCTATATTTGAAATAACAACTATTTGGCAGACATGGGAAATGTTTGAATGTGGGGAAAAACAATTAGTGATAGGCCAAAGTTTTTCTTGACTGGAAATTCTGTACCTTTGAGAAATAACTAATGGAAGGCTCCCAAAGTGATCTTATTTACTCAGGTTTCCAGGGGAGTTTGTCCATAAACCACAGAGAATTTAACACACAAGGTGCAGAGTTTTTGTGCCATATAAGAGATGTAAGAAGTCCCAGCTCTTGTAAAGACCATTCAGCCATCAAGCTAGACATTTTGGAGACAAGACAGAAATAGATTCATGATAACTTTGATGACCTTAGTAAGTTTCAGTGTAACAAAAGATATTGGAATTGCTGTATTTTGATTTCTCCAGCCATAAAATTGATTCAATCTAACCATGGTATTTAATTAATTGAGTTATTTTGAGGAGTAAGAAAGATTAATTTATGTAACAATATTTTAAAAAATATAGTAACATTTCACTTATATGTCCTTTATTGATAATAATAATTATTGGTCATGTATTTAAAAATAAAGGCTATGAGCTACGAGTGGAAAAAAGTGACAGAAAGGTCAAGCAAAGAATAAAACCAGGTACAATTATGAGAGGTTCACAGGTGATCATGAAGAAGCCACAGTTGGGAATAAAAGAGAAAAGGCTTTGAAATGTACAGCGTTAGCTCAGAAAGACTTTGAATGCTAGCCAGAGTTGTTCATATTTTATTTCATGTGTAATATCTATTAAAAGAACGACAGTAAAGCAAAAATAGATTGTGAGCTAGAAAAAAAATAATATTTGTGTATTACTTTGATGATATTACCGACTTATAATGCAGGAGACTTTAGTTGTGAAGATAAACTTCAACCAAGTGTTTCAATGTCTTGTAATTTCTTGATTATTTTCAGTCATTTGGATGAGGATAGCTAGAATCTGGAGTGCAATCTGTTTCCATGGAGCAAAGCAAAGCTGATTGACCTTTATTGCAATTAAACCTATGAGTTTGCCCCACTAGTTACATGCTTAAGCTAAATAAGCTGGTGTATTTACCTAGTGTAACTGCCTTGCAGTAAAAAAATTAGAGTAAATAAGGTATAGTCAACTTCACAAGATTTCTTGTGATACAGTTCCAGCACAAGATAAATAATTTTAGGTTACTATACGTTTTTTATATGATTTTCTCCTCCAAAACACTTAGAAAACTTGCCTTCTATGAAATACAGCTTGACATATCTAAATATATTTTGAAAAAAATTTTCATTTTTCAAAAGAATTATAATTCTTTTAAACTTAAGAATTATAATATCAAATATCAATAATGTATACATCCCAAATAGCTTACGTTTTTTTCTTTCAAGTCGATTTGCTCACCTGCAGGTAAACTATAAATTTCTATAAGTGCACTAATATTTCTGACTTGTGTGGGCTAAATGATGGGTCATATTTTAAACACATAATCAGGTGATTAGGAAGCATTACATAGTAAAATCTGAAATAAGTAGAATATAGTAGGTACAACATTAATGCTATGCCGAAACTGAACATTAATATTTATTAACTGAATGACAGCATAATAAAACACATATTTATCATTTACTGATCAGCAACTATGCCCATGGCAGTGTACTAGGGACTTCATCTATAAATAACTATCAATGAGGATGGTGTTTATTTCCACATTTTACAGGTAAGTAAAAGTCTCAGGGAGGTGAAGTATGGTTATAACCCCACACACTCTGTGAATGTGAGAATCACAATTGACAAGCAGACTTGATTAATACAAATTTAAAATTCATATCATTTTGATGTTTTCTGAGAGTCAAAGATGTCACATTCACTTCACAAAAATGAATCCATACAAAAGGTATTAATATATTTAATCACATGTACATAATGACTACAGTATGTGGCTATTACTGTGTACATCCAAATGCAGTAACAAAACATGGTATCAGGAGAAATGGCTGTCAAACTGCGGGTGGTTTCATAGTAGGGAGAGAGGTCCAGTCAGAAGGCATATGGATGAGTCCCGGAATGATGATCTGATTACCAGCACATTATCGCTACTTCTTCTGTTTGGTATATTTTGATCTTATGTAATATTTCAGTTGTAAAAAGATTGTGCCTACTGGTTCCATCACAAACTACTGTCATTATCTTCAGTGAATTTTATCTATATTTTCTCATTCTAAAATTAGGAATAATCCGTGTCTACTTCAAGGGTATGCTGAGGGTTAAGTGGCATAACATAAGCAGAATACTTAAAAAGCGCTGACTACAGTATAAGTGCTTGACGATGTGACTAATTTTCATTGTTAATGTATTATTATTCCTGGCTATTTATTATTATATTACACTCTTGCAAAATATTTTACTCTTTATTACAAAAAGCGAAATATCAATATTCCTGTTTTCATTAATTTTCAATACGATTGATATGCAAATTCTTATCTTCACCCATTTCCCAAATTCTTACTTTTGTAAAAATATTCAAAGACTATATCTAGTTTCTAGATGACTAAGAATGATACAAAATATTTCTGAAATGTGCTGACCTAAAAAGTTTTGATTACATCATAATATTGGTAAGTAAATGTATAATATAGACAAATCTATTTAAAAAATTCTTAGAAAGTGATTATGCAACTTTATAACAGCATCGAGTCTGACCAAAACTATTTCTTTGATTCTATTAATTTACTTTCAATAAAAAAGAATTTTAAAAAGACACAAAACTGTAGTATTTTGACTCATCCATTAGTACAAAGGGAAAAGTTTAGTTTTGGTTAAGTTCAGAAGAAACAAAATGCACTCAAGATTCATGAACCACGCAAGCGAGCACAGTTATTTCTCTCATCAGTATCTTCTAAGATATTGATGTGATTAGGACACACCCAGTATGGTTTTGTTCACTCAGCAATTTTCTCCTGTTCCTCAAGTCATGTTGTAAATTGTTCTGGAGGCCCACAGCCCAGAGGCACAGTGCCAGCACTCAGGTAATCATGTGAGCCAACACAAACACAGAATTACAAACTTTGTAACACTTAAGTGTTACAAGTGGCAGTTGTTAAACAGGAATAGTACAGCTATGAAAAAATGTAATGGAAAGGACTGATTAAACCATGATGTAGTAAGTGCAGGGCAACATGAAAACATACTAGCCATTGATTGAAGGGTAAACTAGAGAGGATCTGTGATTACTTTATCAGTTAGTGATGCTTTGCTACTGGTGTTGGATAAGCTTTTTAGCCAAGGTTCCTCACCCTTGTCAATCCTGACACTTTGGGCTGGATCATCTTTTGTTGTGAGGGCTGTCCTGTGAATTGCAGAGTGTTTACCACTATGCCTAGCTTCTACCCTCTAGATCACATTAGCACTCAGTTGTGACAACCAAAAATATCTCCAGACATTGCCAAATATCCTCTTGGGGAAAACTTCTCCTCTAATAAATTGTGAATCGATGGGCTAAAATGGCAAAAAACAAAACGTACAGTGGCTGGCACCACTAGAATCTATTTTGCTCACAGGAAAAGAGGCTGCTGCTTCTATTGGTTGATTAAGGACTCCAAGATTCTCTTGCATTTTCTCATTCTTATGCTTAATGTCAAGCATTATGTCCACATCTGAGGAAAAGAAAAAAAGAAAAAGAAAGCAAGGTACAGTGTGGCTGTGCCTGTCCCTTATAAGGAAAACCAACATTTTCCCTTGCCTTGCACATCAGCCTAATGTTGTTAAGTTCTCATGGGTGGGAACAGTGTCTTACAGTCATTCCTAGTTCCTAGAGAAACTGACTCTCTTTCCAATGTCTGTGTCATGGATGGAGAACAGATAAAAGGTCTTTTGGAATAGATACTGTGTCAGTGACCAAGTGTCAGCCATGCTTTCTAATAACTTCTCTTATAAAAAATATTTACTTTTAGTTACGGATTTGTTTTTTTAACTATATATATATATATGTTCTTATTCTCTAATCTACTATATAAATAATATATTTTAAGTATCTAGTTTTACTTGTGATAATTTATCAAGTTAGTGGACAGATGTCTTTTGACTATACTAGCATATTGTATAAGCCCATATATATATTATATGTCTGTGGGTGCTCTTATTCAGATGATATTCCTCAACCATCCAGATGAATCACCACCTTTGTGTTGTCATGTTTGTTTTCTGACACTTATTCTATGCTTATCATTTTGACATTACATGGATATACATAGTATGTTCTTCTTACTACTAAGTTTTAAGCACTTAACTGCAAAATGTCTTCTCATATATTGAAGTTTAGGACACATTTCATAGTAAGAGGTCAATATTATTTATGGAATAAATAAGTAAATAAATAGTCAACTATGGTTGACTGACAACTATAGTGAAAAAATTTTAATGTATGTATTCTTTTAAGACGTGCATGGCACCACAGTCTTTTCGTAGACCATCTAATCATAAAATAGCACTGAATTCAGAAAAAAAGAAACCAAATTACATGTGGATAGAGAATGTCTTATAATGCATTGGTGCCCTCTCAATTAAAGAAGATCAGTAAATATGCAAACACCACTGACACCAGAAGGTAATACTGCTGTTAAATAAAGCAACCATTTAGAATAGATATAAAAGATTAATGCTTCACCAGCCTTTACCACTCAGCCTTCTCTTCCAGTCTTTATGGAGTGATGGGAAAAAAGTGAGCAATAAATCCATCGAAATGATCCAGTGAGATGTAATACAAACATTCCTGATTTCCCTCCTTCTTTTGTTTCTTATTTATTAGGGGAAAGACAGTTTCTTTTCAGGTGTGTAGCCCTGAGCATCCCGCTATTAGGTTTGTCTTACAAACCCTGGTGCTGGTTTGAGCAGGAGAAACAGCCTCTGCTGGAATCAAGGTGTTGACAGAGGAATATCTTATACAACTGATTCTTCAGCTGGTAGACTTTCTTTATCTGCCTCTCTTCTCCCCAAGGGAAATGGCATAAGGCCACAAACCCCCAAAAAAAAAATAGAGTTCAGGAGAATTAAAAAAAACAGCACCTCATTCTGCAGTAATTTGTTTTATTTGGTTCTATGAATGTTCTTAAAATATACTAGAGACACGTGTGCCCAGCTTGCTGCTGAGCCTCTGTCCTGCAGACATCTGAGCAAAAGCTGCTGCTGTCAGGGATTTTTTCCTAGTCTTCTCAGAAGTTCACTCCTGCACAGTAGGGTCTTAGAGGAAAAAGAACTAAAGTCTACTTACATAGTCTGAAATATATGGATGTAGAACCTTGTCAAAATACATGTCTCTGACTAGAAAGGCAGCTGACATTAATGCAATTAACAAACAAGGAGAACTACTCTTGAGCAATGGTTTTCAGTCTATTTGTTCTGCTCTGACACATAAACAGAAAATACTCATATATGTACATCACCCAAAGTCACATTGAATACCCAGTGAGAGAGTAATATGAGTAACAGTCTCCAATTCATTCTTATTTTAAAAATGGTAAAATGTTGCAATTTTTTGATGTTTTTTTCTTAGGAACAAATGGCATGTCTTTTATTTCACCATTACCTGATATATCAGTGAGTTGTGACACTTGGGTGAGAATTTTTGATACAGAGGGCTATATCTTGAAGTTACTTTGGAAAAACTGCTATTCTAGTTGCTTCCTGAGGCCACAGTTGCCCTGGGAAACTCTTGGTGGCAGCTCCTGCTTTATTTTTTTACAGCTCCTGTAAGAAAGGTCAAAGACAGGAATTTTTCTTTCATTCCCTCCTCTAGACCTTTGGAGAAGTATACTTTGCCAACTCTTTTGGAAGTCAGGATCTGTGTGTTCTCTGGTTCACTTTGTTTCATAACCCTACAAAATGGTCATTGCTTTTAACACTCTTTTTATATTTTGTGTCTTCTAGATTTCTCAAAGATATAAGGAGAGTGTGTGTGTGTGTGTGTGTGAGTGTGTGTGTATGTGTGTGTGTTTCTCCTTGTGGTGGAGTACTTTTCTAGGGGAGAGTAGGAAAATAACTATGTTATAATCTTCCTGGATCTCACACTAGAACTCAATTTTATTTTTGATGAAAGGGGGATGCCTGTATATTAAGTAATCAGTTAATTTCACACCTACTTCCTATGGTATCTCTGTTATATATTGAGTTGCACATGTCCCTGAAACTTTCCAACTCTAATCTAGACTCGATTACTCTATTTGTGTAAGTGCCAGACTGCACTGCACTAATTACAATGTTGATATCCTTTCAATGTTGATATTTGTCAGCAATTTTTGGCACTTTGCTTTTTCTTATGAATTTGTAAAACGTCTTCTGGAGTTCCAAAAAAATTATCTATAATTTTTATTTTAATTGTACTGAATTTATACATTAATTTCGGTAGAAATGGATACTTCCCAACTCATTAACATGGTACATCTCTTTATGTATTTACATTTCTATCTTTGTCCTTCAATAATGTTTTCTAATTTTTTGACAAAACCTTTAACAGTTTTTTTGCATATTTCTATTAATCTTAATGGTTTTGTTTCTATTAAAAATATATTCTTTTTCCAAATTTTACGCTTTCTAATTGGTCATTACTGATACGTAATGGTTCACTATTGTTATATGTACCATGATCTGAGAGTCCTGATATTTTTCCTTTGAATTATTATGATTTGACATTTGACAATCTAGGATCTTTATATAAATTCTTATAACATCTGCTACTAAATAAAATTATTCTCTTCCATCCACATACTTTTTTCTCCCTTTTTATACCTTTTTCAAAATTAAGTCTTCAATAAAAAAGCATTAGACACTAATTAAGTATAGTGAGATGAATGTACAGAAGTCATAGGGAAAGAAATAGATTTCTCATGGTAGTAGTATGCTGCAACCAAGGTCCAACTCAATTTAGTATTTATTTTTTAAATCATAATCTCCCCATCTGTCTTCAAGTTAATTCCACTAATTCTATCTCAGACAATCAAGTTGTCAGAAGTTTTTATTTTGGCTCATTTTTATTTTTTCTGAACATTCAGCCTCTGTTCATATCTGATCCAGTCTTTGTCACCAGCTCAAAACCTACCAAATCTCAAAAGCGTAAACTTTCTCGGACCAAGATTCTTGCTCTCATTTAAGTTTACATAGCAATCATTTTCAGGGTAATTTTCTGAATATGAATTATGCATATAATAGAACAATTATTCCACTGTTATAATGTGTTATGTTTAAGATATAATTTAAATTTTTCACCTTGATATGTTGTTTCTCAAACTGAATTTTAAATGCTTTGAAGCAACCGACTGCTCACTGTATCTTCCCCACTAGTCAAAGACTGATACTTGCAGAAACGTATTCATCAACTTGTGTTCATGCTTCTTCTGTGGCCCTCACAAAGCTTTCACAGGATGCTTTGAAAATCTACGGATATTTAGTAAACCTTTTCTAACTAAAGATATAGAATTTTTTATTATTTTCATAGAGTAAGACTAGTAGTAATGTTTAAATATATAGTGTACAAAACTCTACGTTAAAAAATTATGTTGAATATGCAATTTTTTTTGATAATCTAATCCAGAAATGAACAAATATCAAAATTAAAGTGAGGAATTTTTTCAAAAAGAAGGATTTAGTGCATATGCTCATACTTTTCCTCTCAAATCGCCTTCTGTCTCAAAAGCAATTTTCATGGAAGTTTCATGTGTGTATGTACACATATATACACATATGTGTGCATACATGTGTTTATAATAAATATATTTACATATATGCATGTGTATAAATATGTGTATATATAAAAATACATACACATGTGTATATATATATATTTTTTTCGCAGCTGATTGCCCATAATGTAACTTGATTTTACTCTATGTATTTAAAATTATTTGTCTCTAATATAGGAAGCAAAAATGTGAAAGAATAATGTCCTAGAAATAGGAGGATGAAAAGATCCTGATATGTTACAGACTGAATACTTATGATCCTCCATCCCAAATGCATGTGTTGAAATCTAATCCCCAATGTGATTATATTTGGAGGTAGGGCCTCTTTTGGGGGTTATTAGTACACTAGGACAGAACTTTTACAAACGGAATTAGTGTCCTTATAAAAGAGACTGCAGACAGCTCTCTTGTCCCTTCCACCAGGTTAAGACACAGAGAGAAGACAGCCATCTATGAACCAGACACTGAATCTGCAGGTGCTTTAATTTTGGAATTCCCAGCCTCTAGACCTGTGAAAAATAAATATTTGTTGTTTAAGCCATTCAGTTTATGAGTTTACGATATTTTTGTTATAGCATCCTCAATGGACTAAGACACTACATTGTTAGGATTTTATTTTAATGGCTTTTGCTCCCTCTAAATACTATATTGTAATTCTTTCTAAAACCAGAGAGTATAGCTTATGGAAAAGGAATTAAGAAATTGAATTAGGTCCTTCAGAACAAGAAAAATGTCAGGGATTTTGGGGAAAAATGTAGTGGTGTATGGGAAATGAAGATAAAGGAAAAGGATGCTGAGTGTGGAAAGGATCAAGGGAATCTCCTTAAGTAAAGAAAAAGTGAGTGAAGAAACTTGTGGCCAAAGGGTCAAAATTGCCACATGTCAAACATTTCCAAACTGATTTCTTGTTATTGAATGTGAAATAAAATGGGTATGGTTTTAGGATGTATTAAATTGTTTTCTCTCTGTGACAAGACATTGGAATTCTTTCCATTTTATAGGAACTGTGATGTTTTCCATTGTTGTCATAAATTGAATTCACAGTTCTGAATTTCTTGCAAGGACTTATGACCACCATAGTTCTAAGAATTTCAAATTCCCCTAAAAACTATCATTTGTTAACCTTGACTACATATTCTATATATACAATATACTATTTATATAGTATACATATATATATATACACACACATGCACATACACACACACTCACAGCTAATTTGGAACATATCTCTGAAATATTTCAATTCCACTCTTTTTTAAGCTTAACAAGGAACTGTGGTCAATCATAAATAAATGGTTTTTAATGAAATACATGTTTTCACCTTGAATGGAAACAGAATTTTTAGTTATGTTTGAAAGAATTTAGCTTACCATTTTCAAAAGGCTAAACATAAAGTCTCAGGTAAAGAGAAATTATGACTATGTGATGAATCTACTGAAAGATACCAGAACCTTTCTCATTCATTCATGCTCTAGTTGCTAAACTAAACCCTGTTTTTTGATTTGTGCTCCAACTTCCTTTCTTTCATTATTTAAGTGAAACCTTATGACATTCAAAAGCAACTTGGAGTTCATCTGCAAACCAAAGCCATGAGAAGAAGGAAAAGTAGGTTTTTGCATTCCAGACTGTGGCTGATTTAAGGGTCTATGAGCTGGTGTTTTTATTTCTCTTCCTTTATTTCAATTTCCTGGCTAGAAACTGGCATTTTCCACTTGCTTCGCCCTTTCTGATATCGACGTATACCATATATAAAACAGTGGCCACAATTATAAGTTATCAATCTTCATGTAATACTAAATATTTAAGGGTAAAGATAACATATTTAAAATTTGTTAATGAAAAAAATGACAATTATATCTTTTGCTTTTGAGATCTAGAAAAGCTTTAGGATAATTGTTCAAATTTCATAAGTATATTTTTTACATTGAAAAAAACATGAAAATTACAACCTCGTCCTCAATTTCCCTCTCCCTTCCTCCTTTTTCTTCCTTTTTAGAGTCCCACCATCAAACTCCTTCTAACCTCTTAGTCTTTTATGTGCAAAATGCAAAAATGAGGACTGATATGAACAATGTAGTTCAGAAATCTTTCCCCTTAATTTCCCAGGGAAAAGTAATCTATACTACATTTATTTGACTGCTGGATAGATGTCTCTCTATATGAGAAAATATTACATGTCATAAACTCTAAATGCTAAAGAGATTCTTTCCTCTTTCCTATCCTGAACAAGTAGCTTAAGCCATTCATAGATGAGTCTTATCCTCCTCAACTGAGATAGCTTGAGTTTTTTTCCTCTTTGTTGATCACTGAGTATTTCATGGAAAGAATCTTAGATAATATCCATCCATGTACTACAGAAATTCTGTATTTTTAAGGTTTGTATAGAATGGGATGTGATATTTCTAACTCCTAGCTTACAGCTCTCCCCACCTTCCTCCTTTCAATACAATTTTTGCAAATAATATCTTTCATTTTTAAATTGATTTCATGCTTTTGTTTTTATTCACCTACAGTATTAGTGACCTGAATGATGTTTCCTTATGTTTTAATGGACATTTGAATTTCCTTTTTGGGTGTGTGTAAGTAAAACTTTTGTATTTTGAATGGTTAATTTATACAATGATAACAATCCCTTTTCATGCTTGTGGCAAAGATTTTTCATTTATCGAAAGCCTACTGTAATTGCTAATTTTATCTGTCAATTTGGCACTGGTACTCAATTGTTTGGTGAAATACCAGTCTAGATGTAACTGTGAGGTATTTTTAGATGTGATTCACACTTAGATCAGTAGGTTTTGAGTAAAGCAGATTACTCTACATAATTGGCCTCACCTATTCACTTGAAAACCTTAGTAGAAAAGACTGAGGACTCCTGGAAGATGGAATTTTGCCTCCAGACTGTAACTCAAGACTGCAACATCAACACTTACCGCAATTTTTAACCTGCCCTACAGATTTTGAACTACCCAGCCCCTGAAATCGCTGTTTGCAGATGGAAAAATAATGGTTGGAGATATGAAGTTAATGAGGCACCAACCATAGACCAAGGAGAGACAGGGGTTCTGTGTTCAGCAGAGCTCTATACTGATTCCAAAGCTTGTGTTTTTTCTATTATGTTGCTCTGCTTGCCTTATTTTAGACATCAGAGGTTGTGGAAGTAACTTTTTTTTTTAACTAAGAAAAAATAAAAATTTTGCAGGTTAGGTTACTTTTCCTTTAGTAAATAACAAATGCTTCTTGTTTGTGGGTTTTGTTTGCTTGCCTTTTCTGTTTATTTTCTGAATTAAAAATAGAATTAGTATTAAAAGAACAATTATGAGTAACTTCCATACCTAATTATTTATTTTATACACCCACCATATGCTTTTCAAGGTAGCCAGAAAATTACACAAAATGTGGTCCAAAAAATTGAATAATGGAAATTTTCCCGAAGATACAGAGTGAGGGAGACCTATAGGAAATGGTGAAACAGTTCATTTGCTAATAAAAATAAGGGACACCAGTCTGGTTCTGAAGAAAGGAGCCATCAGAGGGGTTGCGGAAGGGAACGCAAAGTGATCTCCAGCCACAGGAAATGACTGTGGATAGGAGCTGTAATGTGAGGGAGAGGAGGGCACCTGGTCTTATATGGAAGGAGGCAAGGACATAAGTACCCCAGGTTTTCACTCTTTACACTCTCAGCACACAGCTTTCTCCCACTAAGTAGAGGCAACTGGTCTAAAAAGCCCAATCATTGCACTCCACAACTGGCCTGTCCTACAGCATGCAAACAGAAATGAGTAGTATGCCTTCTTGTTTGAGGGCAACTAGAGACCACTTAGCACATCACACACAAAAGAGTTTATTTACTAAAAGAAAAACAAAACCAGGCTATTTTTGTTCTATTCCCTTAGAACTCTATTAGTGTGATATATAAAGAATGGCTGAAACTTCCAAAGTGTATTACAAAAGTAAATAATTTAGCTAATTCCCAGAATATGTCATGAATGCCTGAAGAAAAACAGATAAATAATAATCAAACTGGAAATCGTTTCCTTTTGATAAATCACTGTTTCTGTTCTCAACAGTTTTAGGAGTCCTGCCAATCTTACTGGCCTTAGCTTACCTCCTGGTAGTTTCAGCCTCACAGGTAACTTCCATGTTGGGCAGCACCACAGTGTTGGAATGAGAAAAGCTGTGTCTTCTACAGACCCATCAGCTGTTGTTTCCATTTCTATTGCACATGCCCAATCTTCCCACTCACATGGCCTTTGCCCTGTGTGCAATTGCTTGATTTGAATATCAAAGCCAGTTATAAGGCAATAATATGACACACTCACTTGTTCCAAGGTGTATAGATAACTATAATCATACCAAGGTGTTCTGAATTGATGAGAAATATCTGATAAGTGCTCCGACACGGGTGCTCCTCACATGTCTGATGGGGGTGTGAGACATGACACAAGAGCTCTAGCTTACTGAAAGATTGTGGAACTGGTAAAGGCAGGATTAAAGAAAACACACACTTTAACTGACAGAACTTCTTTTTTTATTTTTGTTTATCAGCCATGCTCATCAAAGCACATTTTTTCACCAAGCTAAGGATTTACCAAGCATACTTCCACATTCATTAATTCCGTTGCACTTTAGGATTACCATGAGGAAGAACTGATGGTTAGTTTTCTTCTTTTTACATACATGGAAACTCACATCTTAGAGAGGATAAATCAGATTAGGGTCACACAGCTAGCAGGTGCTAGAACTGGTGTTTTCCACAATTTACTTAATTTGGAAATGCTATTAAATACTGCTTCACTTTTTAAAATATTCTTACTTTCCAGTGACTGCTATAAGTCAAATAGCTATCTATAATTATATCTATGGAACTGTAAACAAAACATAGTTTGAAATACTGGCTTCACATCAGAATTACCTATGAATCTTTAGTATATTAAGACTCTTTGAGAGTCACACTAAGAGCCTGCCCGTGGATAGTCCAGAATTTTAAGTCAGTTAACTAGAGTTCATGGCAACATTTTATAGTATGGTCATACCGTAATTCATTTTCCTTCCTGAAATAAATAAATAAATAAATAACACTATTGGAGGTGGGAGATGTGGAGTAGAAGGAAAGATTGGTAATCTAATTGAAATAGCAAGAATAAAATCTATCTTGAATGGAGAAGCATATTTATACTTCCACTAAAATTTATCAAGCATTTTGAGAATGAATGATGAGAGCAGCATTAACAATTGACATATAAATAATATGCTATAAGAATTTAGCTTGAAAAAAATATTTTATGGGTTTTCTTTGCTTTCAAGGTTTGTGACATTTACCGTAAATCTTGAGATACATTTCTCATTCTTTATTTTCCTGTTTTCATTATTAAACATCATGGATACTTGAGGCACTACATTATGATTCATAGAATTCCTGTTAGATTTCTTCATTGCAAAGCAGAATAAAACAAGTGTTACTTTTGAATTCTTTTAAATAAGTGAAATATTTATAGTCTGCTATCAAGGCTTAATTTTGGTTATTTTTTGCATAAAAATTTTATATTTCAAACCATAAATTACTTACTTAAAATTTTCTGGGTGTGTATCTAGCAATGTCTTTTTTCAGTATATCAAGAAAAAGAAAGTTCACTATGGTACAATTTATTTGCAGACATTAAATCATGATTTCTTTGGACACATTTATCTACATACCAATTAAAGAGGTAATGATTCACACATTGAGTGCTTAATAAATCTGAGTTATCAACTGGGGATGTGAATATTCTTCTGTGCCTTTCTTTTGCTATTTCTCTAAGTTTCTCAAAAGAATTCTTACAAATTATCTGAATTTATAAGGATCTCTAAGTTTAGTGAATACCTTAACGGTTGATGATTTAACTTAACTCTGTCAGTGATAAAGAAATATTTATATATGAAAGATATAATTTCCCAATCACTTGGTAAATTAACATTTTCTGTGAAATTACTATGCACTTATGTATCAAATATTTACAAAATGACCATTAAATGTGAGACTTCATGACATAATGACACTATATATATGTCATTATGACTATTATAGATAAGGAATTCAGTTTAAGTATTAGATTATGCACAATTGCAAGAGGATCTCCAGAAGTGATAGTTTGTTAAAAGTGGAAATGGAAGATCAGAGGAGTCACTAACAAGCCAAGCAGAGAAGCTAAGCTCTTCCAGCTTGCAAAGTGGAAGAGGAAAATTTTACGTGACAGTCTATGGGAAGCTGTTGACTTTTTGTAGTTACCATTTCTGTTGATCCACAGTCAAGTTCCTGGTGGTGCTCCAGGGTTTGCTATGGTGAATTGGGCTACAAATTGGTCCAAAGGACAGTAATGACAGGAAGAAATTTACTGGACACATCTGTATATATTCATCACCACATCTGAGTCTAACAGTGTTCATAGAGTAATGGTAATTGTCTCACTCTGCTTTCCAGAGAAGCCATAACTTCCACTTTTGGCTAATTCTAACCACCTATTAAATAGAACCATTTAAAAATCACCTTCATAATGATTATTTCACTTGTGAGATCCAAAAGAAAGCAAGTCAGGGCAACATAATGAGACTTCACCTCTATTTCTACAAATAGAAAATTAGCCAAGCATGGTGGAACATGCCTGCTCTAGCTACTAGGGAGACTGAGCCAGGAGTATCACTTGACACCAAGAGTTCATGATTACGGTGAGCTGACCACACCCCTGTACCGCAGTGTGGGTAACAGTAAAGCCACATCTCCAAAGCTAAAAAGAAATATGTTTTAACCGATTTATTATTTTTTCTGTTACTCATACTGTATTTCATATTAGGTTCCCCAGAAGCAACTTCTAAGAACAAGATTTATATTTGAGAATGATTTAATAAGTGTTCATAGGAAACTCTAATAGAATAGTAGGAAAATGGAACCACAAAGGAAAGGAGGTCAAGAAGAGATGTGACATCATGCAAAGCCCATAGTGAGCAACTTGGGTCTGTGCTAAAGGGGAGCTCTGAAGGAACAATAGGTCGTATTTCCAACTGGTCTTGATTAGGACAAAGAACCTGGAGTACTAATGTTCTTGCCTCCATCTGATACTTATTGAGAGATGAGCATGGAAGGAATGTACATAAACAGGCTTTTCCATATTCACATAATTTCAGGAAAGGTATACTCTGGAAGTCTGTGGGTAGTCCTTGAACAAAGGGAGTCACAGCTATGGCTATTGATACTGAAAGCATAGTGGTCAAGGGATGCATGGGGATGTGGCAAGAACATTTTTACACAAGTGACCCTAATCCTAGATAATACACTTGCTGCTATACAAAGTAATTTTTTTTTAAAAGTATACCCACAAAGAACAAAGAAGAAGGAGAAACCAAAAGATCAAAGCGTGGTGGTGTTTTGTTCTTTTTAAATTTAAAAACATATAACTTATTTCTGATTTTCAAAATTTTATTGTATATGCCTATAAAAATAAAGAAACAGAGAAAATAAAGAATGGTGATTGGGATGAGGTGGTTAAAGCTTTTTTGCAGTCGCATTAAATAGAATTCAGGAGTCCAAATGAGGAAATATATGCCCTATTTTACCAGTTACACAATAGTCCAGTTTCTCCAGATACTATTAGAGCTTAAATTATGACAACAGACCGTGGCTATTAATGGTTTTTTTAGGACCTGAAAATATACACCATTTCCCATAATTTAATTTTTTATAAGAATTACTTGATCATTTATCACAAGTCTCTAAGAGAAAGTGAAAAAAAAATTTAAATGGGATCCTTGACAGTTTCATTCACCATTGGTTGATAGCAAGGTTATCTTTTTTTATGGATCATGCTTATTTTAGGAGATGATATTCTGCTGATATAGGACACTGTATCGAACAACAGAGAAAAAATCTAAGCATACTAATCACATTAAATGTGAAAGTGAAATTAAATACTCTTATGAAGCATATTTTAGCTTCTTATGGACTGATTTTGTAATTGGTAATTTTCATGTAAGTAATTTACTATGTCAAACTCAAAAGAAAATTGTTATAATTCTGTAACACAATAAAAAATGTCTACAGTGTGATGGGCTGTGGTTTTAATGGACATATAGATCATCTGTGTTATAAAGATAAATTGCTCTATTCCATATTCCCTTTTGGAAGTGAGTCTGCCTAGAAGAGGAAAAATAATATGCCTATACACTACAATGTCTCATTGATAAATATTTTAAATATAGTTATATATGGAAAAACATTTACCAAAGATAACATTTTACTCATGAACAAGATGGCATTTAGGTAGTTAGGTTTGTCTACAGAAAATGCAGTTTTATGACTCTCTATGGAAGCTGACTTATGCTCATGCATGTGAGGATAAATAGTTGCAATTTAGTTATATGTAAAAAATGTTAAGTATGCTATAGATGTCAAATGCAATATTGTTTCCTTTTTGACAGGCACTTAAAATCTTTATTATTTAATGCATAAGAAAAGCAGGTTTCTCTTATCCTCTCAATATATATATTGATATATATATATATATATATATATATATATATATATACAGATGGTATATATATATATATACAGATGGTATTTGGTTACATGAGTAAATTCTTTAGTAGTGATTTGTGAGATTTTGGTGCACCCATCACCCAAATCATATATACTGCACCATATTTATATTCTGTTATCTTCTGGGCCCCTTCTACTCGTCTCCCCATGTCCCCAAAGTCCATTGTATCATTCTTATGCTTTTACATCCTCATAGCTTAGTTCCCACATATCGGTGAGAACATACAGTGTTTGGCTTTCCATTCTTGAGTTACTTCACTTAAAATAATAGTCTCCAATCTCATCCAGGTCGCTGGAAATGCTATTAATTTATTCTGTTTTTATGGCTGAGTAGTATTCCATTGTGTATATATACCATAGTTTCTTTATCCACTCATTGATTGATGGGCATTTGGGTTGGTCTTACGATTTTGCAATTGTGAATTGTGCTACTATAAACATGCATGTGCACATATCTTTTCGAATAATAATTTATTTTCCTCTGGATAGATACCCATTGGTGGGATTGCTGGATCAAATGGTAGTTCTACTTTAGTTCTCTAAGGAATCTCCACATTGTTTTCCATAGTGGTTGTACTAGTTTACATTCCCACCAGCAGGGTAGAATTGTTCCCTGATCACTGCATGCACACCAACATTTACTGTTTGTTGATTTTTTTATTATGGCCATTTATGCAGGAGTAAGCTGGTATCACATTGTGGTTTTAATTTGCATTTCCCTGATCAATAGGGATGTTGAGCATTTTTTCATATGTTTGTTTGCCATTTGCATATCTTCTTTTGAGAATTGTCTATTCATGTCCTTAGCCTGCTTTTTGATGGGATTGTTTATTTTTTTCTTACTAATTTGTTTGAGTTTATTGTAGATTCTGGATATTAGCCCTTTGTCAGATGTAGAGATTGTGAAATTTTTTCCACTCTGTGGGTTGTCTGTTTACTCTGCTGACTGTTTCTTTTGCAGTTCAAATGCTCTTTAGTTTAATTAAGTCCCAGCTATTTATCTTTGTTTGTATTGCATTTGCTTTTGGGCTCTTGGTTATGAAATGTTTGACTAAACCAATGTCTCCGAGGGTTTTTCTGATGTTACTTCTAAAATTATTATAGTTTCAGCTATTAGATTTAAGTTCTTAATTCATCTTGAGTTAATTTTTGTATAAGGTGAGAGATAAAGATCCAGTTCAACTCCTTTTACAATAGCTCCAATAATATTAAATAAAACAGGCTGGGCATGGTGGCTCAAGCCTGTAATTCCAGCACTTTGGGAGGCTGAGGCAGGTGGATCATGAGGTCAAGAGATCGAGACCATCCTGGTCAACATGGGAAACCCCGTCTCTACTAAAAATACAAAAAATTAGCTGGGCATGGTGGCGCGTGCCTGTAATCCCAGCTACTCAGGAGGCAGAGGCAGGAGAATTGCCTGAATCCAGGAGGCCGAGGTTGCAGTGAGCCGAGATCTCGTCATTGCACTCAAGACTGGGTAACAAAAGCGAAACTCGGTCTCAAAAATAAATAAGTAAATAATAAAATAAAACAAAATACTTAGGAATATACCTAACCAAGGAGTTGAATGACCTCTACAAGGAGAAGTACAAAATACTGCTGAAAAAAATCATAGATGACACACACAAATGGGAACACATCCCATGCTCATGGATGGGTAGAATCAACAAGGCGAAAATGACCTTACTGCCAAGAGCAATCAACAAATTTGGTGCGATTCCCATTAAATTACCAACATCTTTCTTCACAGAATTAGAAAAAAAAATTCTAAAATTCATATGGAACCAAAAAAGAGCCCACATAGTCAAAGCAAGACTAAGCAAAAAGAATAAACCTGGAGGCATCACACTACCTGATTTCAAATTGTACCCTAAGGCCACATTTACCAAAAGAGCATGGTACTGGTATAAAAATAAACGCATAAACCAATGGAACAGAATAGACAACATAGAAATAAACCCAAATACTTAACAACCAACTGATCTTCAACAAAGCAAACAAAAACATTAAGTGAGGAAAGGACACCCTTTTCAACACATGGTGCTGGTATAATTGGCTAACCATGTGTAGGAGAATGTTTCCTTTTAGTGGCACATATTTTAAGAAGTTTCCAGTAAGTTAGATTAGTGTAAATGGTCCCAGAGCAGTTAATTGCTTCTGTTGGGATTTTAGTTTTGTTTTGCTTCGTTTTTGACACAGGGTCTCCTCTGTCACCCAGGTTGGAGTGCAATGATGCAGTCACAGCACATGGCAATCCGAAGCTCTGGGGCTTAAGCAACCTCCAACCTTAGCCTTCTGAGAAGCTGAGACCACAACCACCACACAAGATTAATATAGTTTGTTTGTTTGTTTTTGTAGAGACAGTATCTCACTATGTTGCACAGGATTGTTTGAACTTCTGGTCTCCAGCAATTTTTCTGCCTTAGCCTCCCAAAGTACTGAGATTACAGGCATGAGCCACCATGCCAGGCCTAATTGGAATTTTTAAAATAAGATTTAAATTTGTAAAAACCAAATAACATTTCCAAAATTTCTAAAGATGTATCAACATGAATTAGAAAGTCTAATAGTAAAACTATGATTGTGTACCAAAAGTCTTTGTGTAAAAAAAAGTAGAATATTTGGATGTTGTAAAATTTAGTTTTTGTTAGTCCTTGAAAGGGGATAAGATTTTATCATTTTCAGAATGTTGCTTTACATATACTATTTTATTTAATTTTCATGAGAACTGTGCTATTAACTCATTGCAGCTATTAAAACCAGGATATTTTATTTCAAGTTATGTTTTCTTGTGGTTGGCAGCAGGGTTTAAAATTACTTGATTCATCCAAATTTGGGACTTTTTTTTTTTTTTTGAGACAGAGTCTCACTCTGTCACCCAGACTGGAATGCAGTGGCATGATCTCGGCTCACTAAAACTTCAGCCTCCTGGGTTCAAGCCTCAGCCTCCCAAGTAAGCTGGGATTTCAAGCGTGCACCATCATGCCCAGCTAATTTTTGTATTTGTAGTAGAGATGGGGTTTCACCATATTGGCTAGGTCTTGAACTCCTGACCTCAAGTGATCCACCCTCCTTTGCCTCTCAAAGTTATGGGATTACAGGCATGAGCCACTGCACCCAGCCAAGGGATTTTTAAAATTAAAAAAAAAAAAAATGTTTTCCTTGAATGTTTATTAATCTAACCCTCCTTCTGCCTCTTTGTTCTCTCCTTCAAGGAACGTCTGTTGAGTGCCTATGATGTGTCAGGCATTGTTCTAGGAAATGGTAAAAACAGAAGAAAACAAAAACAATAAAACAACAACTAAAATATACATATCTGCTTTCAGACAAAAAAGTTCAGCCTAATGGAGTAAATAGATGGTAATTTTCAAAAATCACAAAACCTATTTTTACCAACTGCAATATATACCTGGCTGTGTCAAATAGGCACACAACAAAAAGATGTGCCCCACTTTATGAAGCCACAGAAAACACACCCACAGAAATATCCCTGATTCAACATGGTGGACTAGTGTGGGCATGGTGGCAAGGTAGGCAGGTGAACTAGAATGTGCAGAGCCCTTGAGGCAGCCACAGAAAGGCACATTTGAAAAACTACATGTCCTTGTGGATATCACAAAGGAATGTGTGATGGGTAACGAGCCCAAGGTAGGCCAGCAAGGAGTGACTAAAAGAAAGATTTGCCATATGCCACACTAATGATTTACCATATGTCATACTAATGATTTTTGCCTTCATGCTAAGTGACAGTTTAGGTGGATCATGCAGGAAGAAAGAGTTTAATTTTGAAATTGTTGTATTTCAGATATCTTTGAGATACCAAACTGCAAATATAGAATATTCATATATATTGTCCTGAAGATCAGAACAGATCAGAAAATATCAGTTCAATACATTGTTCTGAAGATTTGCATTAACTCTGTGTGGTTTATATTAACAGTGAGTGTTCTATTCCATCCACAATTATTTCATAAATATGTATGAGATAGAACAAGAACACATACAGAGAGTTAATATCAGGGTATGTTACCAGTCAATTTATTTAATGTATAAACTTCAAACTATTTTCATGAGTATACCCGTTGTGTGCTGAAACATAATTAGGAGGCTTTCAGGGGGAAAAAAAGCTCTTTCCTCAATAGAATCTGCTCATCTGAGAGATGAATCCACAATTTTATATAGTTCTTAATGTTTGATATTTCTGAGCATTGATTATAGAATTTAACAGGTTTTCATATAATACATTTCTAATAGGTCATAGTTTTAAACTTCATAAAAAGTTTTGTTTGGAATTGAAAAGTAATATTTGGAAACAAATTCACAGCAATAGACCAGCTTATGTGAGAATAATTTAAAATTTATAAGCTTATTTTACTTAATATGTAAATATGTATTAGATACCTGTAACTACCTATCCACTCTATCTCTAACACTTCAAACATGGGAATATATATTCACTCAAATATCTGCTTTAGAAAACATATCTTCCTAAAAAACTCTTAGTTTCTTACACAGAGAGATAGGTATGAGTATCCAGAACTGTCAAAAAGTGTGCTCTCATTTGCTAAATATTAACCAGCAATGCTAAAATAATTATAACTGATTTATCCTAGGTAAATTAAGTCATATTATACATTTAGTAAAAAAATTGACAAAAACCTCCATTTCTAGAATATAATAGATCATAGTGTAATACATACGTCACATCTATTGGAAAAAGCTGGACCAATTTTTTTAAAATATAGAGATATCAGAAATCTCTGAATAAGCCAGCTATGGAAAGCATAGAACCATTACAAGGTTAGCTGAAAATCACTGACAATTTTCCCATTTATGAGGCATTTGAGATTTTGCATGTGAGTGGGGAGCTGCTGAAATTTTTACTTCTGTGATACCTTCATTTTTTTTAACCTTTTGAATTACCTAGTTAACAGTTTTACATCTAGTAAAATATCTCTTTATATCAATTTATTTCTGTTAAAATAACTAATGTGATTTGTATCTTCTAGTTGGAGTTTGACTAATAGGTAGAATTTAACATGTATTTAAAATGAGGAATTCTCTGAAAATGTATATATAAAATAAGGAATAGTATGGAGTAAAGAAAATGCTGAAATAAATTCTGGTGGATTTCTGCAGTTGTGCAGATCCCCTACTGAGAACATGATACCTCTCTAAAATTAACCATACTGAATGATTATTTTATAATTGCAGATTAATTTTCTTTGGTAAAAGTGATGGTTAATATTGAGTGTCAGCTTGATTGAATTGAAGAATGCAGAGTATTATTTCTGGGTGTGTCTGTGAGGGTGTTGTCAAAGGAGATTAACATTTGAGTCAGTGGACTGGGAGAGGCAGACACACCCTCAATCTGGGTTGACACCATCTAATCAGTTGCCAGCCTCGCTGGGATAAAAGCAGGCAGAGAAACGTGGAAGGACTAGACTGGCTAAGTCTTCTGGCCTCCATCTTTCTCCCATGCTGGATGATTTCTGCCCATGAACATCGGACTCCAAGTTCTTCAGTTTTTGGACTCTTGGACAAAAAACAATATTTGGCTAGGGACTCTTAGGTCTTGGTCCATAGACTGAAGGCTACACTGTTTGCGTTCATATTTTTGAGGTTTTGGGACTTGGACTGGCTTCTCTGTTCCTCGCCTTGCAGATGGCCGATTGTGGGACTTCACCTTATGATTGTGCGAGTCAATACTCCTTAATAAACTCCCCTCGTATATACATCTCTCCTATTAGTCCTGGCCCTCTAGAGAACCCTAACTAATACAATAAATATTAAACTGAATGTTAGAGCTATCACTCATACCTAAGGCCACTTTAGAAGGGATACATTTTCTGGTGTGTTCATAAAAAATGTGCAATCATGATGTAAGTAGATGGCACATTTTGTGGTATTCTGGATGTGAAGGAAAGACAATGAAGCAATCTTATAAGAAAGCAAAATAGAAGGGGAGAAGAAAAGCAAAGCACACTGCCATGTGTGTACCTATGCAACTGTCTTGCATGCTCTGCTCATGTACCCCAAAACCTATAATCCAATAAAAAATTTAAAAAAAAAAAAAAAAGAAAGCAAAATAGAAAAAAGAATTTCAAGATGTAGATGGATGTTTTAATTAATACAAACAGCTTTTGAGTCATGTTCAAAACAATATTATAACATTTTAGTGACTATAAATTGCAACAATATTTAATGTGATCCACCATGAACACCTAAAAGCAGTCTTCAGTTATAGCAGGTGTAAGGAGAGTGAGCTTAAGGATTTTTTTTTTTTAGATTGTACAATGTAGATGTAGAAAATAGGCAAATATGAAGTATATTTGTTGTAATTCATTTACTTTTTTAAATTAACAGTTTATACAGATTTCCAGACAGCATGTTTTAAAATTACTTATTATCAATTTTATTTTTTATATGTACCTAATCTTTTCAACTAGGAACAATTCCTAAATTTCTTCTCAATACTTAAAGGAGTCAAAGTTATTTGTCACCTCTCCATTGTTTTCATAAAATAGTAAGATTTACATTAAGGCAGCAGAAATATATGAACTAGAAGTAAAATATGTTTAGCTGTGAAGACAGAGCAGGGTAGCCAATTTTGGCATCTAAGTCACTGAGCTTTTCAACATATGTTTCAACATCTTATGACTTGTTACTTACAGTACAATTCACTTGACTCTCCCCATCACAAAAATGAAAATATATAAATCATTCATCTTTCCAGATTTCCAGACTAAAATGTGGAAACATCTGTGGCTTTTTGCTTCACTATGCAATGTTCAGACTAGTCATTTAGTGTTTGACTCCCCACCCACCCACCCCATGCCCTCAATTCTGGAATATGTTTTTATATGAAGTATTACCTGTGCAGACTTGAATATTTTGACAGAGTTTTGGGTTACTTGTTTAGTTTTCCCTTGATAAGTTTTACTATTATTTCTGGATTTTTAAAGCTTATGACAGTTATGACCTAAAGGCATTAAAAAGCACCACAATGATATTTAAGGCTGATATATTTTGTACAGAAAAGACCAAAATAAAATGGGAAATATTTTATCACTATGTTAAATGCAAGGGCTAGAATTGTAAACTGTACTCATAAGTTGTTTTTAATTTTAAAGTTTTTTGTGTTTTAAAAGTTTGTTAGTGATAATACTATTCACTACTCACTGTCTCAAAGTTAATAAGTACATGTATTTAAAAAAATATTTTTGTAACATGGTGCATTTGTCTGTTCTCATGCTGCTAATACAGATTTACCCAAGACTGGGTAACTTATAAAGAAATAGGTTTAATGGACTCACAGTTCCACATGACTGGAGAGCCTGCACAATCATGCAGAAGACAAAGGAAGAGCAAAGGGACATCTGACATGGCAACAGGCAACAGAAAGCTCGTGCAGGGGAGCTGCCCTTTTATAAAAATTCATGAGACTTATTCACTATCTCCAGAACAACATGGGAAAAACCTCTCCCCATGATTCACTTCCCTCCTATTGGAAGGGAACTCGCACAACACATGGGAATTACGGAAACTACAATTCAAGATAAGATTTGGGTGGGGACACAGCTAAACCATATCACATGGACAAGAAGCAAGAGAATCTAGAGTCAGAAACAGATGTACAATGGAATAAAACCTATTAGCAGAATGTTCATTGAAAAAACAAGAAGCCTCAAACTCGGGATCTTAAATGTGATGAACATAACATGTTACTATATGATCTGAATTGCTTTTAAGTAGGTGGTTATTTTTTATAAGCTATTTATTTTCAAGGAATCTGTATGTATAAAACAAGGAGATAATTCCAGACTTTTTCCATTATGCTTTCTCTCAAAAACTTAGCTGTAAATATGGTTGTCTCTCTTAAAGAGGTACCATGCAGCTTCAGATTTTAGTAAAGATTCTCAACCAAAACCAAAAATATGTTTCTTTTTACTTGACTTTGTTGCCAAGGTCTTAAGTGGAAGCAAGTTTTCCTTAAATAATGTGAACTAGGAAGAACAAACTCACAGAGAAGTGCTGAGTCTGATCCACAGACTCTGGCTGACTGACAGATAAAAGGAGTTTGCAGACACAGGTGTTTTGCCTCTGAGAGGTCAGCTAGGGGACATCATGACTTACAGACCTCAAAAAGGGAGTTTGGCTGTGCAGTCCCTATAAGCCAGAGATGCTCACATTTACTTAGTACTGATTTAATGACAAAGGTCTTGAGCAAATACCATTTGTGGGTAAGTAACATTGCTGACCCCCAGAGTAGAGAGCAGTCATGTGCATGAAAGATCAAAGGTCAATTGTAGGACAATATGAGTAAACAAGCTATCTAGATAAATTCCTCTACATTCCCTTGTTATCTGCTCTTTGCTATTAGCTCAAGGTAAGAGGATTAGGCTGCCTTCAACCATAACCCTTTCCTGAAACTTTTGCAAAACCTTCTGGCCTTTCAAGAAGGTTTGCATCTTTCCTACAATTTTTCCCACTGCCCTGGCCAATCTCCTACAGAGAAGCATGAGCATACTTTAGTCATTCATTTATACATTTAATCCTTTAATAAATGAAACAGTTTCAATAAACACATCATAACAGCTGGATTTAAAAAATAAAATCTCTCTTCCCTAAAGAAACTTACATTCCTATAGAAAGACATGATATGCACATGGCCAATACAGTATTTACCCATTAATAAATAAATAACTACAAAGTTAAGCAGGAGAATTGGACTAATCAATGAGCACTCCCTAGTAAGATATACAGTAAAAAGCTTTTACTTTAGAGGTAAGACTTTATGTTTTTAACTGAGTTTTAAAGACTGACTAGGAGTTCATCATTCATATAAGACCAGGATGATGTTTTATTCAGAAACAGTATGAAGTAGAAGAAAGCATACTAAAGCACTTAGTAGTTTTTTTTTTAAAGCTTTTGATAGAACATGAGTCAGAAAAGTATACCCATTGGCCAAATCCAGCCTGCCACCTGTGTCAACATATATTTGAATTCTGCCACTCATTCATTCAGTACTGTCTATGGCTACTTGCATGCTATAAAGGCAGAGCTAAGTAGTTAAGATAGCGACAGCATGGCTCTCAAAGCACCAAATGTTGACTATCTGGTCCCTCACAGAAAGAAAATTGCTGACCCATGATGAAAGAAAATTTTTACCTAAAAGGAAAGCAAAAGGGATTGTAGTGGCCTTGATGATCCACTGAGGGATATTGAAGGATTGAGTAACTTGAACTCATCTGCATTTCCAAGAGATCAGTGACAGTAGTGTGAAGACTTGTTAGGAACAGAGTGAGGCCAGGGGCTTGAAAACCTCTGAAGAAACTATTGTCATACACTGGCATGAAGATAATTGGTATCACTTGTATGAGTTAGGGTCCAGTCAAAAACCAGAAATTGTAGAAATTATACTATGTGTTGGGAAGGCCCACAATTATATATGTGGTGGCTTATGCCTGTAACTCCAGCATTTTGGGAGGCCAAAGTGGGTGGATGGTTTGAGGTTAGGACTTTGAGACCAGCCTGACCAATATGGTGAAACCACATCTCTACTGAAAACACAAAAATTAGCTGCATGTGCTGGTGGGCACCTGTAATCCCAGCTTCTCAGGAGGCTCAGGCAGGATAATTGCTTGAACCTGGGAGGTGGAGGTTGTAGCAAGCCAAGATGGCGCCATTGCACTCCAGCCTGGGTGACAAAGTGGGATATCATCTCTAAATAAATAAATAAATAAAGTATTGGGGAGCTAAAGAGGCAAAACAAACAAACATCAATAAGCAACACCAAAGAAATGAAGAGAAAATAACTGCAGGAAACAGCACACCACCTCCTCCCACTTCCCAACTTGAGTGATGGGGTGCTAGAGAAGTGGTTTAATATATTAGGACAGGCTGGGCAGGGTGGCTCATGCCTGTAATCCCAGCACTTTGGGAGGCCGAGGCTGGTGGATCACGAGGTCCAGAGATTGAGACCATCCTGGTCATCATGGTGAAACCCCATGTCTACTAAAAATACAAAAAATTAGCTGGGCATGGTGGCGTGTGCCTGTAATCCCAGCTACTCAGGAGGCTGAGGCAGGAGAATCTCCTGAATCCAGGAAGCGGAGGTTGTGGTGAGCCGAGATCACGCCATTGCACTCCAGCCTGGGTAACAAGAGTGAAACTCCATCTCAAAAAAAAATTAGGGCTTGAAGCACTGAGGAGCCAATCCTCAGAACTGAGTCCCAGCTCTATAGGGAGGAGCTGCCTACTTAGTTCTGGTACTCGAGGAGCTCAGAGAAGGACCTTACAGAGTTAGGACTCTGAAGAGGGCCCGTGCCCAAATGGTCAGTTACTCCTGTGGGGCACCTGGAGGTGGGTACTAGGACTGCCTGAGAAAGATATGGTTTCTCCCTGCTTACCATACACATTTTGCACCAATTATATGACAGAGATTATTAGCTAGTAGCTCCCCAGTAGTAGGCTATTACAATCATTAAAGTAACTTTTCTTTCTCCATTACTTTTTTTAAATTTTCAGTTCTTACCTTATTTTACCACTTCTTTGGTATCAAAATGCATATTTTCAAAAATTGAAAGTGAGAGCTTGCTTTATGAACTAGTAACAATTTTTACAAAGGAAATTCAAAGAACTTTTCAATGGTTTGTAGATAATCCATGAGTCAGGTATTCTCTACATTTTATAGACTGAACACCTGAAATATTGAAAGTGTGAACATTCTTTTCCTAAATTAGGTAACTTTCAGTAGTTTAAATACAGACCTTCAGATTTGCAGGGTACTGATGTTTCTACATTGACAAAGCTCTCTTCAGAACAAAGTAGTATTTTAGAGCAAGCCAATTATTTAGAAAGTGATTCTGGTATTGCTGGTCCTTTAATAACATTAACTGTTGATTTACCTTAAATGTAAAGATTTCCTTTGTTTTTCTATCTTAGCCTGGTTTTCATAAAAAAAAACGCAGAACCAGAAAAAGATTTACGTGTGAGTAGTTTATTTGGGAAGTGATTTCAAAGAGTAGAAATGATAAGGTAATGAAAGAGAAAGAACAATGGCAAGGAGTTCAACATCATGTGTGGTTTCTACATTGGCCATACATGATGTTGAACTCCTGAGCTCCTGGTAAACAGCAATGGCTGAGAAATCTTCTGTTTGTCTTCCAAGAAAGGGCTTAATACAAAGAACCACCTTTAGATAAGACTCCTGGGTTACTGATCCCCTTTTTACTAGTGATAAAGACAGACACAGACTTTACAAATGCCTATTCATCTCATAAATGATTAACTGAACTATTTATTCCCACTCACTACTCTGGACATATGTCCATTAACTTGATGAATCTATAGTAAAATTTCTTCCCTCAGATCCCTAAATTTTGGCCCTCTTCTGAGCGTTGGAAACCAACCCTCTCAATGGCTTCTCCTGAAAATCAGCTGACCTCATGGAAAAAATATTCCCTGATAAACTCTCTGATCATACCCTTGGCTCAGCCTCATCCCCAACACCCAGTTTTGTCTTGTCTTGTTTACTTTTGTTACTCTGCAGTAGTCTCCCTATTGCAAGTCTTTTTGAATAAAGTCCCTTATTACCTAAGTATGAATTTGTTTTTTATTTGATGTATGGGATTCAGGACATGCTCTCCGAAGTATGGCACCTTGACATTAAAGAAAATAGCAGAAGCAGAAAGTTCTCTGTGACCTCCCATCATTCTCCCATGAAGCAGACCACAGAAGAATTATCTGACCTTCCAACAAAGTAGGTCATTAGACCTTCATTCCAGAGGTGTCCTCCTTGTACCTGGAGTAAAAGAGTCAATACACAGAGTCACCAGGACTAATCTGAACAAGTGGACCTTGCTAATTTCTCTCAGTTTATTACCATCAAATCATACCTTTTTGTCCTCCAGTCACAGTTCTGCATGACTGTCGTAAACGTATCCAGATTTCCGTTTCTTTAGGCGTTCATTATGAAGTCTCTCATGTAATGTAAAACTTATGTAATAAATTTGTGTGTTTTTCCTCTTACTAATCTGTCGTTTGTTATTTGATTCTCAGCCATCAACTTTGCAATAGGTGAGGAAAAGATACTACTTTTCTCTACTATATGACTATTCTGTGTTTTCTCCCAGGAGAGTGAGCTTTGTGTGTGTGTGTACCTTCTGTCTCCTTCTTTAATACTCTATTAAGCCATCTCTACTTCATTTACTGTAGGCTAGCACGTCTTAGAATTAAATATGGTTTAATTTATAAAAAACTAAATTACCTAGGGTCTTGATAAAATGCAGATTCTGATTCAATATACCTATTAGAATACATAATTCTGTATTTCTAATACACTTTTGAGTGATACTCATGCTAGTGGTCTGTAGATGACCCTTTAAGCAACAATGATTTTGAGAGTTTTTATGCTGCAAAATGTCATCTTATTAAAGACAGGTTCCATGTGCTTCTAAGTCAATAAATCTCTCTCTTATATTTGAACTCATTGAACCAGTACTCACAAGACTTACTGCACATATTTTGTGGGTTATTTTTTCCCTAGGACTTCCTGGTGGTCCTATAATGTTTCCAATATGCGAATAATTTCCTGTTAGAGAAGAGACAATATTTTCCTCTTGGATTTTGTTGAGCCCTGACACCTCAAACCAAGAGGAAAGAACAAAGAGAGCCAGTCAACCAGTGAAAGAAGTAAAGTCATCCAGTGTTCAGTCCATTGTAACTTTTGGAGGAGCTTTGTGAAATGCTTCTCAGACCTTTCCATTCAAGAAAAAAAAATGATTTGATTTCTTCCCAAATGCATAAATTCACTAGTTTGAAATTCCTTGTCAAAAGATTGGAGGAGGTTTCCATGGGTATTCCATGCTATGACTTCAGAGTCTTCAGAGAAGCCCAGAGGTAGAAAGTAAGGAGATAGCATGTTGCTAAAACTTCCATGGATTGACTGAACGCAGTACTGGCTAAAGCACAAGGTAAGGCCAAAAGTATCTGAAATGGTCCACAAGCATGTTTATCTACCATGTATTGTTCTGAACCCACCTTCTTCATGGTGTTCTTCCCCACCCCCCACCCTCTTCTACTCAGTTTCACGTGTCATCTGCCAGCAATACCTACTCGATTACCAAATACAGTCCCTGAAAGGCTTTTTCTAGCATTGGGATTGTCTTTTCGAGCCTCTGTGCTCTGAAAACCAGCTCTTAGCTAGTCCTGCTGAAATAGAGTTCTAGATACTTAAACTTGAAAGCCTGCATTAAAGTTAAGCTCCAATCCTGACTAAGCTGAGCATTTTATTCTATTTCCTCTGAAAAGCAATGGTAATGATAATGGTACTTGCTAATATGCAAAAATATAATCATAATAATACATGGAAAATTGTTCTGAAAACAATTGAACTCTAAACAAAATATAATCTGCTGTTTTTATCCAATAAGTAATTAATAATAAAACCTAATGAGGAAAAAGACCTCTAAAGTTCTTAAAATGTGTATTACTCTCAATTATTTGCATATGAAAGGAGGAAAATAAAACAATTTCTAAGATTAGCAAATTTGATGAGAAAGGTATTTTCATAGTGCTGGAGAGGTACTTCTCAAAATCTCCTAACCAGATCAGCTGCCTCTTCTTTGACTGCTTGTTCTTCTGCTTAAAAACAAAACCTCAGTATCAGTACAATATAACTACTCTTTTCTGAGCACTTACTTGATACCAATAACCTTACTACTTTAAATCTTATCACATTTACTCCTCACAATCAACCAACTAAAACTGGTTACAATTTTACATATATTGACTAGTCTTTTTTGTTGTTGTTGAGATAGGGTCTCGCTCAGCTGTCCAGACTGGAATACATTGCTGTGATCTTGGCTCGCTGCCATTTCTGCCTCCTGGGCACAAATGACACTCCTGACTCAGCCTCTGGAGTAGCTGGGACTGCAGGCATGCGCCACCATGCCCGACTAATTTTTGTGTTTTTTTGCAGAGACAGGATTTTACCATGGTGCCCAGGCTTGTCTCAAACAACTGGGCTCAAGTCATCCACCTGCCTCAGCCTCCCAAAGTTCTGGGATTACAGGGTGAGCCACCATACCTAGCCAACAGTAGACTTTAGTGCCTTAACTAATGTCCTAATTAAAGCAGATTTAGTAACGGCACATCCAGAGCCTGAATCCAGATTTGTGCAAAAAGACTTCTAAGTCCCTTTATTCATTGATTTGATAGCCTTGATCAATAGCATGTCCACATCTCTTGAATTGCCTTGAGCAATCTCAGTGTCTCATTTTGGTCTAACTATAAATAGTTCATTTCACTCTGAAAATTATCCAACTTTTAAGATAAATTATTTGGTCACTCTATTATTCAGCCTTTTTTTTGTCTTGTCTTGTTTTTATATAAAGTTTATGAGTATCTCAAATACTTCATATTTTTAAATCTGTTTTTGTGTATTTTTTAATAAAAACAGTCACATTCTCTAAGTCTTAAACATTATACCTCATGAGAACAGCTATCTTCCTAAGCTTGAAGGATGCCAAGAAAAGACTTGCAGTGAAGTAACTGTTATAGCTAATATCCTAAAGTAGCCAACCTACATTTGGTACTAAAAATCAAAACAAAAAAAAAACCTGATAAATATTTCCTTTGTTTCTAGCACTGACACATATTTCTTAGATTTTTATCCAACATTTCTTCATAAGTTTTTTTTGTACAAACATACAGATATTATAGTTCAAAGAATTTTTAAGGCTAAAGTTTTCTAATATGAACTTGTGAAGAAAAAATCTTGAATTCTTTACCAAAGAGTTAAGTAATCGGTAATGGATCATCCTATATTTAAACTCAAAATGTGGTGTCACCATTTGTAGAATTGACGTGTTTCTACGGTGTATTTGAAAACAGGTTTTATAGCATGGCTAATTTGTGGAGCCAACCCAGCTACAATAGAATCATCTTGTGAATTTTGAATCATTTTTATAATTGTCCAGGAAGGAGTAACAGATTGTTCTTTTTCTACTTATCATCTATCAGTGAATTAGAGATGGTTAATTCTAGTTTTCAGCTGCTGACTTCAAATTCATGTAATAACATGAGTTATAGGTGAATAACTTAATATTGCAATCAAGAACTCTTCCCTTCCATGTTGTGTTAGTTGGTCACAGTGACTTGACTTAAAGTGAAGAGGAGATCTGACTAGGAAACTAACACATTTCATAGCTATTTTGATTCCTATGGTGCAAAAATGCCAGAATTTTTACTTTGATAATGAAAGTAGCAATGTAGATTTCTTTCTCTGACAGGTTTAGTGATAAATGTGTTTCAAACATTTAGTTAAAAATAATCCACTTCAAACATTTAGTTGGTAATATATTCAAGCATATTGCTTGCCTAATATATACATAAACATATATGTGTATATATATGTATATGTCTGTGTGTGTATGTGTATTTAAGTGCCCTTTAACTTGGTATACTATTTTTGAGGGGGGGATGCTATAGCAAGAATACCATAGATTGGGTTGCATAAATAACAAACATTTGTTTGTCACAGTTCTAGAGACTAGCACTAGTCTCCAAGGACTAGTCCAAGATCAAGGCACCAGTAGATTTGGTGTCTGATGAGGGCTGGCTTTCTGATTCACAGATGCACAGGTGGTTGGGTCTTCTCACTGTGTACTCACATGGTAGAAGGAACCAGGAATCTCTCTAGGGCCACTTTTATGAGGGCATTGATTCTATTCATAAAGGTTCTGCCCTCATGACCCAACCACTTCCCAAAGTTCCCCCTCATATGGGGAATTAGGATTTCAATACATGAATTTTGAAGGGACACAAACATTTAGCCAGAACATATACATGGAGTTTTTTGACTAGAAGAAATGTTTTTTATATAGACCCAAGTGAGCTGTTTATAACTATACCGAATACAAAATGTAGCAAAGTAGAGAACAATGGCATTACATTAAAATATCTAGAGCTATTTTCTATTAAAAATATTGCTATTCATTTTAATTGTTCTTTCAATTTTTTAGTTATTTTTATTTTATTTTTGAAACAGGGTCTCGCTCTGTTGCCAAGGCTGGTGTGCAATGTCATGAACACAGCTCACTGTAGCCTTGACCTCCTGGGCTCAAGATATCAGTCTTCTGAGTAGCTAGAACTACAGGTGCACACCACCATGCCCAGCTAATTTTTAAAATATTTTTATAGATATGAGGTCTCACTTTATGGTCCAGACTGGTCTCAGACTCCTGGGCTTCAGTGATCCTCCTGCCTTGGCCTCCCAATTGCTGAGACTATAGACATAAACTACCATACCTAGCCTAGTCATTCTTTATAAAATTATTTATTATTTTCAACAAATTTATCTATTTATATGGTGATATTTTTGTCATATGCCTTTCATTATGAATACATTTCCGTTGAAATAAATTAACACTTTGTTTTTCAATGGATGTTATAGTGAAACAGAGAAGTCATGAACTAGTGTTCAAATTACTGATTACTGGCTCTTGTTTTCCCATTGTTACTTTTGGATATGTGAATATAGACAAGTTATTTATCATGCTGGAGTTCAATTTTATTACCTTTGTAAGGCAGATGAAGTTGTTTTAGATTTTGGTACTGATCTGTCACATCCTAAAATTTAAAGCTTCTCCTCCATATTTTACTTTAGAAATTGGAGTAAATTTTATTGAATGGATGTGCAATTCCTGATAAACTTCTTTTTTGGCAATGTACTAAGGAATACAGGACTTCAGATATGAATGTCTGCAATTTTTCCAAATTTTAGAAATAATTTAACATCAATATTTCAATAGCAATATTCATTTGAAATCAATTATAATTTTACATTTTCTGTTTGTAATTGGTGGTAAAAGATGAATTACCTCTAAGAAACTTACAAGCTTCAAGTTACTTCTTGTGAACAGTGACTATGAGGGCTCATTTAATAAAAATGTAAAACCAAATTAAATTTCCATGGTGGTAAACAGTATAATGGTCTCCCAAGAATGTTCATATCCATAAAGAGGTTATGTTACATAGCAGAGGGGACCAAGGTAATGGATGGAATTGAGGTTGCTAACCAGAAGACATTAAAATACGAAGATTATCCTGGATTATCAGGGTAGGCACAATGTGATCATAATAATTCTTAAATGTGGAAGACAGAGGCAGAAGAGTAAGTGTAAAAGTGATGCAATTTGAGAAGGATTCACAGCAATTGCTGGCTTTGAATATAGCCATGAGCCACAGAATGCATGTAGCCTCTAGAAAGTGGAAGAAAATGATTATCCCTTAATGCCTCCAGAAGGGACTGCAACCCTGACAACAATTTAGCCCAGTAAGATCTGTCCAGACTTCCGACTTCCAAAACCGTAAGATATAATTGTTTCTTGTTTTAAGATGGTAAGTTTGTGGTAATATGTTATAATAGCCAATCACTAACAGGAAAGAAGAGCATCTTACTAATCAGCCACTTTGGTAGGCATTTTGTGGTATACATTTAATAAATAAAATGACTTTTAAATGATTTCCCAGTCTCACAATATTCTTTTTAAAAAGTATAACATACAATTCATTTTGAGATACTGTTTGTGTAGTACTGTGTTAGGCAATTCTTGCATTGCCATAAAGAAATACTTCATGTCCTTTGTAGGGACATGGATGAATCTGGAAACCATCATTCTCAGCAAACTGACGCAAGAACAGAAAATCAAACACCACATGTTCTCACTCATAGGCGGGTGTTGAACAATAAGAACACACGAGCAGCCAGGCATGATGGCTCAAGCCTGTAATCCCAGCACATTGGGAGGCTGAGGCGGGTGGATCACGAGATCAACAGATCGAGACCATCCTGGTCAACATGGTGAAACTCCGTCTCTACTAAAAATACAAAAAAAAAAAAAAAAAAAAAAAAAAAAATTAGCTGGGCATGGTGGTGCGTGTCTGTAATCCCAGCTACTCAGGAGGCTGAGGCAGGAGAATTGCCTGAACCCAGGAGGCAGAGGTTGCGGTGAGCCGAGATCATGCCATTGCACTCCAGCCTGGGTAACAAGAGCGAAAACTCCGTCTCAAAAAAAAAAAAAAAAAAAAAAAGAACACATGGGCACAGGGAGAGGAGCATCGCACACTAGGGTGTGTTGGAGTAGAGCAAAGGAGGGACAGTGGGGGAAGGTGGGGAGGTCAGGGAGGGATAACACGGGGAGAAATGCCAGATGTGGGTGATGGGGGTATGGAGGCAGCAAACCACCTTGCTATGTATGTGCCTATGCAACAATCCTGCATGATCTGCACAAATACCCCAAAACCTAAAGTATAATAAAAAAAAAAGAAAATAAATTTAATTGGTTTATATGGCAGTGATATCACTTGTCTTCTGTTGAGGCCTCAGGGAGCTTTTACTCATGGAAGAAACAAGAACTTGTGATTGTCATATGGCAAAAGCAGGAGCAAGAGAGAAAGTAGGGAGATGCCACCCACTTTTAAACGACCAGATCTCATGTGAACTCAAAGCAGGAGCTCACTTATTACCAAGGGGATGGCCCAAGCCATTCATGAGGGATTCTTCTCCATGATTCGAATGCTTCCCACCAGGTCCCACCTCCAACATTGGGGATTACATTTCAACATGAGATTAAGGCAGGGACAAATATCCAAACTGTATTAAGTATAATAACCATAAAGTCTTTAGAAAAATAAAATATAGGCCAGGCATGGGGGCTCACGCCTGTAATACCAGCACTTTGAGAGGCCGAGGTCGGTGGATCACCTGCGGTGAGGAGTTCAAGACTAGCCTGGCCAACGTGGCGAAACCCTGTCTCTATTAAAAATACAAAAATTAGCTGAGCATGGTGCACATGCCTGTAATCCCAGCTACTAGTGAGGCTGAGGCAGGAGGATTGCTTGAATCTGGGAGGTAGAGGTTGCAGTGAGCCGAGATCATGCAACTACACTCCAGCCTGGGCAATAGAGTAAGACTCTGTCCCAAAAAACAAACAAATGAACGAACAAAAAACAAAGCACATATAGAACATAAAAATAAGATAATATGTACTATCATTACAATGGTATATTACATTAATGCATAGAGAGAAGATTTGGAAAATAGCGTGTAACACAAATTTTATAGTGCAGGTGAAATAAAAGTTGTTCAATTTCATGCATTTTCGTTGTTAAATCACATTGTTCTTACCATCTGTAAAATGAGTGAAAGATAAACCAATGGGCACCACAGAGAGCTAAGCTACCTATGTTAATAAGGCAGAATTGGGTATTGCAAGATGGGTTAGACGATACTCTGTATTTCCTTTCCCTAGTGATAGTTTAGCTCAGTGGTGAGCCTTGCTTCCACCCCAAGGCCAAATCAATAAGGTAGAATGATGTGGTGGTTCAAGAGAAGGTAGTTGTCACTCCACATTTCCCCTCTACTCTATTTTGCTTCACTCCACTCCTGGTATAAATGAGCCCCAGTAAAGTACTAAACTTTCACCTACCCAAACAGCAACAAGAAAATGAGAGTTAGCCCTTTCCTTTCTGTCTTCCTGGTGATGGAGAGCTCAGTGCAAAGCTGAACTGACATCCCAACCTGAATACAACGAAGTGGTGCAAATTGATGCCCTCTTTCTCTGAGGAAGCATCAGCAGGGCTGAGGGAGAGGTGAAGTTTCACATCTGTCTGCAATGAAGCAGTGTGAGTTGAGTACTCTTGCTAGTATGTGTGTGAGACACAGTGGAAAGCTAAATATACACACCTACTTGGCCCTTTCACTATACCCCAGAGAACATCCGACTGAATATAACGATTAAATAGGATCCAGAGTCTCATAACAACCTAAATGTCAAGAATATAATTGAGAATGCATTCATCATAACACGAAACCGGAAAATCACAACATGAATGAGAAAAAATATCAACAGACACAAAGTGAGATGAATCAGATTTGGAATGCCCTTACAAGGAATTTTGTAATACAGTAAGCATAATCATTACCAAGCAATGATGACTTCTCTTGAAACAAATACAAAATAGAAAATCTCAGTAAGATGTAAAAGTTATAAAAAGGAACCAAATGAAAAAACATAGATCTTAAAAATAATAGACAGTTTAATATATGTTGTGTTGAGATTGTTTTACACCACACGTGTGCCAAAGGTTGTACTATATTTTACCATTTTGTTCTATCTTTTCAAGGGAAAATTCTAGCAAAACGAAGTCAATTGTCCTGAATTTTTGCTGTTAGTTCTTGTTAATACATTTTTGAAAAGCACAATATGTTTAGAACACAAAATTTCCTTTCTGGTACATTAAACTAGCTCTTTCCACACTTTCTCCATCTCAGTAAATGGTGATTCTATTCATCTGTTTGCTTATGTCAAAAACCTTGGGGATATCTTGATGTCTTATTTTCTCTTGTAATCACCAGATATGTTCTTCCTGCCCACTGCATAGACAAAACCAATTCACTGAGATCATGGTATTACAGTAAAGACAGTTTAATTGATACAAGCCCAGCCAGCCACACAGGAATAATCACTCAAATTAGTCTCCTCCAAAGGCTCAGAGGTTAGGGTTTTTCAAAGATAATTTGGTGGACAGGGAATTGATGCTGTTGATTGGCTGGAATCCAATCATAGATATGTGGAAAACAGTCCTTGTGCACTGAATCTGCCTCCTGGGTTGGGGGCCGACAGGACTTATTGAGTCATAATAAATCCAGGTAGGGCCAGTTACCAGAATGCAAAAGTCTGAAAAACATTTTTAAAGACAAATCTTAGGTTCTACAATACTGATGTTAGCTAGAAGAGCAATTGAAAAAGTCAGACATCTTGTTACCTCTGGCCACGACTCCTGAGAAGAGATTATAGAAACTATGCCCGTGTCTTACTGGGATTCTGGCTTCTTTCAGAATTCTAATCTTATGACCTTCCATTAGTCCTACAAAGGCTATTTCAGACCCCAAGCACAGAGGAGATCAGTTTTAGGGAGGGACTATTATCATTCTTGCTTCAAAGCTAAACTATAAGCTAAACTCCTCCCATAATCAGCTAGGCTCATATCCAGGAATGAGCGAAGACATGTAACTTTGCTTCCAACTGTAAGGTTAGAAGCAAGATGAAGTCAGCCGTACCAAATTTCTCTCACTGTCATAATCTTACAAAGGTGGTTTGCAGCTTATTTCCAAGGTACACCCAAGTGCAGTAGTTCTACCTTTAAAACAACTTCTCACTTCTATTTCTGCCACTTGTATATCTAAGCCATCACCACCTCTTACCAGTTTTTCTAATGTTGTTCCTAATATGATTCAAGTGTACCATGATAACAGATCTTCTTATGATCACTGAGGGCTGAAGAGATTAGAGAAACTGGGAACAATTCCTGGCCCTGAACAATCTCTTTTGTCTTTCTAGTATATGGCACAGACAACCTAAATTTCTATGTGGGCTTCTTAGAGCAAGAAACATTGGAGAGAAGTGATTTAAGCTATTGAAGCAACCTGCAATCATTTTCTGTTCTATCCTTTCCCTTCCTTCAATATATTTTGCACAGAGAAAATAAGTAATTAAAAGATAAACAGATAGACCATATCTGTTTATCTATCTATCTATCATCTCTCTCTCTATCAAGATAGCTATCTCTATGGATATCTACCTAGATAATCATATCTACCTGTCTATCTATCATCTGTCTATCATCTGTCTACCTATCTATCATCTATCTATCTATCTATCTATCTATCTATCTATCTATCTATCTATCCATCCCTATCTCAGATAATATCTATACCTACTCAAACATTTCTAAAGCTTACCTTCTGTTGTGGCCATTTAAAATTCAGCTCAATGTCAACACTGCTTGTGACACACACACACACACACACACACACACTCACGGGTATGAAAAAGTTTCTCATATAGGATATTTTCTCAATAAAGGTGGGGCCACTCCCAAGGGAAGCCGAAAACGGCTTGAGGGAGCAAGTCAAGACTACCTTGAAGCTTTCACTATGGTTAGACGATTGGGCTGGGATGAGAATTTCTGCTTTGGGGTGGAAGCATATGTAACTTAAACTTCCTGCTGTACCAAAGGGGAAGCACTGGGGCATTGTCATCAGCTTGCCCAGATATGGGGCAGAAAAGAAAAAAGAAGAGATGAGGCTTGAAAGCACTCAGCCATCAAACATAAAAAATGGAGTCAGACTCTTCATTACATCGTCTTAGTGAAAGCATGCTCCAGTCTCTGTACTATGGCCTAGAATTCCTTCTCCACTACATCTCTGAACTACTTTTACCTTCCACATTACCCATTCTGCTTCACAGTAGCCTCCTTTTCTTCCAAAAACCCAAGCAAATGCCCAGCATCTAGAATATTGGTTGATATTTGGTAAATATTTGTTGTGTTAAGCAACACAATTTTTTTTCTAACAATTTAGAGTCATTCATTTTACCTATTCTTCTCTCAAACAAAACAAGATTCTATGTAAATTAATTACTTATGAAAACCTATGAAACTTGTATCTACCACTTTTCTTATTATGGGGACTGAGACTATTGAAATTGCCTTTGCAAAATTATGACTGAGACAGTGAAAGAGATCTAACATAACCAACTCCATCTTGGTTCTAAACTTTAAGCTGTTCTTGTTTCTTCCTGCATGTAGGCTGAACTAACTTTGGGAGGACCTTAGTTTATAGCTTAAAACAAAGACAATAACAGCCTTTTCCCAAAAGAAACCTGAAGACTAGACTGCCTTTGTAGGACTAACAAGTTAGCTGCAAGAATAGAAATTATGGCTTAAGAGTCATGCAGTCAGAAGCTACAAGATTCTGACCTTCCCTAAACTGCTTCTAAGATCAATGCTTGAGATATTTTGCAGTCTCTGCACTAGATGTATCAGCTGGCACCACCCAGAGGGATAAACTGGCTCATCTGATCTTGTGGTCCCCACCCAGGAACTGACTCAGCACAAGAGGACATCTTTAACTCCCTATGATTTCATTTTCTACCTGACAATCAGCACTCCTGGCTCACCAGATTTCTTCCACCAACCAAGTTGTTCTTAAAAACTCTGTTTCCTGAATGCTCAGGGAGACTGATTAGAGTAATAATAAAACTTGGTCTCCTGCACAGCCAGCTCTACATGAATTACTCTTTCTCTATTACGATTCTTCTGTCTTAATAAATTGGCTCTGTCTAGGCAGAGGGCAAGGTGAACCCCTTGGGCAGTTATACTTTTGACTTTCTAAAGTTTTGCTGAAAAGCACTGACATGAGGCAAATTGAATAATAGTAGAAAGGAAATACCAATTTATTTAATGTGTATACATAGGAGTCTTCAGAATAAAGACCCAACCTCCCAATGCAGGAGAGAAGCATATATACCACTTTGAGGTTACAGAAAGAATGAGGGCTTGGATCCTGATAAAACAGAATATGGGAAGGGAGAGAAGAAGAATCTGTTGAGGGCCCATAAATGATTACTATCTAACAGAAATTGCCTTGTAAATAGCTCTCTTTAGATTTTAAATGATCCTTAGAGATAGTAATTATCCTGAAAAAAGATCTGTTCAAGTGTGGTTACATTTTTTATCTTTATTCCTGTAATGAAAAATAAGACAAAAGGGTGGAAATAAGAGCAATTGTTCTCCTTGGTGGGTCAGTTCACTCTTTATGTAGATGGGGAGAAGTTTCGTTTTATCACTTATTGATCTCTTAGGATTTTTCATTTAAAATAATTATACCAGGGAGACATATTTTGGGTGAAATATTTTGATTCTCTTTATTATTAATGGCCTCTGGACACTTAATTTCAACCTTTTTATTAAGTAAAATTAATGATGATTTCAGTTCACTTTAATAATAATTAAAATAAATAATATATTTTACCAGTTTCCACACACCCATTTATTTTTTGCTCTGCACTTCTTCAGTCCAGCTAGTGTGTCCCTTAAGTAATCCTCTATTGACTCTTTATTAACATCTCCCCAGACCAAAAGCAAAACAAAAAAATCTCTTGGTTTCTATTCATTGTTAAATTAGATTTAGCCTAGAGCTGCTTTCTTATATATTTTAAGTTCAGCCTAAAGGTTTTTCTCTGCATGGTGAATAGTGACCTAATTAGATGTATAAACAGACTGTATCTTCCTCATTCCAGTCACCAAGTATTGGCCAATCAAAGGCAGCCAACTGTGAAACTGTGTTCAAATAAGTCTCACAGTTGGCTGCCTTTGATTGGCCAGTACTTGGTGATAGGAATACTGAACTGTAACCAATCTAGCTGTGTCAGTACCTCACTTCTGTTTTTTATACATTACCTTCCTTTTTCTGTCCATAATTGTTTTCCACCACATGGCTATGCTGGAGCATCTCTGAGCCTCTTCTGACTTGGGAAGCTGCAGGATTTGTAAACCATTCTTTGCTCAATTAAACTTTGTTAAATTTAATTTGTCTATGTTTTTCTGTGTTAACAGATGAAGTCAGAAGTATGATCTGAAACAGAGCTTCTAGAGACCCACAGGAGCATTGACTGACCAAGTGAGGTGTCTGGAATGCATTGTATCCATTGCATTCTCACAGCAGCTGGGAATCATGGCAGGTTCTCTCCAGGATTCTGAAGTTCCACAGATTTGTGTTTTGAGCTATTCAAGTTTATTTGAACAAAATTTTTGATCTGAACTTTGTTTAGAAGTCTCAACAGAAAACAGACTGAGTCCAGAATTAGATTGGATCTGTAAACCAAAAATAAAATTCTAAGCCCCCCAACATACTGCATGGACCTCTTTTCTCAGCCAAGGCCATTTCAAAGTTAACCTGAAAAACTAGTTCAGGCCATGAGAACAGAGATTTGACATACCTCATTATACTCTTCTCCCTTTGGAATTCAGGCACAACTGACCAGCATTATCATTAAAACAAAGATCTAAAACTGGTAAAACAGGCTCTTTGTAGCAATAAGATACCAAATTCCAGCCTGACCTACTATAGACTTACATGAACGATAACAGGGCCTAAAAGAAATCAAAGTATTTTATGCCAAAATATTTTTCCCTGACATATTTTAAAATGACTCTGCAAAACTGTCTTGTGTTGGCGAAAACATACATTATGTAGAGACTGTCCTTCCCTTACTAGGTCTTCTCAGGATTATCCAGCACCTTTTAATGTCTGATAAGAAGACCTAACATCTGAAGTCTACTAATTAGAGACTTCATCTGTGTAATAGGAACTTTGGTTTCCACAATCTCTTTTATCTTAACCCCAAGCACTTTTTTTTCCTGCTAACTTCAACTCTTTAGCCAAAATTAAACTCTTTGAACTAATTGCCAGTCAGAAAATCTTTGAGTCCATTAAAGATTTACATGTATAAGTATTAGCCCAGAAGTAGTCCCGCATTTTGAGATGCTCTGCCTTTCCAGACTAAATTAATGTACAATTTACATGTATTAATTGATATTTGCCTGCAACTTCTGCCCTTCTAAATGTATAAAATCAAGCTGTGACCCCCAACACTTGGAAACATGTTCCCAGGACCTTGTGAGGCTGTGTCATGGGCATGTCCTTTAACCTTGGCAAAATAAACTTCTAAATTAATTGAGACTTGTCTCAGATACTTTTTGGTTTGAAGATCCTAAAAATAACTGGCTTGAATCCAATTAGAGGCCCCTTAAGTCTGACTGGGTCAGATAAAAACCAACAGTAAATGGTAACATTGGAGGGGGTGCGAACTTCAGCTTTTAGAAATTTGCAGAGATTTTTGTATTCTAACCCTTTAGTTTCTTGTGTGCTTATATAGGGGAAAGTCATCAGCCAAATTAATCAAGGATATCTGAGAGTCAAAGCAAAGATTCAAGGTAAAAATGAGATTTTTACTTTCTTATGAACTAAGTAATCTACCTTCTGACCGTGTCTACATTTACATGTATAAGTATTAGCCCAGAAGTAGCAAATGCTTATAGAAATGGCAAATCTTACTAAACATAATATAAAATACAATGGAACATTCCAAATGAACAATACTGCACTTTAAGAAGTGCATTTGAAAATGAAAGCTGCTGAATGGGTCTCATCTGGTGATACCTATTGATGTGCAGAAACTTCTAAAAACTTTTCAATTTTTTATTATTTTTAAAAAGACCCCTTATAAAAGGCAAATAAAAAATTTAAATGACTAATAGATTAGATAAATTAAATCCCCTAACCCTTTAGCTTAGTTACTAACCCACTTTGAAGGCACACAGGAAGCTCTCCTAGATAGATAGAGTGTTTATGCAAGATGAACCCTCAGGTGAAATAGTCTTACTTCTTTTTCACACCTATCTATTATGAGTCCAGGCAGAGAGGATGCTTTATTTGCCCTATTCTGTAATAAGCTTCACCTTGATCATAGTGATTCTAGCTTAGAAACCATAGCTAAATTGAAAGGTTCACCTATGGAACTAAAACACAGCTTTCTGAAATTTAACTATCTATCTTGAAATCCTTTTGTAAAACAAATAATATCTTCATATTGTTTGGCTGTATACCCACCCAAATTTCATCTTGAACTGTAGTTCCCATAATCTCCATGTGTTGTGGGAGGAACCCAGTGGGAGTTTCACTCATGGGGTCAGTAACCTCCATGTTGTTCTCATGAGTGAATTCTCACAAGATCTGATGGTATGATAAGGATCTTTCCCGGCTTTGCTCCATACTTCTCCTTGCTGCCACCTTGTGAAGAATGGTTTCTTTGTTTCCCCTTCTGCAATGATTGAAAGTTCCCAGAGGCATTCCCAGCCCTGTGACACTGTTAGTCAATTAATCCTCTTTTGTTTATATAAATTACCCAGTCTCAGATGTGTCCTTATAGCAGCATGAGAACAGATCAATACAGTAAATTTGTACCAGGAGTGGGGCACTGCCTATAAAGATACCCAAAAATGTGGGAGCAACTTTGGAACAGGGTAACAGGCAGAGATTGGAACAGTTTGAATGGCTCTAAAAGAAGGTAAAAAAAAATGTAGGAAAGTTGGGAAATTCATAGAGATTTGGAGGGCTCAGAAAACAGAAAGATGTGGAAAAGTTTGGAACTTCCTGATGACTTGTTGAATGGCTTTGACCACAATGCTGACAGTGATATGGACAATAAAGTCCAGGCTTACATCATCTCAAATGAAAATGGGGAACTTGTTGGGAACTGAAATAAAGGTCACTCTTGCTATGCAAAGAGACTGGGGGCATTTTGCCTCTACCCTAGATATCTGTGGAACTTTGAACTTGATTTAGGGTATCTGGCAGAAGAAATTTCAAAGTGACAAAGAGTTCAAGAGGAAGCAGAGCATAAAAGTTTGAAAAATTGCAGCCTGTTGATGTGCTAGAGAAGGAAACCCCTTTTTCTGGGGAGAAATTCAAGCTGACTGCAGAAATTTGTGTAAATAATGAGAAACCCAAATGTTCATCATCAACATAATAAGAAAATTGTCTTCATGGCATGTTAGAGACCTTCATGGAAGCCCCTCCCATCACAGGCCCAGAGGCCAAAGGGGAAAAAATGGTTTACTGGGCCAGACCCAGGATCCCCCTGCTGTGTGCAGCCAAGGGACTTGGTGCCCTGTGTTCCAACTGCTCCAGCCATGGCTAAATGAGGCCAAGGTATAGCTCAGGTCATTGCTTCAGAGGGTGCAAGCCCCAAGCCTTGGCAGCTTCAACATAGTAATGAATAAGTGCATACACAGAATTTAAGAATTAAGATTTGGGAGCCTCCACCTAGATTTCAGAGAATGTATGGAAATGCCTGGATGTCCAGGTAGAAGTCTTCTTCAGGGGAGGAGCCCTCATAAAGAATGTCTGCTAGGGCAATGTGAAAGGGAAATATGAGGTTGGATCCCACAAACATAGTTCCCACTTGGGCACTGTCTAGTGGAGCTGTGAAAAGAAGGCCATCATCCTCCAGAGCCCAGAATGGTAAATTCTGGCACAGTGCACCTGGAAAAGTCACAGACACTCCACACCAGCCTGTGAAGGCAGCTAGGAGGGGAGGTATACCTGGCTAAGTCACAGGGTTCGAACTGCCCAAGGCTGTGGGAGCCTATCTCTTGCATCATGACCTGGATGCAAGACATGGAGTCAATAGAGATTATTTCAGAGTTTTAAGGTTAGACTGCTCCGATGAATTTTGGACTTGAAAGGACTTTGTTCTAGTGAATTTCTCCCATTTGGAATGGGTGTATTTACTCAATGCCTGTACTGCAATTGTATCTAGGAAGTAACTAACTTGCTTTTGATTTTAAAGGCTCATAGGCAGAAGGGCCTTGCACTGTCTCAGATGAAACTTTAGACTTGGACTTTTGAGTTACTGTTGGAATGAGTTAAGACCTTGGGGACTGTTGGAAAGGCATGATTATATTTTGAAATGTAAGGGCATGAGATTTGAGAGAGGCCAGGAGTTTAAATGATATGGTTTGGCTGGTCTCCACCCAAATCTGATCCCCATTTTAGTTCATGTAACCATATGTGGCTGGAAGGACCCATAGGAAGTAATTTAATCTTGGGGTCAGTTACTCTCATGCTGTTCTTTCAATAGTGTGTGAGTTCTCATGAGATCTGATGATTTAATAAGGGGATTTATTCCCTTGTTCTGCACTTCTTTCTGCCACAATGTGAAGAAGGACATGTTTGCTTCCTTTTCCATCATGATTGTAAGTTTGTTGAGGCTTCCCCAGCCCTGAAGATTTAAGTGAATTAAATCTCTTTCCTTTAGAAAATTTCCAGTCTTGAGTATGTCCTTATCACAGCATGAGAACAAACTGATACCCATCTCTAAAGAAAATCTCGATATGTTAGGTGTCTTTCTGTGTACATTAGAAACTCTTACCAATGTTATGAATTTACACAAGTCCTACATTAGTTTAAGGTGCTTTACTGGCCATCTTGCTTTAACTGTACTTTTACTTATGTCATTTTTTCTTTGGTTTGAGCAAGTGATGCAATATTCAGGCTGAATCAGTCTGTTCTCATGCTGCTAATAAAGACATATCCAAGACTGGGAACATTTATAAAGGCAAGAGGTTTGATTGAGACACATTGCCACATGGTTAGGGAGGCCTCACAATCATGGAAGAAGGTAAAGAAGAAGCAAAGTCATTTCTTTGTGCAGTGGAATACACCCTTTATAAAACCATAAGCTCTGTGAGACTTACTGATTATCACTAGAACAGCATGGAAAAGACCTTCCCCCGTGATTCAGTTATCTCCTACTGAATCACTCCTATAATGTGAGAATCGTGGGAGCTACAATTCAAGATGAGATTTGGGTGGAAATCACAGCTAAACCATATCACCAGCCTTAAATATTACTTCTTTGATTTGGCAGTATAAATTTTCTTGTTTCACATAAGAATTATCCCTTTAAAAACACATACTTGTTGCCTAGTTAACAGTTGCTGAGGGCAATAAAACAGGTAATTAAAAAATTAAGTCTGAATGCAGAATATTATCTAAAAGCCAGCAAATTGGAATCCTTTATTAAAGCTATACACTTTCTGTTCTTCTGTTTGTATGTCTATATGTATTATGTGTATGGAATAATATTCTGTAAATAAAGCTAGTTTTAAAATTGTTAATAAAATAGACATGGCTTTAAAATTATTATTTATATATAATTTGGTATTTTCTTGATTTGGGTATTAGCTTATGTCATTTATTTTGAGCCTCTAGATTTGGAGGTCTGGATAGGTAGTCATAATGAGGTCTGGAGACATGTTCTCAGTGCCTAGGTCAGCAGCTACAAGTCAGAGTCAAGCCCAATATAGCCCCTTCTTCCCACCCAAGCTTTGCCACCTGACTAGTCTGGTGTATACACACACACACACACACACACACACACACACACACATCTACACACACACATCTGCATACATGTATATATACACACACATATGTATGTATATACATGTAGATGCATATGTATATGTGTATATATATGTATCCGTGTATATATGTATGAACTCTGGCTAAGGAGCATACTACAAATCCTCCTCCTGATAGTCACAATAGTAATCTCCATGGTGTGTTATATTCTCCCAAAAGTTTTAAATGTTTGCACACAGCCATCTCTAGAATATTAAATGATCTCTTGTCAAGTAGAATAACAAAATCTCAAAGGAATGTATGACCAGGAGGATGGAATAATCTATGAATGGTGTGCTGAGAGCAGAAACCAAAAATGAGGGTAACTGAGAATAGTGCTAAGCTCCTAAGTTTTGGTCACTCTCACTTGAGTAAGAACTACCAAGTGGAGGGAATTTTTTTTAGACAAATTTGTGGGATGTTATTGTTTAAAACTGAGTGGGTGCACTAGGCCCCACCAGAGCAGAACAAACCAAAATGAAGTCATTCATTCTACATGTGATGTAATCAAACTAAAACTGGACAGAAACAGACCCTAACACAGAGCACATTTTGTTTCTCTACAGAGAAAAGGTGATTCCAGCACAAGAAGAGCTCCTCTAGTCTAGCCCTTTAAAAAACTAAAACCTGGAGTCCTCATTTCCACCTTTTCAAAGCCAGTTTTGCTATTTATCAGTATGATTTGAAACCAAATAAGTACATTTACAATGGTGAAGTGATGTCAATGCCCAAAATTCTGCTCAATCTCTCAACATTGAGAGGATGACCAAAGGGAAAGAACTGTTAAACTAAGTTTAGCATAAAGTTACCTTCTCACATATGTAAAAGTCAGTAAATGTTTCTTCGTACATAGCGAACTGTAGCTTAACTGCATGTATAAACTGACCGTTTATAACTCAATGTATAACTTAATCTTGTGTCAATCACCGAGTTTGGGCCAATCAAAGGCAGTCAACTGTTTAAACAGTGTTCAAATCAGGCAAGCTCTGAGCAGTACCAAATCTGTTTCTATATCTCACTTTCATTATTTTATATGTTATTTCCTTTTTCTGTCCATAACTCTTCCACCACTTGGTAATGCTGGAGTCTCTCTGAGCCTATTCTGGCTTGAGAGGCCAATCAATTTTCATATTGTTCTTTGCTTAATTTAGCAGTGTTAAATTTAATTTTTCCACATCTGCTTTCATTTACCAGTATAAATTCAAAAGGCTTACCTATTCTTTTTTTTTAATATACTTTCTAGTGACAGTAGTTTTCCATAAATGTTTTGAAAGTTTGCCCTATCATCTGCCATTTGTCATTTCTGGTGAAAGGAGGGCTTGTCTAATTATTGCTCATTTGTGGGTAATCCATCTTTTCCCTATGTCTGATGGTTCATTAAGGAAAGAATAAATGTAAATCTGTTTACTTATCTGCTTTTAATCCAGATATGCTTTGAGCAAGTTTGTTTGTTGTAAAGGTCAGTGTTGATCTATTATCATACTACTCTGTCTAAAACTTTCAGTTGCTGCCAGCTGGAGCTCTGAGTCCAGATCAGACTGTATTTTGGTAAGGTGGGGCTTCTGTGCATTTGTATAGTTTAGAATATGACACATTCTGTCTATGAGACCGTGAACATATCTCTGCAGCCCCTGGCCATCAGGCTCTGTCTCTGTCTTCTTGTCTCCCTGGGTATGGGATATGAAATGTTAAGTAGACTGTGGGCCCAGAGAGAGGTAATGATTTTTTTTGCTTCTTCCTAGTCCCAAATTTTATGCAGTGAGCATAGCTCTAGTCAATTTTCTTATTTTATAGAGTATTTTTCATTTCTGACTCCATTACAGTCTAATTCATGACCTGCTCTGCAGGCTTCCACACTGAGAGTCTAGCACACATGCAGACTCAACCCTGATCATTGTTTTTGTGTTGCTTTACCAACTAGACATTCCTTGGAATACAGAACATCAATATCTTTTTTTTAGTAAACAGTCTTTTAAAGTATGAAAAATAAGAGCACATACAATCAATTTACAGCTTGATAAATCATTTCAAAGTGCTGACACACAAGCAAGTGCCAACCAGATCGTGAAATAAAATATTATCAGTATGCTAGAAATTCTCCTCATGCTCCTGCCTAGTTACAGACCACATCCCCTCATGCAAAAAGATCCTAATTTCTTCCAATTAAGGCAATTAAAAAAGGCTATGACTTTTCAATCTTCTCTTCACATTTTATTAATGCTATGAATTTGTAGCAGAGGTAAGAGGGAGGCAAGGCTTAAAGTAAAAGCAATGATAGGAACATTTCTTAGACAATTCTTGTCTTTGGGGCCCCCTACTGGAAGGTTTACGATGAAGCCCCTTCCCTGTTTGCTTTCATTGATGTCATGTTACTCTGGAACCAGCCTCTGATAACCACAGCCAGTATGAATAACATTCACTGCTTCTGTGCTTATATGGACTGAAAATATCAGGTTTAGCAGTATTTACATGAATGTGAATAATAATAATATAACGGACTACTAAGAGCTCACACATTCTTGTAACTTCACCATAAATTTCGTTTGGCTTAATTCTCATAGATAACATAGAGTTGAGGAGATTGATTTTAGTCTTATGTGTGTTTCTGAAGTTAGTCCTGTCAGTCTAAACTGATGCCATTTCTGTCTTCCAGATTCCTATTAAAATAAGTGACTTGGGACATTGCACATGTGTCTGTATGTTTTTTAAATGAAATCCAAAACTGGTAAAAATTATTTTGGTTTGACTTTTTTTCTACGTAAACTCTAAATGGGGCTCCTGAGAAGTGTCAGGTGGACTTGGCCCAGGTTTCAGGGGAACTGACTCCCTCCCAAAGGATATAAAGAAAAGATTTATGACTCCAGGTGAAACGCATAAGAAAGCTGGTGACTATAGATGACTTTAGCTTTGGGTTTCTGGTTCATTGGTAGTCTGAAATGAAACTTGGCGAATGTAAGGGGCATGCTTCTATAAATGAGACGAAAGGTATTGCAGAATCTGTGCAAAATGGGCTTCAGTCTTTGCCTGGCTCTTCACATACGCTATTTCTCCAAAGACCATAGAGTAAACTTGGAGAAAGTAGACTGTGTTTTTATCTTGAGCTCAAATGTTGTCAATGATATTTTATTAATAGTCTGGAATTCCCCATTTCCTCAATTAAAACAAATCTTGATAACATTTTGCTTTACTTACAAGTGTGACTGAAACACTAGCCCTGAAATGTTCATGGTCTGTTTTCCAATATGCTCTCCAGTATTCCTAACAGGAAATCAAGTCATGTCTGTCTGTATATCCCTCACCATGTACATAATTCATTAAGGAATTAGAGCTCAGAGTTTGGAGAATTTTTTTCCTGCGATGGAATTTTTAATATGTAAGCTAAATCAGGGTGTCTGTTTGTGATTTAAAAGCCCCCATATTGAAGACTTTTGCAGGTGCATGTTGGCATGTGGGTGGGATCTAGACCATAGACTAGCTCGCATTTCAACACCAAAGTAGAATATGGGTGTGGAGTGAGTCTTCTCTTGCCCCGTTAACAACTGGCCTCAGAGACACCATCTGGAATTCTCATAGGTATTTTATGAATAAAATTGCAGTAGTCATTCCACTACTGGTCTAAGAACTGCAACAAAGTCATTGAAAGAACAGTCTTTTCATTGATTAAAAAGCCTGAGTATGTTTCTCTTCCAATTTATGAGGATTATGCAAAACTATAGACATTTGCTCTACCTTCTGTTTCTAATTTAGTGTAGTGTAGTGCTTGTCTTCTGTCATGCAGGAAAACAGAAGTGAGCAGTTCTTACAATGATCATCCTCCTTTAGTTGGCCCCCGATACTGCTAGTCTGATCTTGCTCATGTCCACGGTGTCAGAGTTCTCATAACACATAGGAAAGTCAATAGAACTTGAAGATGGTAAAGATATGGATTTCCTTCTCCATCACAGTGAAGGCAACTGATATACTATGAAACTCTTTTTAAGACAGTGTTTAAGTACTGCATAGTTTCCTATATCCTTTTTCTTAAAAGAATAAGGTTCTCAGTTGTTCATATCAATCGATTTGAGTGAGATAAAGCACCTGGGGAATATTTAGAAACAGCTGACATCTTCAGAAAAACGAAATAGAGTAAGGCTTCTGAATGCTTAGATAACTTGATCTTGCTGAAGAAAGAGGGTCTTTTATTTGAAGGGATAAATTAGAAAGTATTTTCTCAGCCTCATGATAACGTGACAAGGCCCTCATGCTAGTCAGGAGCTCATCATTACCACGACGTCAGAGCTAATATATGCCGAATACTTCAAGAAGCACTGTCTTTCTTCCATGAAGACCCAAGGACTTTGAACACAGAGTAAATGACACGTAAGGGAACAGCCTGAGAACCAACCCATACTCTCAGGCAATCAAGTTCTCATTTATAAATAAAAGTAGCTGTTTTGTTTTTTGGAAAGGCAAAGTCTTCATTTATTTCAAGAAATGGAGGAATGTTTTAATATTTCAGTCACAATGTTAGGTTCTGGACTTATAAAAGTGAGCAGGGTACCTGGTATCATCAGCCTTGTGGAGTTGACAACCTAATGAGAGGTACCAATAAGTAAACATTAGTAAGAATTTAATGATCTCAATCATCAGAGTCCTCTGAGAGACTAAAACAGAAGTGGCAGTGGTCAGAAGAGGCCACTCTGAAGAAGTAATAACTGTACAGATAATCAGTGAAAAATATGAAATCTTAGCTTTTCAAAAAGCAGGGACAGAGAATCTCAAGACAGGTGAGGGTTTGCTAAGGCCTGGGCAAGAAAACCTGCCAATGGTTCAGGTAATTGAAAAGAATTGGGCAGGAGGTGAACTGGGCAGGAAGGCAGAGGGTGCATGAAATAAAGGGTCCACTGAATTTAGTATGTGCCAGGAGATTCTAAAGATGTTCAAGTCTGAATAATTTTAACCTGAGAAGAGACCAAGAGGAAAACTGTTTCTTTATGACAAGAAAACTTGTATATTGGGCAGAAGATTATTTCTAATAGTCTTTTATATTTGTATAGAGCTTTGGATTGGCAAATATTTTTCACATTGTTCTTTCCTGTTCTACAAAATGTTCCTAAGTGAAGAGGATTTAGGCTTATGGTCAATTTCTCAAAAGAGATATTAATACAATCCTTGAATATACAGGAAAATTGATGTCAATTAATCTAGATTAGAGGTTAGGCAATTTCTATTTAAAAAGGTCTCATGATAGCTGTTGACTTGATTTCGAAACATGACCAGATCTAAGTAGGATCTAAAATCTGTTTTTGCCTGGTATTCTCTAAGTCAATGCATGGAATGAAATCCCAGTTATATGAAGTTCAGGAACAGGCAAAACTAAGAGTGAATGCCTTTGGTAGTTAAGTTTGATTGGAAAGAAGAATAAGAATATCCTAGGTTGCTGATAATTTTCTATACACATAAAAAAAATAAATTAAATTGTTGTTTGGATCCTCAGAAAATCTTAATTCATGATCAGATTTGAAAATCTCGTTATTAATAGAATGTTTTGATGACCCAGATTTTACTTGGCATCATAGAAATGAAGAAAAACAACAAAGAACAAAATTGATAATTGTGATAGTTCTAGCTTTAATTCCCTGTGCTAAAAAAAAAGCTGTTTCTCACAAGCATCCTTGTAATTGTGATATTGAAAATCTATTGATATAAACTTTTGCTATAGTTGAGATTATGCCCTGAATTGAAACTTTAAGCCATAAGAATTATTAATGTGATGCTGATATTGGATGCATGGAAAATAACCAGCAGGCATTTAGAAATTAAGATTTGTACTTTTCTTTACTAAAATATGTTTGATTAATCTATATGGATTTATTTACATTTATTACCTATCACACTGGAAGTTGTGAGAATTACAAAACATCCTCAACAAAGAGAGCTCACACAACACTTGGAGAATTGAGCTATGTCTTCATATGACACTTGCGATAATTGTCAAAGTGAAAAATAATAGGTCTCAAATATCCACTAGAAACCTGTTAATATTGGGACTATAATTTAGTTCCTTAAAATGTTTCGAATATAATGGACCATTGTTATTCACTTTTATATGCCTGATCAGTACATTTTAAATCTTTCCTAATTCCTTTTTAATACCTATTAATCTTTTTTAAAAAGTCACTCCCACTGTTTAATGGTGATATATCCCACTATTTAAAAGTATTATAGCATATACTGTTTAGACTAGAACTATAAATCTGGAGAAAATAGTCCAATAATCTCAAATCCATATTTAGACCAGAAATGTTATCGACTGCATTTTTTGTATATGTCTGCCTCTAGGTTCATTTGCCTGTGTTCTATCTCACTGACTTTCATTCAGAAATTTTTCAAACACTAATGCTTCACTAATTACTCATTGCAGAGCCTACAGAAGTCCTGGTTGAATTTTAAACAACTAATAGAGACAAGAAAAAACGGAGTCGTGTAAGACATATTTAAAATGCTTTTAAATGTAGGTTGCAAAACAAATTTTTTTCCCCCAGTGTAAACCTCAAAGAGCTTCATCTGTAGGCTTTTGTGGTCTCTCCTCTTCTGAAATAGCAGGAAATGTTTTAACAATTAGAGTGAGCAAATTGTAAAGGGAAATATGGTAGTGCATTACCAGCCGAGTCCTTAAATAAAACATTCCTTTCTTAATGTAGTCCTGATGCTGCGCCATCTTCCATTAGTTAGGGCCACTGTATTGCCATAGGCAAGCATCAAATATACAGTAGTTTGATAATGGTAATGCATACAGCAATAGAACAAAAAGTACTATTATGACAGGGGTTAAAAAGACATACACTGCATTTACCTTTAGGCATCTTTTTGGTTTCCCTTGAAGAAATTAAAGAAGAGACTAATTTCAATGATGTGCCTTTATTTCCTTTGCATTCTTTAAAACATTCTAACTTTTGAAATTCAGATATTCGTTTATTTATTGTACCAAATGTGGAAAAGGAAATGTTGGTGTGTGAGTTATATTCATTTATTGTTATTTATGAAAAATGACAAGAATATGTGTTCTCAAATTAAAATATTCTATGAGTAGCTAGAAAAGAGCTTTAGGTAAAAAATATAGGTTTTTAAATTTCTACTAAAATACTAAAAATGTTTTCAAAGTCTTTATATATATTAATGTTAAGATGAATTAACTCATCAAAGCTTCATCCCATCCAAGAACCTTGGAAGATGGAGGGAGAAATGCTGAGTGGTTGATTAGTGGGTACAAATACACAGCCTGATTCAATAAATAAGACAGTGTTTGATAAATCAGTAGGGTGATTATAGTTTACAATATTCTCTTGCATATTTCAAAATGGCCAGAAGAGAACAATTCAAATTAAACAACTAAAAAACAATTTTTTAAAAACTAAGTATTTAAAGTGATTGATATTCCAAGTATACAGATTTGGTCTTTACAAATTGCATGAATGTGTTAAATTACACCACATGTAACAATTAGAAATGAAATTTAAAAAGAAAAAAAATCCAAGGAAAAAAGTTTAACAATATTCTATGTGATGTTTGTGATTGTTATTTTCCTTTAAGAGTACTGTATATCCTAGGCCGAATTTCCTGTATAATTTTGAGTAAGAATTAGAATCACATAGGATTAGTTTACTGTTTAATCAAGTGCAGTAACCAATAAGAAGAGTTAAGAAGTAAATCCTTAAATTGGTATATATTTTTTTGAGTATGTGTGACTGTATTAAAAGATTCAAAGTTAGTAATCAGCTTAAATTCAGATATGACCTATGTTTAACAGTATATCTCATTATAAAATATTTGTTAAAAACCTGAGCCCCGGGGTGATACTTCATTGGCTGAAAACTGCTCTGTACCACAAATTCTTGGATTTCCAAGTAGTGTTGAACTTACTAAGGCGTAGTTTTACACCATCAAAATCTTGGATAATAATATAATCTACATTGTTGGTTTGCATGAGATTGTTACAAAGTAATTTGTCCAAGGTATTGCACACACTATTTGCTTTCATATCCCATTTAGCTAATGCCAATTACTTAAAAGGAAGTCATTAATGTATTTGGTGTATTTAATTTCTACCTCACTTTACCCTAGTCTTTATTCAAATTATTTTTTTCTAATTTACGTGTGTTTGGGAGAATTGTGAAAGAAAAGATGGAAAATTCAGTTCTCGTTTCCCTATGTAGTACCATATTTAGTAAAGAGTAATAGTCAATTGAATAGATCTTTTTGAATACTGGGAAGCTTGATATTTTTTTCTCATTGGATTTTCTCATATTTTCACTAGGCTGTCTGTTGCATTGTGTCATCTGATGTAGAATGTAAATCTAGGAATTATTCTCCACCATTTCATGGAGACTTATTTACTAAATCTGCAGACATCTATAGATATTCTTCTTGAATAATATCTTCTTTGATCCTATATACAATTATTTAAATTCCATTTTGATAAAATTCATAGTTTAGTTCTTTTCTCCCCTCTTGGTTGGCTGCTTTTCTCTATAATACTGTTACCTTTATTATCAGCAGCATAAATTAAGTACTTAGAATTATCTTTTATTGCTAGTTATAAATGCAATATGCTTTCTGCTCTATCACTGTTTTCACATTTTACCTCTTTGAATTCATAGTACTTTCCATCATTTCACACATATATTTGGCACGAAATAAAGATGTGGTATTAATAGATACATGATTGTAATAACATATATTTGATGATAACTACATTTTTAGGCCAAGTTTTAAGTTTATACAGCATCTCAACTATAGCTCAATTTATTTTCTATTTTCTGAGTTCCCAATATGTTTATCTCAACTATAGCACTCAAAATCATAGTAAATTTTAAGAATTTTAATTATGAGCAATTTCTAGACATATTATGTAAACGATTGTATTTGGAGGAGGACATACGTACCTATCCATTTTGTTTGGAAAGAGAGGCACTTTGGACTCTTAGTTAAGACAGATAGCCACCTACATTAGCAAATAGTCACCTAATACAAATTTAGAAATGCATTTAAATTAGTGTCAGAGAGGAGGAAAAAAATAGAGTGCATCAGAAGTTTAACAAATCTGACTCAGATATCTCAACTTCTTCTACATGTGGAATCCATCAAGCTGACTTTAGTGGCACTTGCAAACTTCCCTTTTCTGTAACTGTTCCTCATTAAACTCAGAGGGATCGAGAATAACTTTTTTTCAGTAATTTATGACATTTGTGTCTATTTGCAACAGTTGTAAAAATACAGTATAACCAGGAAACATCATAAAACACTCATAAACCCTTCTAAAGGCAGCCAAAGAGCTAGACTTTCCACAGCAGTTAATGATACAAATGTGAGTGAATTATCCCTCGGCAGAGGCTATGTGAAATCTGTGAACTATGTAACACATTTTACCAAATATTTAAGGCATAAAAATAAAAACAAAATCAGTTTTATATAAAAGAAAATTGTTCAATAATTCCACCAACCTCAAGTGTTATTTTTTATTGGAGAAGGATCCATAATAATGTAAAATATCTATTCTTCTTATAATATTTTTAAATAAAATTTTCTCTGAGAAGTTACAAGTAACTTGCTTCTTAAAACCAATGAGCTTTGTTTATTACAGGTGTAAAGTGAATTGTTTTCCTAATGGAAAAATATATACTCATATTCTATAGATGGAGAATGTTATAAAAGTTGTAAATATGGAAGATACCGATTTATAAAACTATCGACACATGTATGTATGCATATATCACTTCAGTTTAATTTTACTGTGAGTGATATATATTTTACAACTTCTTAAGTAGTATCTGAAGGACTTTGGTGTTTTGAGGGTTCACATTTTCTAGTTCTTTGTACTCCATATGAAAATAATTCTAAAGTAATATTAGCAAAAAGAAAATGCTACCCAATTGATGACACCTGCTGAATTCAATTTATTTTCTATTTTCTGAGTTCCCAATATGTCTTTGTATTTATTGGAATATGTGAGACTTTTCCTCTCCAAACCATACAAAAAATACCTTGGAATTGAATTACAGTCATCAGACTAATCTTTTCCTCAGAAACTAAGCTGTTGAGACGATTAAGAAGAGATGAAGTTTCATAGTTAGGCTACTAATCTGAATCATTCCTAGACTGAAAAAACAGGAATTAGGTCACATTCTAGGTTTGCTTGACATCAGCCACACAATTCCCGATGCTACTATTGGCTAGATCGCTTGGGGATGCCTCCTTCGGAATCCAAACATGTGTACGAACATAAAGATAAAACCCTTTGGCACAGAGATGCTTTGTACTTCCGCCTTAAGAAAAAAAAAGCAATAATATGTTGGAATAATCTCTTGCCAGACTACATTTATTCTAGAAGATTTTCTTCCCAGGAGATTCAGAAAAATGGAATATTAGAGAAAAACATAAACACATCGTCATCTCTGATAGTCAGCTAAAAATAGTAAAACTAGTGACAGGATACAGCAAAATAAAGCAGGCACACTAAGGACAGTGAGTCTTATGTAGAGTTATGGATAATGAAATAAGTTTAGTTGATCTATATGCTCTCTCCAGCACCCCATACTCAACAAACTTCAGGTCTCTGAGTACTCACCTCTGATCATCTATCACTGAAGATTTTAAAAACTGAATTGTGGCATCAGAAAAAAATAGAGTGAATGTGTTTAAAAATGAGAAGAGGTTTTAAAAAAGCAGAATAGTAGAGGTAAAGATTTGTCAGAATTGAAGACATAGAATAAATAGAAAATTATTGAGACAAGGAAGATAATAATTATGTCAATCTCCTTTATTTCTTTAAATTGGAAGTGCTGAATGCAGGAGACCACATCTTTGTCCATAATTATTTCACAATGCATATCGAGATCAACCAGTCAACTAAATGCACATACACACACCTACATGTAGGTGTGTGCAAAATGAAACTATTTAAGTGGATTGAATTTAAAGATACGATTTTAATGAAAAACCAAAATTTTGATAAATAGCAAAACCTAATTGAAAACGAGGATGGACACAGTCCAAATGTCCTCTGTCATCTCAGTTTCATTGTCCAGGCACCAGCAATGCAGAATATTGACATTACAGAATGTAAACACATCCATGACACTTACATCATTATGTCACATGCTGTTAATCACTAGCATGCTGTGAAATCTGCTAACCTGCTATAAAATACACACATTTTCTTTTTTGGAAATATTTCAACTTATTGCCTTTCTTTCTAAAAATGACTTGAAATTGATGTTTTCAAGACATGGCTAAACATTCATGACAATTGTCGAGAAGAAACAATATAATAATGTATACACTCACTAACATTCTTTTAATAAAGTTCTGCTTGCATATATGGTGGTCCTCTAAATTGGTTACTAACTAGGGGCTTTATTCTAATGGTAATGGATGGAGAGAGTTCTCCACCCTGTTTACTAAAAATGTGTTGAATAACATTTCAAAAACAAAAAGACAGTGAAGAAGTCATCGCTGGTGAAATTTGTGTCCCAGATTTTGCTAGTAAGATGTGACAAGCCACTCTCCATACCTTCATTAAGATTATAAATACAAAGTGAAAATGAGTAGGAATGGCTAGGATATTATATTAGCCATAAAAGTTGTTTGAAACGGGTACAAGTTAACAGTTGGGTAGAAAGAATAAGTTCTAATGTTCAATAGCAGAGTTGGGTGACTGCAGTCAACAAAAATGTATCATATATTTTAAACTAGCTAGAAGGGAAGACTTAAAATGGTCCCAGACCCATAGTAATGTTGAATATTCAAGATGATATATACCCTAAATACCTTGACTTAATCATTACACACTTTAGGCATATAACAAAATATCAGAGGTATCCTAGAAATATATGCATATATTATGTATCCGTTAAAAAATATGTCTTCTTAGAATTTTTCTCTGTTTCATAGGGGGAGTAATTCCTCACCCCTTGCTGTTCCCATAGGACTTTGTATATCTTTATTACAGTATTTATCACATTGTTTCATTTTTATGTCTGGTTCTACAACTAATCTGTTAGTAATCCCACTGGAATGGATAGTATTTTATGAATCTTTTTTTTCCCCTTTCTTCTTTAAAACTTCTGGATTCTTACACTAAGAAGTCACTAAGTGTCTGCTTGTTAGTTTTCTATTACAGGGGTGATAAAAGCCATTTCTTTTTCCAGCCACTATGTATTTAAGTTCACAGTAATGAAATTGCAGAGAGATAAGATGGCTGGTTTTAAATTTTGTGTAGCGGAGCAGTGGAAATGAAGAATTCAAAGGTCAAGACACAACCTTCCTATTTTTTCAGTCTTAACATACAAACTTCGTTAATGGTACAAATGAGAAGTGAGCCAGACTCACATCTAATACATTTTCTGAATTTTTCTTCTGTGATTACATCTAGGGGGAAGGGAGATTGATAATGTAAAGGACTAAAAGACGGCACAACAATATTTTGGCAAAAAAAAAAAAAAAAAAAAGAATTGCTTCAAATGAAGCTTTTCAGGAAAGGAATGTTTAGAAGACAGATTTTCTGTTGCTTTGTTCCCAGCAGTCTAACTTTGCACACAATGACTCAGGTTACATGAAAGATTCCAAAATTTTGAGATAAGACATTCATCTTATGGCAACAAATGCAGAAAGAAAACAAAAACTATTTTTGAAATCGATATTTCAATTCGATTTAAACAAAAACTGTGTAATACATTCTTGAAAAATAATTTTTGGAGCACTTTAGACCTTCGACCTATTTTAAGTCAATTAAAGTCACATTTATTAGTCAAAAATTACCATTCTTAATAAAATAATCCTCAATAATAGGAATGAGAAAATTTATTAAGAAGAATGTGTAGTTCTTTATTATTCAATATAAAAAAGTAATCTTATATGGGTTCTATAAAAAGTCCAATAATACTGCTTAAACCATGTCCCATAGATATGATTCCACAATAATGGGACAGATAGCCCAGCATTCCTTTTATAATTTGGGCATAAAGACATAAGTAGCATAAATATATAGAAATCCAGCAAATTAAAGATTATTATAATTTTTCAGTTCTGCCATTTTTATAAATTTAAAGCGAAATCTAGAGCCTATGTGGATAAAATATAAAAATCTTTTAAAAAAAAACTGACCTGAGGACATAAATCATAATATTCTATATAGGACCTGGTATTTATCTTTCTAATACATTCAGCAGGGTCCATGTCCTTTCTATAGACTAATCAAAAAACATATTGATTGAGAAGCAAAGCATGAATTCTGGTGATGGGCTGAAAATTACCTTAATGAGAAAGCCATATTTAGAGAATTTCATCTTATAGAACAAAAATATGATTAAAAACTAAGAACTTTAAAGGAAGTATATTTTATACTGTATCTTCATTAACAAATGGAAAAGAGACAGAACAAAATGGTTTAAATTAAAATAAATTATATTTAAACAGGATTAATATAACAAAGTTTCCTAGCTAACACATTCCCTTTATGAGAATAAATGTTGTTCTAAGGTTACTCTCTACTGCTTGATGAAAAAATGAAGCATATTTTTTTGATTTAATGTGGTCCTGTACAGGTATATTTAAAATCATAATGTATTAGGTGGTATGCGGGGTCACGTGAGACATATTTGATTGCAATGTGGCTTCTGGTTCTTACTCACTGAGTAAATACTCAAAACAGTATGTGTCACTCTTTCCAGCTGTAAAATGAACGCTTATCTCTAAAAAGGCTTGGTTAAAGACATTAGATTAAATGAGAGCTGTAACATAACCCATTTCACATTATAGTAAACTGTTAATTTCCTTTCATTTCCCACCTTCATCATTTTTATATTCTGAGAAATAAAAATTTAAACATTTAAATCGATTTAGAAATACTTGATTTAGTGTATTATAAAGTAGCCTAGGAAGATCAAAACTCTCCATAGGAGTGACTAGAATAGCAAGATAAGACATCGAAAAAAACCCAGCAACCAGAGGGATGCTGAGGCAGTCAGGGGTTCAGAAGCCTAGATTTTGGAAAGAAGAAAGTCACAGAAAAGGGAGTTTATTTTCTTTCATTTCTCTCCCCTTTGGAGAGTTTGTTGATTCTTGGTGTGGGGCCAATGGTTAAGAACCCAGGCAGAGGGGAAGAATCTAGAGGCTTTTTTTTTTCAATTCTGTGGGGCTGAGGTAGACAAAATGGAAATTTTGGGGTGCCAAGGTCTTCATTATCTGAGTAGCCACGATGCTGGGAGGGAGAGTGATACAAGGAAGTATTCAAAGTACTCAACTGTTATTCTTCTGAGACACTTAGCAATCTCTTAAGATTTATAAGGAAAGAGACAGGGATGTCAGTTAAAAAGCCACTGAGAGCCAGGTGGCTTATGCCTGTAATCTCAGCACTCTGGGATGTCAAAGCGGGTAGATCACCTGAGGTCAGGAATTCAAGACCAGTCTGGCCAACATGGTGAAATCTCATCTCTACTAAAAATACACAAATTAGCTGGGCGTGGTGGTGCACGCCTGTAATTCCAGCTACTCAGGAGGCTGAGGCAGGAGAATCGCTTCAACCCAGGAAGCGGAGCTCGCGGTGAGCCGAGATCACGCCCTTGCACTCCAGCGAGAGTGAAATTCCGTCTCAAAAGAAAAAAAAAAAAAAGAAAAAGAAAAAAGACTGGTGAAATTTGGAATTCAAAACTTTCTAAGTAGGAGGATCTTAGTACACTTCCTAGTTTCTCAATTGAGAGTCCTTGTGGACTACACAATTTCAATGAAATGTAGATCAAGTATTACAAAGAATCATGCTGTCTCTTAAAAATTCAGTACCTGTTTGAATTAAGGTAATTGTCCCTATCTCAGTTTTGGAGAGACAAAGTTCCAAAAGAAGACAGAATTAGCATCATTCAGGTGCTATGCTTTTTAATACATAGTGGCTGGCATTCAATCAAGAATAACCAGGTATATTTAAAAAAAAGAAGAAAAAATATAAAGATCAAATGCAACCTATATATTAAACAGATTTGTAGTTTAAAAAAACACAGATGTTTAAAAAATGTGATTAATGTGATAAAAATATAAACAGTAAGATAAAGTATTCCAAACAAATTAGACTGTAGGAAGATTGTGTAATCTCATTTACATTGTTTCCTAAATTAAACAGTAGCAGGATGAACTAGTTCCAAAAAATGTGTATTAAATATGCAGGAGCTAGAAAACTATAAGAAAAGTGGCAAATAAAAATGTGAGAACTGTGAAATGCAATAAATAAAATTAAGAACTAAACTGGTAGATGTAATAACAGATTCGCCCATTAAATAGATGGGTTAACACCAAAGAGAGAAATAGTGTGTTCTATTATAAGACAGTAGACAATATACTGGTGGAATCAAAAATAATTTCAAAAAGTTAAAAAAAACCTAATACATGTATACACACACGAACATAAAATACACATGAAATGCAGTGAACATGTGTGAAATATGTATATTTAGAGTTCAAGAAAGATGATATTTCAGTCTAGAAAGTTCAGAAACACTGAATATATTACTAGATTTAAGTAATATTTGAAATGATGATAGCCTTTTATTTTTCAAAACTGATTGCATATCTCAACCCACAGATTCAAGAAACACTACATAACTGAAGTGAGACAAATGTAAAACATACCTAAGAACAACTTACTGAAACTACTAAAATATCAAAGACAGAGAAAATTTGAAAAGTGACTATAGATAGAAAGATATATTATTACTTATAAAGGAGCAACAACAAAACATGGCTCAACTCTCAACAGATACAATTGAATCTAAAAGACACTGGAAAAAATAGTTTTAAAACTATTAATATTTAAATGGGGGGCAATAGTTTTAACTCTTTATTGGTATCCTTAACTATTATCTTGAGTTCAAATTCGCAATAAATTGTAAAAGTCACCTTATAAAACATGTTTATAAAGTAGCAGATTATAGGCTTTGTTTTTATAACTTTGAAAACCTATGTATGCATTAGTGTTCTTAAGAAAACTTAGAGGATGGGTCAATAGGTGCAGCAAAGCACCATGGCACATGTATACTTATGCGACAAACCATGCTTTGCACAGGTATTCAGGTTTTATTTTTTTAGAAGAAAGAAAGAAAAAATGTTTTAAAAAAAAAAACAGTGTTACCATTAAAAAGCTGTGATTAAAGTAGTTCAATTGCTTTTTCTCGTGCTTATCTACTATGACTTATTTCTATAACTGGTTGACCTTTCAAAACTTCTGAGTTCAAAACAACATGTGAAAGACTTGTTAACGTTCAACTGCTTTTTCCTTTTTTTTGTGTGTGATTTTCAAGGTAAGGAAAGGCAACATTTCAATTATGTTGTAAAAGTATGCTTGAAATAACAAAAAAATTAAAGAATAATAAACTGCATTTATCAAGACTTTACTGTATTAGATATTGAGTATTTTAAAATTCAGAATGAAGTCTATATTTCCATATTTATCTGTCATTCTTTCCTAAGAATAAGCTTAGTTTGGCACTTAGTATTAATGTTTCAGGTTATAAAATAGAAATAAATCAGTGTAAATGTAAGTATAGTATAAGAGAGTTCCAAAAATATACAATTTTCAAAGTGACAATGGTGGAAGAGGACATAATGTATGAGTTATACAAACACATCTAATCTTTGTGAAATTTTCCCAGCTGTATCTTAATCCTTCCTTCATCTTTACTTCCTCAATACTCCCTCCTCCAATAAATGGAAAGTTTTCACTATCTTGTGGTCCACAGAGGTCACTCTTGATTCTCCTATTTTCTACTTTGTCTCTGATAGTCTTTAACTCAGCTTGAACTTAGTAGGTAACTTATATGTGAATGCAGGAGCTAACCTGGGAATGCAGACAGATTAATGGTGATGAAGTACATCAAAGTGATCAGCTTATATGATTTTTCTTTCCCTTATAGTTGTGTGTCTGGCCTGATTTATCAGTGAAACCTCCAGACACTTCTTTAAATTCCACAGATCTTGACCTATTGCTTGAAAAGCTAAATGTTGCACCTTATTTTCTACACCTAGGCCAACATTATTAAAGGGAGACTTGTGTTAGAAGTTTTAATTCAATAATCACCGATGCCCTGTTCGTTCCATAAAGGGCCTTACTTCTGGGAAAAGATAGAACACAGTAAGAGTTTAATGTTTTGTTATGTTCATTGTATGGATCTTATCAGCAAATGCTATTGCCTTTGAAAGTTGAACTTCTTTTTGATCCTTATTAATAAGAAAAGGCTAACAACATTTAATTTGGTAAAGATAATGCAATCACCTTCTATCTAGAAAGCAAACTGAGAAAGATGTTAATTTAAAAGAAAAATGAGATACAAAAAAGTTGGGAAATGTAAATTTTGCTTTACAATATTCTCTCTTGGTTAAAAAAAAAATTCGTATTTAAAATAAGAATTTCCACATGACAGTAACAGCTTTTGAGACAGATAATCACAACGTCTAAGAAGCAGTGAATCATCACACTACTGAGGTTTCAGATGGGAAAGGTACTTTTAGAAAACAGTACATTTAACTGAAGAAATAATTTCTTCATTTTTGACCTGCTTAATATGATGGAGATGTTTGAGTAGAGTCAGACCATTTGACTGAATATTCCTGAAGCAGGAAAATAGGATCTTATTTTATTCAAACTGAGTATGGACAAATACCTTTAACTTTTTTTGGTGATTGATAGTACGTTCTATAAGTCTTTAAATTGGATATGGATACAGGATGAGTTCTTGTCACTGTGTGAGGTAAAAATTCATTCATTAATTTAAAAGAATATATAAAGAGCCATATTAAATAAAAGATGCTGAGTATAACTAAGTTGGATTCTTGTTTGAAATAAGAAGCCACCAGTGTATCCTTGTTTTGCTACTTTTAAAAATTCATTAAAGATTTTATACTTTAAAAGACAGTGTACCTTTAATCTTCTTCAAATTGAACTGTTTTAATAAGTTATTTACACTGAAATAATAATAAATGCACATGGTATAATCATGGCTATAGTGATAAATGGTTATTTCGAAGTTATTTTTTCAAGTTGAGTTAAAAATAACATGAAAAGATTACAAAAGTATGCATTGTTAGAGTTGTACAGCAGATAGCCAATCAAGTTCTACTAAATTAAATCTAAGAAAGATATCATTGTGTATTAATTTGTTTGTGTAGTTTTTCCTTCTTTTTCTCTACTAATACTGGTAGATACACTGCATCAAAATGGCAATAATTTTTTTTTTTTTACTCTTTACCTCTTGGGAAAGAGTACTTCTTAACTATATCATACACTTGGTTTTATAAACTAGTATGTTAGATATATTACCAATGCCTCTGTGAAGAATACATGCTTTACTGATCACATGTAAAAATTCACAGCTGCTTCTCCATGGCTCCCCGATTTCTCATATTTTCCTGTCTTTGCTAAGTCTAATTGTCTGCACATTAACTTTTAATATAAAACTTAGCCAGATACAGCAAAGTAAGATTTAATAATAATGGTCAGATTTATAGTTCTTCAAGAGCCAGGGAGCTCAGTGGTGGTTATAGCCCCAAATTGTGTACATGTGAATCCTGGGGATGACTGCAGGATGTGCAGCAAGTTGACAGCAAATCTGGACAACAATAGTATTTTATACATCTATAAATGTTTTACAACTCTCAATACGCTTTCCAGAATTATCTCATTATATTCTCAAAATAACTCTAGGAAAGAAGTAGTCTAGACATTATATCTTTATCTTTCCTCCTTTTGTGGAAGAGCAATTTAGGGGATGAGAAGTCTGCATGACTTAACCAAGGTCACAGGGTTAGCAAGAAGCACAACCAGTAGAAAACCTTAATTTCCTTGGGAATAGCCACCATTCCCTTCAAATATTTACCACCACTGTGGATCAAACACTATTTTAAGCATATAGCAGTGAGTGGCCCAAACAAATTCAGTGTCTGTTCTTTTAGAGACTTTTATAATATATTCTAGTAGGGAAAATATATACTAAACACATTAAGATCAAAATACATATTAAAATTATCTATAAATATTATAAAAATGCAAACACAATAATGGAATGGATGGTGACAGTGGCAATGGTGACTAGTTTTAATGGAATGGTCATGGACAAACAATCTTATGAGGTCACAGTGACATAAAGACCTGAATGATAAGAATAAAGGAGTGATGATCAATTTATGGAAAGACCTTTCTAGGCAGAAGGAACAGCATTCATATGAGGGAAGGGATATATTTGATATACATTAGATGATGTGGCCTCAGACTACTGAGAGAGTGTGAGGGGAGAAAAGGCAAGGGCAGAAGGTCAGCAGACAGATGATCCTGGTAAGAAGCTAGAATTTTATCATCATCGAAATGTGGAAGCCACTGCATAATTTTCACAGGAAGGGTGCATTTTAAAGAGATCCTTTTAAATGTTGTTTTACTTTTTTGTTACAAATTTAATCTTCATTTCATTTTATAAAGTGAAATCTAATTTTAAAATGTCTTTTATCAAGAAACATGGTGGTGTTTGAATTATTTCTATATTAAAGATTGTCTGAACATTTGCACGCCATACAATATTCTGGATTTCACTTCCTTTATCAGGAAGACGGATGAAAAATGACCACCTATTGATCCATGAGGGTTAGAATAACATATGGAGATATCACACACATACCAAGCAGCAGTACTTTTTAATTTTAGAGACATGGTCTTGCTATTTCGTCCAGGTTAGACTCAAACTCCTGGGCTCAAGCCATACTGTGACCTCTGCCTCACAAAGCTTTGGGACTGCAGACATGTGCTATCATACCTGACTAGTATTTATTTACTTTTTTACAATAAAGTACTATTATTAACTTAGAAAAACTCTGTTAAAATTAGGGATTACCAGTTAATACCAAAAATATATTGATTAAATATCCTGAATGTCTATTGTTTAAGGACTTATTTTGAAATATAGATGGACAGAGGATAAACTCTATAAATGTGTCCTTTATATTTGGACCTTTAAATTTTAAATGGAATGGGAAGTCTTAGGCTACAGAAAACAGAAAGTTATACCAGCTGTCAATAGCATGCAGGAGCATTACTTTAAAACAGAAATATATAACTCATGTTTATAATGCAAATTCTGCAAGAGAAAATGCTGCATTTGTTTATCTAGATTGTTAGTAGATTGGGTAATAAACTCATACACATCTGGATGTTTTTAAAAAGACTGTTAATAAACAGCGAATGGAATGTAACATCAGTGGGAGGTAACATTTATGAAAGGTTTTGGAAGATAATGGTTAAAGTTTCAAAATTAGGTTTTTCACAATTTTTAAATGTCAATGAGCATTACAAACCTTGCTCACAATTCTTTGTAAAGCTGTTGGCTCACTTCCTAAAGTTTTCCCTTGTTATGAAATAACCTTCCTAAGAAAAGATTATTTTTCCAAAATCAATAGCAGCAAAGACAAATACCTTGGAAGCCACATGCCATTCTCACTGGGCTAAATTTTCTATAGACAAATGCAGATTTATATTGGTAAGTAAAGAGAAACAGTTTTTATGAGTGCAAGTATTTATGAGCCCAGATGAGCTAAAGTCCACAGCAGGAATCATTAGTCAAGGCACACACACAAAAAAATTCTGGGCTGTATACAAAACAAGATAACTTCATTGTGTAAAACATATTTCAGGTAAACTGCATTCCAAAAAATGTTTTACACTGTTAAATTATAAAAGGCCTTGGATAGTACATGTAAATTATGAACTATAAATTATAGAAGCATGTAAATGCACTGCATTGTGGCTAAATTAAGTATTTAATCATAATGCCAAGAGCTGAGGAAGAAGGGAAATAAGAATCACAAGCAAAAATAGGAAATATAAAAAGAACATTTTAATATAGTATCTATATTCAGAGAAAGGATGTGCTGGGCTACAAACAGGATGATAGAAATGTCCTAAGATAAAAAACTATGGATAGATAATTGAAAAAATTATAAGAAAGCAAATAATAATAAGAGCCTTGGAAGTCGACTGAGCTGGGCAATTCTGGGCAGTTGGCTCATAGTTCACGCGGGCCATTCACCTTTAAACACATAGCAATGACAAATAGCAAAAGATAAACTCTCAGAAATTAGATCTGCAGCTCTGTGCATCAGAAATTCAAACTAGGCTGTTGTTGGATTAAATCTGAGAATCTGTTGGATTCTGGAGGAGATGGCCAGGTGCTCAGCGTTTGTGGGGTAAAGAGAATATAGATATTAGAACATAAATGGTTCTATAATAAGATAGTGAGTCAGCATGAGTTTCAAAGCTTGCAGCTAAAAACTGAAGCAGGACTCCCTAATATGCGGACCAAAGTTGAAAAGAAAATGGCTGCAGGTGGCTATTCATTTTAAGCTAACTGAGTGCCTAGAGAAATGGAGATAAGTACACAGCCTAATGATGAAGAATAGATCGAAATAGTCCAATAGTCATGTAACCGGAACTGTGAAACCATCAATACCATCTTTTGTGATACCATCTTTTGGCGCTGATGATATCACAGATCTAGTTATATAACTAGAAAAATAATCAACCATCGCCAATAACAAGAGACAGCAAGCAGAATCACAAAATACATTACATTATTTTAACCTAAACACTGAAGCAAGTCAAAAGCGTAATGGAAATCTAAAGAGACAGACTTTAAGTTGTAGAAACCATACAAGTAAGTATTAGTCAATAGCATATTTTGTCTTGATCCTGTTCTGAGAGTCATCTGTTTTGCTAATAGAATTATATGAGGGGGAAAATAAAAGGCTAGTAGGAGCTAAATCATGTGATCTTTAGCCTACTCTGGCATCACTGCTGAGAGAAAAATCACAGGACTCTAGTAACAGGGATTGCACTCCTACGTTTGCCATTTCCCCCAGAGGGTTAGAGTTACTTAGAGTAAAAGAGACTGGAAAAGCAATCCAAGATTCCTATAGAGGATAATTCCCAAATGCCGCTAATGTCTTATTTCTAGTCTGAGAGTTTAGATGGCTACCTGAGACAATGAAAGTAAGACAAATGAGAGAAAAACAACACATACAAACAAACCAAAAAACAAACAAAGAAGCAAAAAAAAAAAAAAAAAAAACTACCCAAATATTGAGCTGGAAACCAAAATACCAAGTTTTTGTTTGTTTGTTTTGAGACAGAGTCTCCCTCTGTCACCAGGCTGGAGTGCAGTGGTGCGATCTCAGCTCAGGGCAACCTCTGGCTCCTTGGTTCCAGTGATTCTCCCTCCTCAGCCTCCTGAATAGCTGGGGTTACAGGCATGCACCACCATGCCCAGCTAATTTTTGTATTTTTAGTAGAGACAGGGTTTCACTGTGTTGGCCAGGATGGTCTCAATCTCCTGACCTCCCAAAGTGCTGGGATTACAGGTGTGAGCCACCCTGCCCAGCCTAAAGTCCCAAGTTTGATAAGAGGTTCTAAGGTTAATAAAAACAACCTACAGAATCAATGACTAGAATATAAATTCACTCTAAATCTACATATATATATATAATATATATATGTCTATATAGAGCTATAGATATAGTCTAATAAACATTTAATACAGAGAGGCACATGATGGGTGTTACTAATGCTAGCTTGAACACACTGAAGGGAGAAATGGTGAATTTTATTTCTTGATATGCAAGTTCTTGAAAGTACTTGATAAATTCTTGCTCTTCAAACATCTAGAGTGATAAAGATATTTCTAAAAAGGATAAGCAATGGACTTGGATGTTCCAATTACCAATAAAAGAAACGTTACAAGCAACATTTGTGTAGAAAGCAGCTGGATGTATGCAAAATTTTAAAAAGACAGTAATTCATAGTTTGAATTATTTGAGAAACAGGCAGGCTAAAGATAAATTTGCAATAATACATTTTATAGTAAATTTGTATTTCATCACCGATAAAGAAAAGCTATTGAAACTATTAGAAAGATAAAAGTGATTATGTGCAAAAGATTTAATTAAGGCTAACTGTGGATTTCTCGCCTGACAGAAGATAAAGGATAAATACCCTTGTCATGTAGTTTGGTTATTTGTCCCCACCCAAATCTCTTGTTGAATCCTAATCCCAATGCTGGGGTCTGGTGGGAGGTGTTTGGATCATAGGAGCAGAACCCTCATTGCTTGTTGCTGTCTCAGTGATAGTGAGTTCTTGTGAGATATGGTCATTTAATCCTTTCAAGACTACTCTGAGAATACTTGCAGCTGCAGCATTGACCCTGAGATAACTTTGCCATGAAATATATCATTTTTATTACTATTTTCACATTGCTCTCATAGAGTGACTTTGAAAACAAAAGACATCATTCTATTTACTGCATTTTGATTTTAGTAGTGGTATTTCTATTGACAAAATATAGTAATTCACAATTGCTGAAAACGTGAAATCCCAGAGAACGTAGCATCCCTACGCATGACATTAACATCATCCTCCAACAGTTATTGGCTGGAATCATCTGATAAATTTGATATTTCTGAAATAGACAATTCTGATCATTCAGATGATTCTGATGTTAGTTCTGTTTAGAAATAACTCCAAGAACAGTTTCTATATTTTCTTTTCAAATTGAAAATCAGATTTGTTTCAGCATCAAAGAGCGTGTTTATGTAAAATTAAATGAGTATTGGTAGTAAGCTTCAGGGTATTTTTTTTTTTAAACAGGAAAAGGGTTAAATGTGTCTGAAATCTTCCCCCCATGCTCTGTTTCTCACTTGCTCTCCTCTGGCTTTTGTCATGTAACATTCTCATTTCCCTTCATCTTCCACCATAATTGTAACCTTCCTGAGGGACCTGAGGAAGCCAAGCAGATACCAGCACCATGATTCCTGTAAAGCCTGCAGAACTGTGAACCCATTTTATTTTTTTTTATTTTTATTTTTTATTTATAAACTACCCAATATCAAATATTTTTACAGCATTGCAAGAACAGTGTAATACACTTTGTAAAACTAAGAGAATGTAATTCCAGAATTACATATCACCCAAAGTGCCACTCCAGAACAAGGACAAGGTATTGAGACATACAAAGGGAAGAGAGTTTAATACTCTTTGACTCAAACTAAAAGAATGAAGGAAGGCTATACTTCGGTGAGAAGAGTAAAACCAGAAAAAAGAAATGAAACAAGAAACATCGTAGACAACAGAGGATAACCTGGCTAACTTCATTAAGATTGACTGAAAATTAATAATAATTATTTTGTGTTTAAAATTATATAAAACTTAAACCCGATAATTAGTTCCATGAGAATGAAGCCTCAATAGGCCATCAATATTCATGAAAAGTTCCTGAAGATCCCTTAGTTTTGTAAAATAACATTTAGAGTTGCTTATGTATGTGACAACATTGTCACACCACTAAAATGATTGGAATATATTTTACATCATTTGAACCAGAAATGGGAGGGGGGATATCAAGAACTTGATCACCCCAATCAAAATTTTACAGGGAGGAGTGGAGAGAGATTTCAAATAAAATGGAGAGCATACAGAAAACAAGATGGTTCTATATATACACACAATCAGAATAAATATAAAATATTCAGTTTTTATATCAAAATTATTATCATATTGGATTAAGAATAATTCCATCAATACAAAATAAGCTATATTCTGCATATGGGGAACACTTAAATATAATACAGCTATGAAATCCTTTATGCCAGAAAACACTAGCAAATAAAAATGGTAGGTAGAGAAATATTGAAGACAGATAAAAGGTATTTTATGATGGAAGTATTAATAAGGATGACACATGGTACTACATGATAGTAAAACAAAATACACAAATCTCTTCAGGAAAATATAAAAATCATTAATAGAGAATCACTTCACATCATGGCTTCAAATAAATAAAGCATGAGATAAAACACTTTCAAGAAGCAATTAAGAAATCAACAGTGATGATGGGGAAGTTTTTTAGTACATAAACAGAAATTGATAAACCAGCCAGGAAAAGTAGTCAGTTAACATAAACTATAGCATGTTGAAATTACCTGCTATCTACATAGGTTCCCACCCTCCCAAATGGGGAAAAAAAAATACAAACCCCTTGTTTTAGCTTATTCTTAGTAATTCTTTTGCAGGGCATATTTGTAGGGCATATTTGTTTCTTCTTCCATTTATTTAAGGATTCAGTCTTTCATTTGTATTAATATGGATTTATGAATATTTGTTTCACTTTGGATTATAATGCAGTACCTGTTGGACTAATTTATTTCAAATGGTTCTAGTTTTGGCCATTGAGAGCTTTTTTCACTTTCACTGTGCCTGCTTTATATTCCTTCATCATCTTGTGTTTGTGTGTGTGAGAGAGAGACTCTACATTCTTCCTTCCTAAATTTCCACCAAATAGCCCAGGTTCATAATATCATGCGCAAATAAAAACAGATTGATTGTCTCTCTCATCACTCCTATTTAACATTGTGCTGAAAGTCCTTCTTAGTGCTGCAAATGAAGAAACATAAAGATAAGAAAGAAAGAAAGAAAAAAGAAGAGAGAAAGAAAGAGAAACAAAAAGAAAAGAAAGGAGGGAAAGAAAGAAAGATTTGTAAATCAAACAAAACATGTATATACAGAAAGTATTAAAACCCTGAGAAAAGAAATAAAATATCTAAATAGAATGAGAGATATTCTATGTTCATGGATTGGAAAACCTATGTCTTAGTTTGTTAGGGCTGCTCTAAAAATGTAGCTTAGACTGTGTGGCTTGTAAGCAATGGCAATTTATTTCTTACAGTCTGGAGGCCAAGAAGTCCAAGACTAACTGCTGGCAGATTTGGTTCCTAATGAGAGCTTGCTCTCTGGCTTATAGATGGTTGCTTCCTGCTGTTTCCTTACAGTGCAAGGGGTAAGGCAAGTCTCTGGAGTCTCTTCTGTAAGGGCACTAATCTCATGCGTGAGGGTTCTACCCTCATAACTTCATCACAGCTGAAAAGTCTCACAGTTTACTGTTATTATCTTGTGGATTAGGATGTAAGCATATGCATTTGGGGGAACACAAACATTTAGACAAGAACAACCCATGTGGTAAAGAATGACACACTTACAGAACTCAAAGGCATCAGTCATTTCAGATCACCCACTGAATTCCCTCAGCACTCAATTTCTAATTAGCTAGGTTGAAAGTCCTTAAGATGTCCCTGAGTAATTATGGGCTTCAGCTTTTATTTTATAGGCAGCTGAGAATAATTTTTTTTTTTCAGTTACTAGAATTCCCCAGGTGGGTGTGGTTGTTCAATGTAGTCTAGAGTATGAGTGTTAGAAAGCAAAGTAAGACTAATTCTAATGGATATACTTATGGAAGTATTTATTCAGGAGTCTAAAAATTATTACTGAAAAAATTTACACTTTGACAAAATCTTGTGTTTCAAAATGCATTTTCAAATTTTTACAATTTAATAATAAAATAAGCAGAAAAATAGAACAGACACTTAACAAAAGAAAATATATGACTGACAAATAAACTTATTAAAATGTTTTAGCATCATTATCTTCAGGGACAAGCATGCTAAGATGTCCCTACTGTGAGCTGACTAGAAAGAGTTAAGTAAAAATATTGAAAATGCCAAATTTTCATGAACAACTTCAATTCTCATACTTTCATGGTAGTACTATAAAATTGACTGATCACTTTGAAAAGATGCTTGGCAGTTTTATATAGAATTTAAGGAGACCTACCCACCCTATGATCTATAAGCCTTAAAGTCTGCTTTTTTATTGTATGCAAGATGTACCCTGATTAAACAAAACATGTAGTGGGAGAGGTAAAAGGAAGAAATCTATCCAAAACACCTGCTCTATTTTTTCTTATAATTTAATCACAGTATTTTAAACTCACATTCTTATAAATGAAAATATAAATGGAATAATATGCATAAAAAGCTTTTGCTTACTAATGAGTACACAGTAAATGTTAGCCTTGATTATTTAAAAAATTTGGCTCAAAAATAAAAATTTCTTACAAATATTTTTAATTCACAAAATTTAAGCCTATATTAAGCAGATTATACTTAGAAAGCAGTACTTATTGTTAATAAACATATATAGTATATACATAGCTTTGAGTCTCCATTTACTTAAAATTTATTTAAATATAATAGTAATAAATTCCTTGCAGATCTGATTTCTGAGTGAATTGTTTATTCCAGTTCTCCTAAGTGTGAAGGAAATAATGTTTGTAGAAGCTTTAATTATTTAAGCTGTGCATAGTTTTAAAGCATAGGGATAATATGTTGAGTGCTACAGAGTTGAGTTACAGAAGGATTTATTCTATTATTGTAGTAAAAATAATCTCATCCATTTATATGTGACTAAACCATTTATTCTAGCTTTTTCTACACAATGTTAAATATTTAAACAAAGGAAGAAAACAGTTCTAAATATAAAATTTCCATATACAATGTCCCTTTGCTTCTAAATATTTTATGATCTTATAAACTATGAGAAAAATAATTTTCCATATATTGTTTTGCAAATTTTCGATAGCATGTATGATGGGATTGTCGAGTAACTTCTTACAGGGACATCCTGATAAAATATGGCTGTTTATTCTCATCTATTTATTCAATACACAATATTTGAGCAAGTAGTGCTATCAAGAGCTAAACTTTATGCAGTTAATATGGAGCAGGGCTCTGAAATATTGATCCTTTAAATGATAACTTGTATAAGTAAAACAAGAAGGGAATTCTGTAAAAAATATTAGAATACCATGATATGAAATCAATAACAAGTATAAGACAATTATAGTAAGGTAGGACATAGGATTTGGTTAATTTTAGGGGGTAAGGAGTTGGTGAAAGTAATCTCTATGGAAAGAGATCAGGTAATTTATTTCAGACTAGGAAATGTCATCTCATAACCACACTTCATGCTGGGGGATCCAGGATAAAGAGTCCCTGAAATCGAGACACTTATTGACTGATCGGATAGACTGTGACTGCCCTGAGGACAAGGACTGTTTTCTGTTTCTGTTTCTTCTCCGCAAGTAGCTTTTCAGTGCTGCTGTCATATTTCTAGTTCAAACTATCATTCTATTTTGCCATGATTACTGTAATTGATGGTAATTGGTCTTCCCACTTGTTTTCTGCTTCATTTTCTATGTATGCTGTAACAAATTGCCACAGATTTAGTGGTTTAAAACAACAGCCAGTTATTTTCATAATTCTCTAGGTCAGAAGTACAGGCTGACTTAACTGATTTCTTTGCAGAGTCTCAAACTGCAGACACTAAGGTGTCATTCAAGCTGCGCTCTTACTTGGAGGCTTTGGGGAAGAATTCACTTCCAACTTCATTGAGGTAATTGGTATAATTAAGCTTGATGTGGCTGTAGGAGTGACTGTTAGCTCGAGAAAGCCACCCTAAATTTTAGAGACTTACTTGTATTCTCTCTGAAATGGTCTCTCCTTTTAAAATTTTTATTTTTTCAAGACAAGATCTCACTCTGTTGTCCAGGCTAGAGTGCAGTGGTACAAGTTTAGCTAGCTAAAGCCTCTTCCTACTGGGCTCCAGTGATCCTCCTGCCTCAGCCTACCAAAGTGCTGGGGTTACAGGCATGAGCCACTGTGTTCCACCATCCCCTTCATCTTAGCTGGATAAAGCCACTCTCAGTTCTAGGCCTATTTGTATTGCTTCTGAAATGATCTCCTCCTTTTTGTCTTTTATGGAGATAGAGTCTCATTCTTTTGTCCAGGCTGGAGTTCAGTGGTGCGATTTCAGCTCGCTGAAGCCTCTACCTACTGGGCTCAAGTAATCCTCCTGCTCCAGCCTCCTGAGTAGCATGCCACTACAGATGCATGCCAATACAGGTGGGTGCCAACTGCCTGACAAATTTTTTGTACTGTTTGTAGAGACACGGTTTTGCCATGTTGCCCAGGCTGGTCTTGAACTCCTGAGCTCAAGTAATCTTCCTGCCTCCACCTCCCAAAGTGCTGGGATTACAAGTGTGAGCCACCACGCCCAGCTGTCATCTAAATCCTTCTCAAACTTTAAAGCTGTTATCTTTAATCCAGCAAGGTCACCTAAATCCTTTTCAAACTTTGCACCTCTGTGATTGTGTTTTTGTGAGGAACCATAGAAAATGTCTTTTTTAAGAGCTCATGTAAATAAATTAGTTTCAACCAGATAGAAACTCTCCCTATTTTAAGGAGAATATAGTAGTAAACTCAATTACAAGTGAAAAATCTATTTTGCCATGTAAAAGCATAATCATGTACTAATGGCCAGAGGCACAGGTCATGGGGAACTATCCAGAATTCTGCTTTTCCATTCATCTAATTCTTTCCTCTCTCTTACACTATGTACTATTTACACAGCAACTAATATTGTAACTTTATAACATGAATCATATACAACTCGCCCACTTTGAATCCATTGGACCAGTTTTCAATTTATTGTCTCTCGGCTCCAAAACCATTATTCCTTTTCTCTAATCACTCACAAAAAAATTGACCTGATAAACTTAGGCTCAGAACTAATATACATTGTACACTTTGTCATATGACAACCTTCTTGAGTTTAGGTTTGATCATCTATACAGTTTTATGTCATGTGGTCATTTTGTGACATAAATGAATTTCTCTCTCTAAGTATACACACACAAACTCACTTACATATACATATACACACATACGTATATTTATAAATTATCAAAGGCCATGACTTAATGTACACTTTCAATAAAAGGTACATCCAAATCATCCTATCCTATTCCCCATTTTGCTTGCCTACTTAGACCAGATAATGCTGGCTGCTTATCTTCTTTATATTTTGCTCAAATGTCTATGTGGAATTATCTGTCTAGGTAGCAGGTATGATACTAGGAAGGGTCAGATATTCATTGCAGCAAACACACAGGGATTCCCTCTCTGAAGCACTGTTCGAAGCTCCATGAAAAGCACAAAGATAACACAAACTGTAGTCTGTGTCCTTCAAGAATTTGGGATCTGATGGTAGAAAAGAAATTAGAAATGTCATGAAATAGAATTGACATCTCTGCTATAAACAGAACTAAGGTCAAATTTCAGGCATTGGGTATGTCTGTCTCCAAAAGGCGACTTCTCGGATTTGGCCACTTATTTAATTTTGAATTGTGGTGGGAAAATTTTTCTGAAATGAGATTCATTAGGGATGTAATAGAATAAGGAAAGTGGTATGAATATGTCCTACTGTTTCCAAAAAGAAAAGTGATACATGAGCTTAAACCACCATTGTAGATAGTCACTGGTAAACGACGATTCTAATTCATTAAATGTGTTTTTCATAATTGCTATTTAGGTAATGACTACAGTTAAATAAGATGCTATCATAAGACACTCTGTTAGATGCTTATTTTAAACATATGTTTTTGACTAAGCAATTATGAAACACACTATTCATCACTTAAACTTAGATTCACAATAATTCACTTTTACATAATTAGCAAACATTATTACATTAGTAAGCCTATACTCTAAGTTCAAGTTCATAAAAAGAAGGAACAAAAATTGTTGTGTTCAGCTTCCCAGCTGTTATTTATATTTCCAGATTTTTGGTCATCTAATTTAACATAAAATAGGATAAACTCCCTTGTGACTGACAAATAAGTTAGTGAAAGAACTAAACTTATTCACAACAGTAGCTCTTAGAAGAGATGCTAAATAGGAACATGTGATCCTGAGACTTGGTCTGTAGATATTTACTTCTCTTTCTCTTTTTGTTCATCTTTAAACTTAAACTTGAGGGCTAAAAACGTGAGCAATCTGGGTCCATACATGTAACTATTTGGAAGGCAAAATTTGATTGCAATTTGACTTTGGTTTATATCTATATATACTTTTTACCCTCCGCCTATCCCATTTGGCTCTGAACATGATCACCATTATAGTTGCTAACTTTTAAAAAAGGTGGTAATATTATAGTAGTTAAATATTTTGAAGACTTCAGAGGATGATTATAATCTGTAGCCAATTCCTTTTGTAATAACGTGGAGTAAAATTGAAAGAGAAGCAACCTTCCATATCTGCTAAGGTCACTACATATTTCTATTCGTGTTTCCCTAGGATCTCAGCATAGCCCGATATTCACAATGACCATTACATTATGATTGCATCATTATGTATTTATACTGCCTACTAAATTATAAGTCCAAGAGCCGGTTTTATTTACATATATAATTTCAGCACCTTATAGGGCATTTTGGAATTTTAGCAGGTGCTGAATGAATGTTTATTGAATGAATCACTAAATGAAGTGTGTGGTCTTCTGATTTGAAAATTAAATTACAAATCATTTAAACTGGTTGTGTCTGACTTTCAGCATCTATTGAAGAAGGTAGTTAAATCAGTAAACTACAGTTTAAAGTATCTAGAGTAAGATTATTTAATCAAAAACATAATTTTATGAATTCTGTGGCCTTAAATTCTCCATGTCTGCGGTTTATTTATTCATATATTTAGTGTATTGCATTATAAGTTTTCTTATATTATGTCACATAATCAACAGATGGTGTCTGGATTTTCAGTATTGGAGATTTTCCTGAAGTAAGATTTTTGGTTCAGAAAAATTAAAATGATCTAGGGTGTTTTGATGAGGACTATATTAGGCTGATTGGAAATTTCTATTTTAATTAAAAACTGAATCTTTAGGGTTTTTTTTCTATGTTGTTTATCAGGGTCGATAAGTTCAAAATGCATTCAGTAATTTAGGGGAGAATTCCTTCTAGAAATAAAGATTGCATTTGGCTGGAGAAACCACTGTCTTACTTACTTGGGAACTTAAAGTAACTTTGTGATCACATCACTTTCCTATTTAAATTATTATTATTGTTATTATTGATGAGAATATAATGAATGGCAATATAATACCTTGGTCTCTATCACTGTACTCTATGACCAAAATAGTTTCTTCGCTTTTCTGCCTCCATATTCTCCCCAATTACATTGATGCTCAATATTACTGTTAGACAAATTTTAGCAGTTACTTTTTTAAGAAACCGCAACCTAAAACATTGATTCAAAACTTCTCTGCTAATTTTTAACACCTTTTGTATCTAATTCTTTTCAATCAACTCAATTGCTGATTTTCCACAAAATGCTAGTACACACCATTTGCTTAAGCAGTCTTAATTATAGTTATCTTGAGTCTTCCCTCAAGCCTTCAATTAAACTCTTTAGTTCCTTAAGTATTCTTTTTTCCTCCCTTCTGCATACTGAACTTTCACCAAGCCCATTTAATTATGCTGCTCAGCTTACATTCCTCATTTAAATAGACTCATGAAGACATACAAATGCATGCAAATTAAAAAGAATAAAAGCCCTAAAGATGTTTTAGCATTTTTTTTTTCATTTGGAAAAAGTGGAAATCAAAATTTTAAATAGATATATGTTGGTATCAATGTCTTTATTATCATCATCATAATCATCAGAGTCAATATTTATTTTCCGTTCTTCCTATATCGGAGTTCTGATGCCTTACAAATATACTATTTTACTTAATCTACCCACTTTGTCTACAAGAAAAATAATATTACTGTATTTATTTTACAGATACAAAATATAAAGATGAGAAAAGGTAAATTTCTTGCTCATGGACACGTAGCTGGTAGGCAAGACATATTGCTTCAAATTAAAGAACAATTGGACTCTACTGCCTAGCTTTATAGAATCAACTGTATAGGCACATTTTATTAGTGAAAAATAAAACCGAGGTATTCTGAGGATATCCTGGGCAGTAAGATAGCCTTGTCGGTATGTGTTGCTAGATGAAGATGAAAAAGCATAAAGCTGGTAGTTCTCCCCTTTGTGCAGGACACAATCACCTCTTTATATTGTTTTATAAAAGTGAGTTATTCTGGACTGCCCTCTAAACTTTTCTAAGTTTATGGTGTTATCATTATTATTGCTTTTTGAATTTTCTCCTGTCGGTTTCATTAGTCTTTTAATGTGATTCAGCTATTAAGCCAGGATTTGATTTTGGTTAATTCCACTTTAACATGCAATCAAACTTATTATTATCCCAAGACACATTTCTAAGAAATATGTTTTTGGAAACAAAATAGATTCCTGAGATTTTGAGATATATCAGCTTTGAATTTCATTTAAAAGTTTAATGGAGAGAATCTTTATTTTATGGTGGAAAGAACTCAAGACATGGAATTTATTAATGTAAACTTAAATCCTATATGGATTCTCAGCTCATTTGTGGAAATTTACTTACCTCTGTGGTTTTCATTTACCTCATCAACAAACTTTAGATAATAACATACTGCATAAAACTTTCAATTATTAAAAGAGGTGCAAAATAGTGTAAATAAAAGTTGAGGCATGTAATAACAATAAGGGACAGCTATTTCAGTTATTGTTATTGTTCTTATTAAAATTATTGTTATTTCTGAAATTCCCAGAGGCATCAGTTTAACAAGCTGGACTTACTCTGTTTGTGTACTTTGTAAACACATCTGCAGCATGTATTGATGGGATGCAATGAATGAGACCCAATATCTTGAAAATTTATAACATTAATAATTATCATCTTGACCATGAAACACATTTTTATGGCAAAATCAGACTAAGAGAATGCCATCCCTAATTGTTGATTTCATTGGTTTTGCGTTTTTTTCAATTGGACCTAATTTTAAATTATATTTCAAATATGGCTTCATTTGGACAGCTAATCATTTAACTTATAAACACTTATCTCTCTCTCTCTCTTTTTTTTAACTGTCTTGCTCTGTCACCCAGGCTGGAGTGCAGTAATGCTATTATGGCTCACCTTCTGGGCTCAAGGAACCCTCCCACCTAAGCTGCCAGAGTAGCTAGGACTACAGGTGTTTTCCACCACATCAGGCTACTTTTTAAAAATTTTTTATACACATGGAGTCTTGCTATATTGTCCAGGCTGGTCTCCAACTTCTGGCATCAAATGATTCTTCTGCCTTGGCCTCTGAGTGTTAGAATTGCAGGTGTCAGCCACCGCATCTGGCCCACCCTTATCTCTTTATTTGTGCTGTGGTGATCTCAGTAACCTGTTAGCAATGTTTTGCCTTCTTCACAAGCAAATTGTCTCTCCTTCTTGTCAACCATAACTTCCTCATAGGAACTGCTTTGTTCATACTCAGATCACTTTCCTTTGAGTTACATTTTGTGGGCACCTGATCAGTCTCTAAGCCGATCAGTCTTTTCCCCGGGTACACTGAAGCTACACATCTAAATCTGGACAGGTGTCAAAACAACATATATATTTATATATGTTTCTCATGCAAAGGAGGTTAGGCTACAAGAAAAGAAAAAGTCTAGCACAGAAACACAGACCAGAAAATTCTGATGGCATTTCAGTTCTTTGGGGCACTATTCTTTTAAGTTGAAGTGAAATATGGGCCCTCCTGGACTTTTGCTATTGAACTCTTCCTTAGATTCCATAATCACTCTCAATAACCTGATTCCATAGGGTTATTTTTCTCTCATTTAAAATTTTATTTTTGTTTGAGTCTAATTGAATTGATTTTTTCACCTGAAAATAATTCTGCTTTAAAATGTATGCTTAGAGTACTATATTTTTTATTTAATCAAGCCCCAATTATTAAGTGTTTAATAAAAGCATGTTAAATTGAAGTTTATCAGATTGATTGAATTTAAGATTATTGGACTGACTGAGGATGCAGGGACTGACAAAAGAGAAGACTCAACAGTTTTCTTTGATTTATTAATTTCTTTTGTTTCCAAAATAACCTTAACAGAAAAGGAAATTACTAGCCTGTACAGAAAGACACTTGGCTATTTTTATTGGATTGTATTGCTATAGCTCAGCAGTAAAATACAGTCTTTCAATCTATTAGGGAAGAAAAAAACACATATATAAATATATATATGTGTGTGTGTGTGTATACATATACACATACATATATATGTATACATGCATACATATATATGTATGTGTATATGTATACATATATATATATATATCTGTTAGAACCTAAGCAGTGATACAAAACAGATACTGGCTTGGCCTAGTCCACAGAAATCCTGTTGCTTTTATTGGAAATGGTTTCTTTTTCAGTAAGCACTTTTTTTCTTGTTGCCCAGCCTCGAAATGTAGCTACAAACCCTTGGTTGAGAAAATGGTCATACAGAGACACTGCCAGGGAATCTTGCCTAAAAGGGAATTCTGGGGAAGAAAGCATGGGTTTCTAGCAGTGGTATTGTTTATATAAAAATCCACATTCATTGCTTTATACTGTTAGTGGTTGAAAGCTTTACTTCCTAAGAAAATCCATCCACTCTGAGCCTAGTATCTTTTTTCTCTTTTACAATGTCACTGCTAGAAAAAAGAAACAAACTCAAAATGTTGGCTTCTTTTCAGATATATTCTGGTGAGTTACTCAGTGAACTAGTTTCAATGGTAACGCACCTTTGGACCACGAATGGCAATTCAGCAACTGATGACTTTGAATTATTCATGAAACAGTCAACCCTGACATTCTGAACATTGTGTTTGAGAATAGAAGAACTTGAACAAGAGACCCACAATGGTCATTATTAAGAAGCAGTAACTGCTATTCAGATGATTACTAGCACCCAGAAGGAATAATCAAGTCGAAAATGGAACTACTTTACATTTGAAAGTGTTCCATACAAATGTCTTTGCGAAATAGAACTACTTTAGGTGGTATTTAGTTTTCATCCTTTTCAATTTATTAGGTATTTTACAGTAGATTTTCTTATCATATTACCTTCCAGGCCGATCTTTGGGCTGAAGTCACATGTATTTTGGAAGCACTATATCAAGCGATGTGTAAACAATTAACTCCTAATTGTCCTACATGGACATTTGCAACGTTTTTCTCCATGTACTTTATTCACAGAGTTTCAAATAAAAGGGAGAAATGAGAGAGGGCTGTTACATGAAGGAGAGCAATATTCTTAGAAAAAAATCTCTAAACTGCTGAGTTAGAGACATTTCAGCAGATTACTCAGGACATCTGGGCTCAGCAGCAAACATATCTTGATAACACTGGATTGCATGAATTATAATCTTAATGATTGTGGCTTGAATTAACCACATACACAATTTCTTACAAATCTCAAGGTCCCCTAGTAATTTATTCATATAACCATTTCAGTATATGATGGCATTGATTAGATGCCAGGTTGTATCAAATAGGACACTCCAGGGGCCAAAGTGTTAAATATGCTATGTAAATTTAATCTAGATTGTGGTCAAATTTAGGTACCCAATCAAATCTACTACATTTCTACTGTTGTCTGAAAAACAATAAGCTTAATTCTTTGAGACAGCTCTGCTGCATGTTTAATGCAGCTCTAGAATGTGTTTTAAAAAACTATAAAAATCTGTGCTTTGGATATAATGGTTTTATATTAGAATGTAAAGGAAGCCTTATGAAAATAATATATGTGACAATTGTTAAAAATACCTGATTACCTTAGTGTTCACATTCATCGTGACACATGGTAATATTGTTAAAGTAAACTAAATATGATATGAGAAGGACTCCGTGCTTCAATATTTGAGTCCTTGTGGATGAACTGTAACCTAGCTTAACAGGCAGACAAGACTGAACACCTAATTTAGGAGTATGTGCTATAACAATAGCTGAGTCTTGCCCAGTCCCAGTGGCCATACTTTAACCACTCATAGACTGACTGCTAAGTGTTCAAACTCTGTTCAAATGGGGCAAATGCCAACCTGTAACCAATATAGCTGTTTCTGTACCACACTGTCAATTTCTGTTTGTCACTTCCCTTTTTTTTTTTTGTCTATAAATTTGTTCTGACTATAGGGTATCCCTGGATTCTCTCAGAATCTGCTGTGATTTTGGGGGCTGCTCGATTTACGAATTGTTCATTGCTCAATTAAACTTCTTTTAATTTAATTCACCTGAAGCTTGCCTTTTTAGAGGGTGGATTAATTTAATGTACATATCAGGCATGATCTTTATTACCATGATTACCTTACAGTCTTTGATTATGGGAGATTTCAAAAACTTTCTGAAGGTCATCATCACTTAGGAGATATCTATGATTTTCTACCAGTAAAAATAATTTCCCTTTAAGTTATGTTTCAGGGTTTTATTAAAACATACATGTGAAAATTGGGAGCACTTTAAGCCTTATCAGTCAGATAGTTTAATTAAAATTATTCCAGAACTTTCAATAAAAACAAATGTTTATTGTGGAAGCCATGGAAAAATCTTAACGAAAGAGGAAAAGAAAATTTCAATTAAAGAGAAAATAGTCAAGATAATGATAGAAGAGATTAGAAAAATTAGGGTCTCACTTATTGCCCAGGCTGGAGTGCAGTGGCATGTTCTGGGCTCACTGCAACCTCCTGGGTTCAAGTGATCCTTCTGCGTCAGCCTCCTGAGTAGCTGGGATTATAAGCATGTGCCAACACACTAGGCTAATATTTTTCAATTTTTATTAGAGATAGAGTTTCACTGTGTTGGCCAGGCTGGTATCATTTTCTTGACTTCAAGTGATCCACCCACCTCAGCCTCAAGTGCTGGGATTACAGGTGTGAGCCACCGTGCCCAGCCAATAGTAGGTTTATAATGGTGAACATAAATGAGGAAGAACACCTCATTGGTAAAAAGGAAGCACAATAATGGATAGAAAGCTGAAAACAGTCTTTCACTCACTAACTTACCCTGGCCTAGAGGACTTTCGCTGATCTGCATGTCACTTCACTCCACAGACCTTATCTCCCACCACTCTTTCCTTTATCCGTTTTCCAGCCACATTTTCCATCTCTCAGTCCTTCTAGAATGTGCTTTAGAATCATTCTCATTTATAAGTCTGTTATAGAAGTTATTTTAACTGTCTGTTCAAAATATTGTAACCCCATCATTATGGCTGATTCCTTTTCAGCATTTAGGTATTTAATCCACTATCATTTCCTTGGCGACATCTTTTTTTGACTACTTTGGTTAAAAAATAACTCTGATTCTTTATTTTCAAATGACTTATTTTATATCTTTAGAAATGGTACTATTCCTTTGAAATCGATTACTGATTTATATAAAGAAGGTAAACATCGCAATATGAACATTGCCTTGCCTGTTAATGTATTTCTAGTATTCAGAAAAGTGGCTGACAGATACCAAGGACTTGATGAATATTTAATAATGGAGAGACATGATTATATTCAGATCCATGACTCTATGATTAGATATTGAGAAATTTTGGAAATGTTTGTTGTGGTAGCATTAACTTTTTACCTTGGTCTATTTGTTTAATCATTACTTATTCTTAAATTGTTTTCCTGAACTAATTTACTGTTGTAAACAGGACTACATTCTCTATGCTGTGGAGAGCCACAGAAATATTTTAATAAAGTAATATAGTAGTTTTGCATATATGTGTATACATACACACATATATGTGAGTGTATGTATGTATGTTTGCATTGTGTGTGTATGTGTTTCTTAGTAGATAATTCTGATATGTAAAAAGAGAATGAGTTCAAACCAGGAAAGTCCAACCACTGTGGTAATTTCAGTGACAGCTGAGAAAAGTAGGAAATGAACAGATCTCAGATATTCTTTAGAGGAAAAGCTATCAGGACTTGCTAAATGATAGACAGAGGCTTTATGGATGGCTCTTAGAATTTGGATGACAGATGTTGTTGTGTCACAAATTGATTAAATAAATGCAAGTAGTATGTTTGAATTTAGTCTGACAAGTTGAGTTGAGGCCCTCGGGAACATTCATATGGAGATGTCCAGCAGACAGTTGGAAATAGTAATTTGAAGTTCAGGAGAATAGCCTTTATGAGAAGATGCATATTTGGAAATAATTAGTTACTGTGAGGATATAATAAACAGAGAAAGAAGAATGCACAGAGAAGGGAAGTGAAGAGAGATATTGGGAAAACAATGTGAGTAATTTCCAAAAAGAGGAATTGTAGTAAATAAAAGTCATGTGTAATTAAAAGTGAAAAACTATTAGAATGTATGCAATTCCTAGTTGATACAGAATCGAGAATTCACTACAAAATATAGTGAGAAGCATTTTACAGGGTACTCTTTTCCCAAACTGTTGAAAAAAAATCCTTCTGTGCTTTTTCATTTCCCATACCAGGGATGATAACTTAGAATGAGTGTTCTGAAGTTTTTTTGTTCCGTATTCCTCTTATGAGTTCAAAGCAATTAACAGATATTTCTGTAACCAATGAGAACACAATATGTATTATTTTTGTGCAGGTGAAAGAATAGATGGAATTTGAACCAATGAAATCTGTCACTGATAGATGTTCATCAGTAGCTAAGGAAACATTAGTTTCAGTACTGATGCCAATGAAATAGGAATATTATCTATGCACAAGGCAGCTAGGATGTATCTCAGAAATGGAAATGTTGTGCCTGGGAAGTGATGAGCAATAGGCTAACGCTGTGAATATCAGGATCTTCCAAACTGTGTAACCCAATAGCTACTCAATATGATGCTGATCTGTTTCCAGAAACGGGTCCTGATCCATATCCCAAAAGAGGGTTTTGGATTTCACCCAAGAAAGAATGGGTCCCTAAAGTGAAAGCACATTTATTAGGAGAGCAAAGGAATAAAATAATGGCTACTCCTTAGGCAGATCAGCCCCAAGGGCTGCTCGTTGCCCATTTTTATGATTATTTCTTCATTATTTGCAAAAGAAAGGGTGGATTATTCATGCCTCCCCTTTGTAGACTATAGGGGGTAACTTCACCACCTTGCCATGACTTTTGTAAACTGTCTTGGTGATGGTGGGAGTGTAGCAAAGAGGACCACAAGAGGTCACTCTCGTCACCATCTTGGTATTAGTGGGTTTTGGCCGGCTTCTTTACTGCAACCTGTTTTATCAGCAAGGTCTTTATGACCTGCATCTGGTGCCAACCTCCTAGTTCGTCCTGTAACTTAGAATGTCTGTCTGGGAATGCAGCCCAGTAGGGCTCAGCCTTATTTTACCCAGCTCCTATCCAAGATGGAGTTGCTCTGGTTCAAACACCTCTGACAATTCCTTCTTCTGTAATGTGCATCACTGTGATGAATACAGAGATCTCCTTTACTTGGTCACCTCAACAAGACAAAAATCTCTCCAGTGTTCTCAATAGTAAAATAATTCTTCATGCCACTATTTAAAACTAGCCAGGAAATTCTTCTGGATCCACTATCCTTCCCATTCTATTGATTGTCTATTCAAAACAAACAGTATTATCTTATAAAACTCATTAAGTCAAAATTGTCAATACAAACATGTAGCAAAATATAATAAAGAATACTAATCAACAGAATAGAAAATAAAAATAAAGAAAATCCACAAACTGGGTATCTGTAACTGGATATAAACATGCCCCTCAAAGTTGTCTTGTCTTTGAGTTTCTTGTTTCATCTGTGTCTTCAATGCCTGTGAATGTTTTTCCTATTCTTACATTTCCTTTTTCACCAAAGCCTAAAAGTAGTTCATCCTTTTGCCCACCATCAATGTATGATCAGTTACCAAAGCCTGTAGCTACTACCTCCTTAATAACTCTTTTACCAGTGATCTCTTAGCTTCTATTGAGAGCATTTTAGTGGAATCCGGCATCTTCTGCTCCTAGATTATTACAATGACTTTCTTCTATCTATTACTCCTTGTTCCAAGACATTCTAAAATGAATTCATAATTTGCATTGCTCTCAGAATAATCTTTTCAAAATGAAAAATCTGATCTGACTTCTTTCCTGCTTAGAATCCTGCAGTGATTCTCTAGGATATTAAGTGTATACTTCAAACTCTTTCACTGAATACATACTGCCATTCCTAATGTGGAAACTGCTTGTTTTCTGACTTCATATCCTTCTAGTCTTTATTTAAAGTCTTCCCTCTGGAAGCTTGGGTTACTGATTTTAGATTAAAGCTGTACATTTCTTCCTAAGCATCGTTTTAGCTGCAACCTACAAAATTGGATATACTGTATTTTATCATTTAATTAACAACAGTTTCTAATCCTTATATAATTTCTTCTTTAAGGCATAAATTATTTTGTATAATTTTTAAATGGTTGTGTTTTTCTAGATATTTTATTATTTGTAATCTCTAATTCTGTTGATAATAGAGAACTTATTCTCTCTGATTCCAACTGTTTGAAATATATTGAAAATATTTTTATGGACCAGCATATAATTTATCTTGATCAGTCTACCATATGTACCTGCAAAAAATGTGTGCTTCATGACTGTAGTGAGTATTGCTTTTTGAATATCAGTTAGGTCAAGGTAGTGGGATAATGTTCAGATTATCTATGTCTTTACTTTTTAAAAAAATAAAAATCTAGTTCTATTAAATGCTGAAAGATGTATTAACATTGTTAACTACGTTTGTGAAATTGGCTCATTTTTATTTATTTTTGTAAATCTTTGCTTCATGATTTTAAAGTTCTGTTGTCAGGTAAATATAAATTTATGATTGGATTTTGTTCTTGATAAACTGACTCTTTTATCAATATTAAATGTCTGCCTGTGTCTGCTAATTTTTTGCCATACGTATATTTGGTATGATATTAGTATAGTTAGCCACTTCAGCTTTCTAATAAAATAATTCTCATGCATAAAGTTCAGTGTTGATATTTTTAAATCAGTTCTGAAATTCTTGGTTTTTAAAAATCAAAATGAATTTATTGACATACAACTTAATTATCAGTATAACTGGATTTAGGTCTAACTTACTAGCATTTGTTTTCTGTTTCTTCCTCTTCCATTTTTTTTTGTCCTTCTCCTTCAAAACAATCAATATTCTCCTATATAACTCATCCAACATTGGAAAGGTAAGTCAGAATTGCTTTGAAAAACAATAAACTAAATCTAGGCTGAACAAATAGCAAACAAATAATAAAGAGTAGAATTCAACAGAATAGAAAATAAAAATAACGTAAACACTCAAACTGGGTATGTGTAACTGGATATAAACATGTCCCTCAAAGTTGTCTTTTCCTTGAGTCTCTTGTTTCACCTGTGTATTCCATAGCTGTTTTTGTCCTTCTGTTTCTAACTTCCTGTTTTCTTTTGTGTTTTAGATTTTATTCATATTCCATTTTAGTTTATATATTAGATTGCTAATTTTTACATATTTAAGTAATACTTTGGGAATAACACAACTTAAGCTTTCACTCTGCTTAGAGTTAATATTTTATAAGGTCACTTAAAGTTCAGAAATCTTGTAACTGTTTATGACCTTTGATCTTTATGCGATTGGGTCATTTTGTATTCTATATACACATATAATTATACATTTATATTTTATTAAGTAGCCATATATTTTTTAACTGAGGAAGAAAAATAGTATTTTATATTTATCTAATATTTATCATTTCTAATGTTCTTCATTTCTTCCTGAGGATACAAATTCTAACATCTTATCAGATTCCCTCACTCTGAAGAATGTCTTTTAATATTCCTTGTATTGAAGATCTGCAGAAGAAACATTCACTTACTTACTTTTATCTGAAAATGTCACACCATCCATTTTGAAAAGTATTTATACAGATATGAAATTCTGGCTTAGCAGTGTTTAACTTTTAGAACCTTAAAGATATGCATTGTTGTCTTCTGATTTTTATTGTTTCTAATTAGTCTTTGGCCAGTCAAATAACTTTCTCCCTTTGTGTAAGTTACTGTTTTTCTCAGGCTTCCATGAAGATTTTTCTCTGGTTCTCAGCAATTGGCTATGGAATACTTAGTCATGGTTTTCCTCATATTTCTCCTTCTTTAATTTTACTGAGGCTTTCAACTGTATATTTAAACTTCTGACCAGATTTGGGAAAATTTCAGGCCATAATATATATTTATATTATTCAGGCAACTAATAGATATTTTGATCAGTTGTCTACCAACTCTCGGATTCTAATCACACATATGTAAGACTTTCTTTCAATGTTCTGTTATCCCACTGGTCCCTGAAGCTCTTTTCACTATTCCTTTCATTCTTTTCTTCTTTCTTTTTCAGATGAGATAACTTCTGTGAATCTATCTTTTTAGTTAGTGACTCTTTTAAAAGTTCTCACTATTTTTCTCTAAAAATTATCCCGTGTACTTTTAATAGAAAATGCTGCATTTTTCAGTTTTAAAATTTCCATTTGAGTCTTTTCATTGTTTCCAACTCTTCTATGTTTTTATTCATTATAAGCTAATTTTCCTCCTTTTAAATCAAGTCTAGTTATAATATTTGCTTTAAAGCCCTAATCTAAAACTTTGTGGATTATTTTTTCTTTGAGACTAGGTTATATTTTCCAAGTTGCTTGTATGCGTAATAGTTTTGAATTATATTCTAGAATTTTAAATATATACTATGAAGACTCTGGATTCCATATTAGGCCTTGAGAATGTTGATATTTTTCTTGTGGTACATGATCAAAAATGTATATTCAATTTGAAAACCCCAGTTTTTGGGTACCAAGGATTTTCATTTAGTTATTTGGAATTTAATATGGTTGTTAGCAGTTTTCCCTACCTTTGTGCATTTCTGGTTTCAACCCCCTGAGTTTCAAGAAGTGTTTACACATAGAATCTGTGGACCTCCTTCCCTGGTCCTGTATTCTTTGGGATTAGTCCTTCACATTCTAATGACTGTGGTGGCCTTGAGTTATGACTTCTGGTACTTTAGGCCAGAAAGACTCTGTATTTTCTTTCTGAATTTCAGCTAGTAGTTAGGGAGCTGACTATATCTTGCCTTCTAGCTTACAAAGCCACAAGAAAGAGTAATTCATTCTAGCTACTTTCTTTTTCTGAAGTTCAACTCTCCATCAGAAAATTGTGCATACTTCAGGGACCCTAGGTAGGTTTTTTTTAATTTTTGTGCTTGTATGAGTTTAATTTTCTGTTTGGTTTAGCATTCATAGGAGTCTATTTAATTATATCAGAAGCACAACATAGATATTCAGTTTGTATTGTGTCCTATACCTTAGCAACAAGGGAAAGAAGCCTAGAGTTAGACATAAAATTCATTCCAATCACCAGTTACTTTTAAGTTAGATGTGTGGATTTTCAGATGCTACCTGGGGTCAAATAAGATTCTATTTTCAATTTCAAAACTAACGACTGATTTCCAAGCTTGTAATCAAAATATGACTGTCAAAATGTATTTTAAAAAACAGTGTTTTTTTGCCAAAAATTATCACACAATTTTATAATCTTTTTTACATACTTGAATATGTTTATGTAAAAAAAGCACCCTCTTGTTAGACAGTTATTTGCAAGCTCATAGAGCATCCCACCAAGATACTGATTTTTATTTGCCTTATATAAAGAGAAAATTTTTATTAATGTTACCATTTATATTAATCAAATAAGACCTACCTTATGAGAGAATCGTTCCATAAATCATAGCCTCAGTATAATAACCTGGTAACTATCTAAGGGAGGAGAAAGAGGATGATTAACATGGAACTGGGAAACCCAGGTTGCATCTTCTTTAGACTCTCAGTTTATTAAATGGTGAAATTGTAGTTTCACTATTTTTATCTCTAGCATTTAGTTCTATTAAATGCTGAAAGCATTTAGTTCCATGAATTGTGTAAGCTGCATTGGGTAAATTTTGAGAAAACAAAATCACATGAAGAACAATTTTTGTTTATTAAATAATAATTTATTGATTCAGTCTGAAATAGTTTATTTTATATCAGGGTTTAAAATTTAATAATAACTATAGTCAGGTAAATGAGTTTTTTGGACTCTAAGTGACATTTTCTACAAAATGCCAATAATGTTAGCTCAGTAAGTGTACAAGCAGTATAAGATAATGTAGGCAAAATTGTTTCTGAAGTATTAACTTGCTAACAAATGGTACTCATGATATCTGTGTATGACAGTATGCTAGGTGGTCTAGTTAATGCAAAGTACTCAATATAATGTCCAATGAAACACAGAAGTTGCACACAATACTTGGATGAGAATGCAAGGCCGTAAATATTTGTTGAGATTCTACCTATTGCATGCAAGATTCATGTGTCTAAATGAACTGTCTGTGATTGAAGATTCAAGCAACACTCCTATGAGATGATATCTACAATCTCTGGAATATAAAATTTGTAATGTATTCTTTTGCCTTTAAGAGCTTCACGCTTTGCTGTTCTCCTCCTTTCTTGGCTCTCAAATACTCAAGGAATCTGAATGTAAAAAGTATTTTATTTTTATTTTTATTGATTGATTTATTTATCGAGATGGAATCTTGCTCCATCACCCAGGCTAGAGTACAGTGGCACTATCTCAGCTCACTGCAACCTCTGCCTCTCTGGTTCAAGCAATTCTCCTGCCTCAGTTTCCTGAGTAGTTGGGACTACAGGTGCATGCCACCATGCCTGGCTAATTTTTAGTAGAGATGGGGTTTCACTGTGTTATCCAGAATATGGTTATTCTAATTTGTTTATATATTTGCCCATTTATTATTTATATACTAAAGGTTGTTTTTAAGATGGTAAAAAAGCAATTCATTTCATTAGAGAACATAACAGACTTCTCTCAGGCTCTTGCTATGTCATATTCTTAGAGAATAAAGCAAAGTATGGCTAGTGCCTTGCAATTGTACAAAGGATGTCCAGGAATACAAACTTCTTACTTTGGTTCTCAAGCAAGATCTCCAAGCTCGAGTTCTCCTTTAACTTTCCTTTTCCACGTTTTATTTCCATATGTGGGCAAAACTAAACTCCGTCTGAGAATCTTGGAGAACGGCAATTTCTGTTTTAAAGTAATAAATTTTATTTTTCTGATTCTAAGTTATAAGTAAACAACTTAGAGAATTGAGTTTAGAATTTAGTTCCAAAAATACCTTCTCTGTGAGGTTTGCTCCTTTTCTTTCCTATTTAAAGACCTAGCTAAGTAACTTTCTTTAAACAAATCAGACACTATATTGTCCTAACGACATGTTTAAATACAGCAATGGACTTGGTGAGCATGCTGTTTTTAAGTGGATTCTGTTCTAAGGATTTCAGTGTAACTGATGCATTATTACCAGAACATTTGCTTACCTCCTTTTCCTAACTACAGCTTGAGGGAGAAAATAAGTTCGTTTCTCTTTTTTTTCTTTGCTAGCTCCCCATATAGTAACAACACATGATACCCAGACACAGTCTGTGGTCTGAAGTGCATTGACTTCTGAGGCCTTTTTGGTCTGTCCTCTGGAAATGGTTTGGATCCCTGTGTCTTGAAGATTAATTTCAATTTTTAGGTTGATGAAAAAGTCCTCCAGTTTCATTGTGACATTCATATCATCGAATAGACATCTCATTGCTAAAGTAAATTTATACATAATATAGCTCAGCTTTAAGGTTCTTGGATTTTAATTAGAGGATAAAACATAAATCAGAACTCAGGCTACAGTGGTTAATAGAGCTGTCCTTTTGTTTTGTTTCTTATTAGACTAACAATGCCAATCACAGCTTTCAAACATAAATACTCCACACCATATTCCTCTTCATTTTTGGGAAATGCTTTGTCCAATGTTCTATTTTGTATCAGCTAAAGAAGACATTTGCAGCAGTTAGGCACTCTGCAGCAATGTATATTAAAGTGTCCCACTAAAAATAAGTTCAAAATTGCTTACCTGTCTGGCTTCCTCTTTTCCCCTTTGATTTTTAATATATAGAATGGTGAGTAAAGCAAAAAATCATGAATTGTGGTATGTATGTTTTTACTCACTGTATTTTAGGGACGTTAAAAATCTGAATGGCTTTTGAAACACATTTAACTGCTCATATATACATGTGCATGTGTGTGTATGAAAACATGTTTAAATGTAGTAGTTTCTAAGTTTAGTGATTTTTAATATATAGAATGGTGAGTAAAGCAAAAAATCATGAATTGTGGTATGTATGTTTTTACTCACTGTATTTTAGAGACATTAAAAAAATCTGAGTGGCTTTTGTAACACTGCTCATATATACGTGTGCGTGTGTGTGTGTGTGTGTGTGTGTGTGTGTATGAAAACATGTTTAAATGTAGTAGTTTCTAAGTTTAGTGGTGTATTTTAATGGTCTATTTTTGGAAAACCAAAAAATCATGTATTTTTGGAAAATAGTCAAAGTTTAAAGGTGTATTTTTGGAAAACCAGGGAAAATCTGAAACACCTGCTACTATAGCAGCCTGTACACTTTCAGATCTATTCTTAGGCAGCTAGAGAACCACCAAATGCAGTAGTGTACAAAGAACCACAATGCATTTAGAATTAGTCACAAAACAAATAGGGCATTCACCCACCGAGGAAAATAAAAGTCTGCTATGATAAAAAAATAAAATGTTCTGTGACAATATGAAATTCCAAAGCACAATGATAGGGACCAGCCCTACTGGGTTCTGTGAGCCCCTCCCTGTTGATGCAGAGACAAGAAACTGTAGAAATAAAAGTCACAGACACAGAGATAGAGAAAAGAGAGTTTGGACTCGGGGGTCCACTGCTAACCAAAGCGTAGAGACCTGCAGTGGCTCCGAGTGCCTGGGACACTCTGACTTTCAGTGAGTACAAAGCAGGGTGCAGGGAAGGTAGGGTGAGGTAATGGTGGTCAGTGATATGGTCAGGTAAATCATGTGTCTTGAAGATAGGGGGCCCAGGACTTTCAAGTAGCTGAGGTGAGGATAAAACTTAATGTGTCAGCACTCTTCGCATATTTGCTAGAAATTTCAAGGACATTAATTCTTATCTTCTGAGAAAAAGAGGAACCAGGTGCAGAAGCAGGGCACGAGAGTAGACATGGAACCTGACCACTGAAGCACAGCATCAGAATAGAGACAGTTAAGCCCCCAGATTTCTGCTGGCTTCCCTGACAGCCTTCAGGCTTACCACAAGAACTTAGAGAAGCGGAGTTTTTCTCCTAACTTCCCTAGGAAGGAGACATCTCAGTCATTTTGGACATCTTCCCTAGCTGGCTAAACAGCAGGCGCTTTCACAGCACTGGCGCTGCTGTACAGCCAAGACGCCCTCCAGCAGCCCTATGTGGGTGTGACAGAGGGCTTAGAGCATCTTGCCTTAGGATTACTTTGTTCACAATGTCACCTCAGTTCCATGCTTCATAATCCAATAGTCATTAGTAAAATTAAAGGTTATATTGGGTATCTTTAAGATTATAACTAACTATAAGATTATATATGATTATGTAAAGGAATGACTATGTGCTTACATTTCTAATTCTTTTCTAAATTAGTATTTATATGGGAACAGGCTGAGGCTTCAGACCCTTGCAATGGCACTTGCGGGGTTTCCCCCCCACAACAATTAATGTCAACATGCCCAGGATTTCCCGCCAGCCAAGTAAAAATGTCAAAAGTGTCTTCCTTCAAATAATGCATTCTATTTTGTTTATTGAAATCGGTCCTGAAATGTATAGCAGACAAAGTCCCACTATATTGTTAATACAGATTACCGTTGGGGAGAGGGGTGGAGGGATGGAGAAAGGCAAAGGTTAATTTTTATACATTTCATGGAGTGTTTTTGAATTTTTAAGTTTGATGAGAACTTAGACACATGTCACCATTGTAAAATATATATATATGTATATATATATATTGATTTGAATAAACATATTAGAAAAGGGAATTCTAGTTAATTATTTAAATCACTTTTTTTCTAAAATTCTATGTGCAAGGGAATGTGATTGGCATCAATGATACATTAATAATAATAATAAAAAGTCCAGAAAAGCGAGGTATTCATAAATGTTTAGGGACCACAGAGGAGAAAGATACACAGGGGGCTGAAATGCCAGCAGGAGGCAGTAAGGACTGCTAGATTGCTGAGCACCGTGGAAAAACACAACCCAGCTGAGTTGAAATCAAAGGAGGACAATCCAAACAAAGAGAAAAGTGCGTGTAAAGCATGGATTGAAAAACATTATGAGAACTTTTCAAGAGCATATTAGCAGGGCACAGTGGCTCACACCTGTAATCCCAGCACTTTGGGAGGCCAAGGCTGGTGGATCACTTGAGGTCAGGAGTTTGAGACCAGCCTGGTCAACATAGTAAAACCCTGACTCTACTAAAACATTCAAAAATTAGCCCAGTGTGGTGGTATGCACCTGTAGTCCATCTATTAGGGAGGCTGAGGCAGGAGATTCGCTTGAACCCAGGAGGCAGAGGTCACAGTGAGCCAAAATGATGTCACTGCACTCCAGCCTGGGAGACAGAGCAAGACTCCATTAAAAAAACAAACAAACAAACAAAACAAAACAAAAAACAGCTTATTGCCCATCCAAGAGGAAACTAAGAAAGTATATTTTCATGAAAGTGACATGGAATGAAACTATGCACACAGAACAGAGTCTTTGCACATTAACTGGGGATCTTATATTTAATCCTGGTCCAGGAAGTGGAGGATTTGTAAAAACAATAAGCAGAGGAATAAAAAATCAGATGTACATTTCACGGTGCCTGAGAATCACAGCCTACTGATCTCCCAGTATTTATCTGTACTTCATCTGATGCCAAAAGCGTTGATATTTTGACTAATTGTGATGCAACTATCTTGCAGAGATTAGCAGTGTCCTGTTTCTCTTCTGCAGAGGATTACTCTTTAGTCCTTTAAATGTATAAGCAATTTAATCTCAGCATCTCCTTCTGAGTTTCTGGTTCCTGTGTCTACTTATAAATCTAGCAGGAAAGAGATTGCTCAATCAAAGGAAACTATTTAAAGAGGTATAAACAGGCTTGATAGAAATAGTAGTGAAGCTTCCTGGGTCTAAGAACAGTGGACAGCAGTTACAACTCATGGGTCTAAAAGAGAAAGGGAAAAGATGATAATGATAAACCAGAAAAACTACTATAGGAAAATGTCCCCTTAGAAGCTTTGGTTTTTGACACAGTCAAATTGCAATGACTTTGCAGGGAGGGAAGAAGGGTAGTAAGTACTAGATTTCTCTCCCATCCTCTGAATTCCTGTGGGTGCCAACCCTTGACTAGCCTGAAGTCAGAGGCAGAAAGCTCTTACATGAGCTGACCAGTCACTAGGGACATCAACGTGAAGAGTGGAGCTAATTTGGAAACAAGTATGAAGACTATCAAGCACAGCACAACTCTTTTTATCACAGGGAAGTTTTCATAAAATGATGGTTCTATAGTAGAGTGCAGTGCCCCAGAAGATGAAATTATTTTTTTCTAAACATTACTTTTGATGTAAATTCACCTGAAGAATATTTTACTAATTCAATCATTAACAAAACATTTCATAGTTATATTTTCTGTTCATTTTTGCTTGTTAATATTTTTCATCAAAAATATATGCTTGATGATAATTATGACAAAGTTTTGAAAATGTATATGTAAGTCTGTGTGTGCATGCATGTGTTGTAAAAATGTAAATTGCTTCTACCAGTGTAAATCAATCATTAATGAATTCTAAAATCACTAGTATTTTTTTGTGAAAATGAATAAGTCATTCTTGATTTGGTGTCATAATGTATTAATCTCTTGTGGGTAATAGTCTACTCTCTTTATAAAAGAGTGCTTCATAGTACATTAAAAATTGCAACAGAAGCTCTTTCTCCTGTCATTTCTATTCTAGGAAGAAAAATGTAAAACTAAAATGATCTGTAGGCACCCGCTGTCCTTGTGAGACCAGAGTCAAGGCCATCACCTTGACTCATGTTTAACTCATATTTTATGATGAGAAATACTAGTGGACAAAGAATAGTTGTTTAGTAGATTCTTCAAACTGGACTGATGATACCAATGTACAGACACACACATGACATTCATATCTAGTGAATTAAATCTTAGTAAAGAAATGATTGATCAAAATGTTTCCACAAGATGTGGCAGTGTCTTCTTTCTTTTTTCTTTTCTTTTCTTTTTTTTTTTTTTTTTTTTGAGGTAGAATTTGGCTCTTGTTGCCCAGGCTGGAGTACAATTGTGCGATCTCAGCTCACTGCAATTTCTACCTCTTGGGTTCAAGTGATTCTCCTGCCTCAGCCTCCTGAGTAGCTGGGATTACAGGTGCATGCCACCACTCCAGGTTAATGTCTATATTTTTAGTAGAGAAGGAAATTCACTATGTTGGCAAAGCTAGTCTTGAACTCTTACCGCGTGATCCACCCTCCTTGGCCTCCCAAAGTGCTGAGATTACAGGCATGAACTACCGTGTCCATCCAATGTCTTTTTAAAGAGTAGATATGGTTGTAAGTAATGGTTATCTTTGAAATCAGGCAAATATTTATTATAATATAGATTTTTTTATAATATTTATACATTAGCTTAATTATAACATAAACAGCAGTCTATAAATGCTTGCTATGCTAATCAGGGTTTTTCAGAGAGACAGAATAAATAGAAGATTATATATATAAATATATATGTGTGTGTATCTATATATTTATAGATACATAGATTACATACATGTAGTGGTCTGTCCCATGACAGACTTTCTGCAAGTTGGAGACCCTGGGATGCCTGTAGCATGGCTCAGTCTAAGTTCAAAAGCCTCAGAATCAGAGAAGCCAATGCAGTCATTCTCAGTACAAGTTAAAGGCCTAGGAATGCATGGGCCGCTGGCATAAGACCCAGAGTCCCAAGGCAGAGGGCTGCAGTTCCAATGTCCACAAGCAGGAGGAAAAGAGTATCTCAGCTCCAGAAGAAAGAGACAGAAAGAGAAACGACCTTCTCTTCCTGCCTTTTTTGCTCTATCCATGCACCCAGTCAATTGGGTGGTGCCTTCCCACACTGAGGGAGGATGTTTCCTACTCAGTTCACAGCTCACGCCAATTTTCTCTGGAAACACCCTCACAGACACACCCAAATCACATGCTCTACCAATTCTCTAGGTAATCTTTAATGCAGTCAAGTTGACACCTAAAATTAACCATTACATTTACCATATGTCCAATAATAAATTAAAGGTCTTATGAACATCATCACATAAAATCCTCACAGGAACATTTTGAGCCCTTTCACAGATCATAAAAAGGAGACAGAGAAAGATTATATGTTAGATTGTTATTGAGGAAAAAAATTAAAGTTAAACCCAGGTCAGTCCAACTGCAAAGTTTGTACTCCCCACTCTTGTGTGCTACACACTTTTGATGACATAAAATTTCTGAGTTTCTTTTCTCATCTGTAAAATGGGAATGCCATTTCTTCCATGCATGGCTCATGTCATGATTAGAAAGCACATATATATAAAATCCTTTGTACACTATCGGGCACATAATAATCTGTAAAAATAAAATGGAACTGCTATTACTTCTACAGAATTTGAAACAACATTTCGTTGTAAATGATTAACAAGTATGATGATTATGTTTCTTTTCTGGTAGCTGAATTGCCAATTTATGCTTCTTTATACTGAATGTACCATTCCTCACAGTGTTATTAATGGCTCTTTGCCTTGTTATCTCTCTCTGCAGGTAAAAGCAAACAGTTGAGGTTTATTCTTCCTGAAGAAAAATGATAATATATTAACTGAGATAATTAGTAATGTAAAAATAATAAATAGAATAACATTTTTACTATTAAATTTGCATAAAATATAAATATATGTATATATTTTTATTTTTTGAGATAGAGTCCTGCTCTGTTGCCCAGGCTGGAGTGCAATGGTGCAATCTCGGCTCATTGCAACCTCTGCCTCCTGGGTTCAAGCAATACTCCTGCCTCAGTCTCCTGAGTAGCTGGGATTATAGGCCCGTGACACCATGCCTGGCTAATTTTTGCATTTTTAGTAGATACAGGGTTTCGCCATGTTGGTCAGGCTGGTCTTGAATGCCCGAACTTGTGATCCGCCTGTTTCAGCCTCTTAAGGTGCTGGGATTACAGGCGTGAGCCACTGCACCCAGCCAAAATATAAATAAATGATAATATGTCCATTATAAATTTTTTTCACCACAAACTTTATTTTCCTTGATATTGGAATGGGAATATCTAGAACAAAAGTGGTTCTGAATAGCAGAAAATAATTGGCCCATAGCAGTAGCTAATTTTTACCAGATTCTGTTCTATGAACTTTTCATATGTAAATTGTTTTAAAACTCACAGAAATTCTATAAAATAGGTACTATAATTATCATCCTTTAATGTATGAGAAAACTGAGGTGCATATAAGGTAAATACTAGCCAGGCATGGTGGCTTATACCTGTAATCAGAGCAATATGGTGAGACTCCATCTCTACCAAAAAAAAAAAAAAAATGCTAAATACTTGTCTCAAGGTTATACGAAAGATCAGGCAGAGACTGTGTGGCCAAAGAGTTCATAATTAAAAGCAAGACATAACTGAATATGTATATTTATATTTCTTGCTCATGTTCATGCATTCTGTCCATCTAGTATTTAAATAGGTACAATGACTTTAATGTAAGGCTAGTTGGTCAAAATATAATACAAAGGAGTAAAACAGTGTGGGTTTTGGTATTAAAAGACCAAATATGTAAAATGCCAGCACTCACAAACATTGGCCATGTGAATTTAGGCTAGGCACAGCTTCTCTGACTCTCAGTCTCTTTTCTGTAAGCTGGCATGACACTATTTGTTTCTGTGGTTTGTAAAACTAATTTTCAAAGATGTCTATATTAAAGGCTGGCATAATTTGACATGTAGAATATCCTTGACAAGTGTTCTCTAAGTATTAAACTAGCAGGCAACTTGAATTTTGAGTTGTAAAATATTATTCTCTTAAATAATGTATTATGATTTAATCTACCTAGTTTGTTAATTGTAAAATTAGTGAATACCTTTAAGATTTCAAAGTATTAATGAAATATAATAGAAACAACTTTATAATATAAGGTAACAGAACCACCCAGGGAAATATTATAGAGGATTTGAATTCAATAAAGAAATAAATAATGCTTCTGTAACTGACTTTTCTCATTCCTATTAAAATTCACAATCGATTCATTTCAAATTAAACTTATGTTTTTGATGCTAAATAGATGTTTAAAATATAATGTTATTTTAGAAGAATGGTCATAACTCATTAAAAATACCTTATTTTACTTTATATAAAGTGATTTTATATATGTGTTCATAATTTTTTCTCTCTGAGAGGTCATTGGTGAGAAGTAATATTTCCCAATTTCCAGGAAAAGCACCTGAATTTCACAGAAGCAAAGCCACCTGCTGCTAGCTGGCAAGTACAGTAATCCAGGCTTAAATTCAAAATTATTCACTGAAAGAAACTGCTGCCCATCACCAGTACAGCTTTAGTAGCCCCTGGTGATTCTCACTGATCACCTGCAACATAGCATCTGATTCATTAACATAATATAGATCTGATCTCACATTTCAAGTAGCACTGTGATTTATAATTTATTATTAGCTAAATATCTGACAGTGTTACTAAAAATTCATGTTGAGGCATTAACATGACTTCAGAACTGGGCAATTGCAGTAATGTTCAGGAACCAAAAACCAAAAGCTGCTTTCTAATTAGTACATCTGTTTTCAATTATGATGTTATCTGGATGCCCAGTTCAAGCCAGTGTGGTGACCCTTAAAAAAAAAAAAAGATCCAAGATGGCCAATTACTAGCAGCTCAGGATTGTAGCTCCCAGTGAAAGTGCAGAGAACAAGAGGACACCACACTTTGAGACAAATTTTTGTTGCTCACGGACCAAGAGATTCCCAGCAGAGGAGCCCCACGGGTCGCCAGCTTGACTCTTGTGGCTGGTGCAGAGGTTCTTGGTGCAGAGTAAATGGGACTGGGTCCCTTTTTGGTCGACGTTTGGATCTCCGGGAAGACAGAGTCGCCTATTCAGCTGATTGGAAAAGGGACTCAAGAAGGGAGCCAGACCAGAGATTCCCGGGCAGAAAAGCACTATGAATCTTAACGCCACTGTTTTAGCCAGTGCAGTGGGTTGCTCAGATTCTGGAGCTGGGAATCAACAAGTTGGACATCCACTCAGAGACCTAATTTGAAAGTCAGTAATTACAAAGATGACAGGTGGATAAATTTATAATTATGGGAAGAAACCAGTGTAAAAAGGCTGAGAATACCCAAAATCAGAATGCCTCTCCTTCTACAGGGGATCACAGTTCCTCATCAACAAGAGAACAGGGCCTGATGGAGAACAAGTGTGTTCCACTAACAGATTTAGGCTTCAGAAAGTGAATAATAAGAAACTTCTGTGAGTTAAAAGCACATGTTCTAGCCAAATGTAAAGAAACTAAGAAACTTGAAAAAAGGTTTGACAAAATCCTAACGAGAATAGACAATCTAGAGAGGAATATAAGGGAATTAATGGAACTGAAGAATACAATACAAGAACTCCACAAAGTATGCACAGGTTTTTTTTTTTTTTTTTTAATTTTTTATTGCATTTTAGGTTTTGGGGTACATGTGCAGAACATGCAAGACAGTTGCATAGGTACACACATGGCAGTGTGTTTTGCTTCCTTTCTCCCCTTCACCCACATTTGGCATTTCTCCCCAGGCTATCCCTCCGCAGCTCCCCCCCCCACTGACCCTCCCCTTTTCTCCCCAATAGACCTCAGTGTTTAGTACTATCCTCCCTGTGTCCATGTGTTCTCATTTTTCATCACCCACCTATGAGTGAGAATATGTGGTATTTCATTTTCTGTTCTTGTGTCAGTTTGCTGAGAATGATGTTCTCCAGGTTCATCCATGGCCCTACAAACGACACAAACTCATCATTTCTGATTGCTGCATAATATTCCATGGTATATATGTGCCGCATTTTCCCAATCCAGTCTATCATCAATGGGCATTTGGGTTGATTCCAGGTCTTTGCTATTGTAAACAGTGCTGCAATGAACATTCGTGTGCATGTGTCCTTATAGTAGAACAATTTATAGTCCTTTGGATATATACCCAGTAATGGGATTGCTGGGTCAAATGGAATGTCTATTTCTAAGGCCTTGAGGAATCGCCACACTGTCTTCCACAATGGTTGAACTAATTTACACTCCCACCAACAGTGTAAAAGTATTCCTTTTTCTCCACATCCTCTCCAACATCTGTTGTCTCCAGATATTTTAATGATTGCCATTCTAACTGGCGTGAGATGGTATCTCAGTGTGGTTTTGATTTGCATCTCTCTGATGACCAGTGATGATGAGCATTTTTTCATATGATTGTTGGCCTCATATATGTCTTCTTTCATAAAGTGTCTGTTCATATCCTTTGCCCACTTTTGAATGGGCTTGTTTGTTTTTTTTCCTGTAAATCTGTTTGAGTTCTTTGTAAATTCTGGATATCAGCCCTTTGTCAGATGGGTAAACTGCAAAAATTTTTTCCCATTCTGTTGGTTGCCGATTCACTCTAGTGACTGTTTCTTTTGCCGTGCAGAAGCTGTGGAGTTTAATGAGGTCCCATTTGTCTATTTTGGCTTTTGTTGCCAATGCTTTTGGTGTTTTGTTTATGAAGTCCTTGCCTACTCCTATGTCCTGGATGGTTTTGCCTAGATTTCCTTCTAGGGTTTTTATGGTGCCAGGTCTTATGTTTAAGTCTTTAATCCATCTGGAGTTAATTTTAGTGTAAGGTGTCAGGAAGTGGTCCAGTTTCTGCTTTCTGCACATGGCTAGCCAGTTTCCCAACACCATTTGTTAAACAGGGAATCCTTTACCCGTTGCTTGTTTTTTGTCAGGTTTATCAAAGATTGTATGGTTGTAGATATGTTGTGTTGCCTCCAATGTATGCACAGGTTTTAACAGTCGAATTGATCAAGCAGAAGAAAGGATATCAGAGGTAGAAGACCAAGTTAATGAAATGAAATGAGAAGACAAGATTAGAGAAGAAAGAGTAAAAAGAAATGAGAAAAGTCTCCAAGAAATATGGGGCTATGTGAAAAGACCTAATTTATGTTTGAGAGGTGTACCTGAATGTCATGAAGAGAATGAATCCAAGCTGAAAAATATTCTTCAGGATATTATTCAGGAAAACTTTCCTAACCTAGTAAAGCAGGACAATACTCAACTCCAGGTAATACAGAGAACACCACGAAGATATTCCTCAAGTTGAGCAACCCCAAGACACATAATCATTAGATTCACCAGGGTTGAAATAAAGAAGAAAATTCTAAGGGCAGCTAGAGAGAAAGGTCAGGTTACCCATAAAGGGAAGCCTATCAGACTCAGCAGATCTCTCAGCTGAAACCCTACAAACTAGAAGAGAGTGCAGGTCAATATTCAATATACTCAAAGAAAAGAATTTTCAACCCAGAATCTCATATCCAGCCAAACTAAGCTTCATAAGTGAAGGAAAAATAAAATTTTCCACAAACAGGCAAGCACTCAGAGATTTTATCACCACCAGGCCTGCTTTACAAGAGCTTCTGAAAGAAGCACTATACACAGAAAGGAATAACCAGTATCAGTCATTCCAAAAACTTACCAAAAGGTAAAGAGTATTTCCATAATGAAGAATCTATATCAACTAATGGGCAAAATAGCCAGCTAGCATTAAACGACAATATTAAACTCACAAATATCAATATTAATTCTAAATTTAAATGGATTGAATGCCCCAAAGTCACAAACAGGCAAATTGAATAAAAAGTCAAAACCCATTGGTATGCTGTATCCAGATCCATCCCTTAAGAAAGGACACACAAAGACTCAAAACAAAGGGTTGGTGGAAGACTTACCAATCAAATGGAGAGCAAAACAACAACAACAACAAAACACAGGAGTTGTAACTTCCTTCTCTGACTAAATAGACTTTAATAGTAACAAAGACTAAAAGAAACAAAGAAGGACATTACATAATGGTAAAAGGATCAATGCAACAACAGGAGTCAATGACCATAAATATATATGTACCCAATATAGGAACACCCAGATACGTAAGACAAGTTCTTAATGACTTATGAAGAGACTTGGACTTCCGCACAATAATAGCAGGAGACTTTGACACCAATTGTTAATATTCAACAAATCAACAAGATAGAAAATTAACAGGGATGTCTATGATTTGAACTCAGACCTGGAACAAGTAAACTCAGTGAATATTTATAGAATTCTTCAACCCAGGTCCACAGAATATGCATTTTTCTCAGTATCACATTACACCTATTTTGAGAGTGACCACGTAATTGGAAGGAAATCACTCTTCAGCATTTGCATCGCATTGCACAGACTTAAATGAAATATTGGTGTGCTGTTTGTTTGTTATTTTCTTCCTTTATTCCTTCCTGTCTCTGCTGTTAAGCACAATTATAGGCATAAAAGAGGTTTTTAATATGTATTTTTAGATTGCATTCCAGCCTGGGAAATAGAGCAAGACTCCCGTTTTCTCTCCCCCTTTCTCTTTCTCTTTCTTTCTTTCCAAAACAACAACAACAACAACAAAAAACACTGCTGTAGGTACAGCTTTCCTGAATTACTGCTTCCTGAAATACTGCTTTTATTGTTGTATAAACTTACAATTAATTGAAGAGTCTTAAATCATGTCTATGCAGTCAAACCTGACTGATGAGAGACAAGGAAAGTTTCATTGTTCCCAGATAGAATAATCAGTGCTTGCAGTGACAAATGCTTTTTTACTAGTTACTACATTTGGTCAACATCTACAGAAGTTTTATTAAGTATGGATTAATTTTTTGATTTAGCTATAAACTCAACAATAAAGCTATCACATGCCCATTGGTCAGCAATAATATGTATGGAGTGTACTGTCAGAATGTGGGTTATTTAGCCTGTGTTGGATTTCAATGAGCTAAATGATGGAATCAGGAATTTGTTCTGAAATGTATAAAGTAGTGCAGAAGCACAGAAAATCCATCCTCCAAACATTCTTATCATGAAGAGCTGGAACTTTGTTCAGGATATTAACATGTAGTGGATAACTACCTAGGGAAGGCATAACTTTCTCTCTACCCTCTTAGGATCTCTGGCTGGGCCTGAGAATTAAAGTCTTATAAGATAGATTAACATGAGAAAAGCATATAGATTTTCACATGTACATGAAAACCCACATAGGAAAATGAAGACACAATGGGACAATACTTAAATGTGTGTATGGTAAATTGAACAAAGAATGGTAACTATGGAAAGGTAACTAAAGTGAATTGAGAGGCTAAAAGCAGAGTTAGTTTAACAAGGTCTGGTTGTACAGAATTGTCTAGACCTTGACTCATCTCTGGTGACAAGAGTGTTTTTTTCTCTCCTGTTATAGGGGGTCCGTCTTTCACATGGGAGTTTTCTCTAGTCTCTAGTGACAAGAAGGTTTGCTTCCTCCTGGTGTAGGAGCATAGTGTCCCTTTACAATTGCTTTTGGTCAAGTGGCTTTAACTCAAAATAATCTTCATACCACACCTGCATATTTTTGTGTGCGTACTCTACCACCTTTCACTTATAGTAAGCCAGATACTGTATAAGATTTTTTTTGTAATTATATATTAATTCTATCAACTCCAAAGGCAGACATTATCACACCCATGTTACATATGGTACCACTCAGCTTTAAGAAATTTAGTAATACACATTCTCTCTCTGACACATAGCTGGTAGGTGACACAGCTAGAATTTGGACTTGGATTTGGGCAGGAATAAATTGATGGCAAGAAGGAAATAAAGGAAATAAAGCCAAATAAAACAATCCTATCACACTGACACTATTCTAATTTCTTGGCTTTTAATTTTCACAAGGATTCATGATATTATTAACAGGAGGGATTCCCTACTATATCAGCAAAGCCAAAAGAAATATTGAAATGACTATGCAATTTGGATTCTGAATTTTGCCTTTTACCAAATATGTCACCTTAATTCACCTTCTTCAGCCCCCCTAAATTTAATGTTCCCTATTCTTCTTACAGTAAATGCAATGTGACCTCCTAAATAATGGTGCTACTCTATTGATCTTCACATATCTATTTTCTAGCATAATAGATGATCTATATATAAATGTTTGCTGAATGAATATACTTTAAAGAGAGGATTGAATGTAAGGCTATGATTATTGATAAATAATTTTATATAAGTTTAAGGTTCTAAGATTGCAGCATTCCTTGACATAGTCCCAGCACTATGTTTAAAGTGTTTATAGTGTTTTGTTATAAGTCTCTGTGCTTCCAATGGAAGAACAAAAATGACCAAATATTGATGCAAATTTTTATTATACTTGGCATTTATGTTTTGGGAACATACTTAACAGCTAGTAATTGTACTATAGGATTATAGACTCCAGGAAATACATAGTTCACAAAGTCAGTTGCCAATTGGCATGCTTTTAGAATCTCTTAAGAATGTTGTCTCCCAATTTTTTAGAGATACTCATTTCATATTTTCAATATATATTTGTATGTGTATGTGTATAATAACATGTATATTATTCACCAGATGAATGTAAAAGTACTTAAGCCCTTTAACCTTGTTATAAGATGCTAGTAACAATACAAATTCTCAGTTTAATCTATGGTATTTTAATTCATATTAGCAATTTAAACTATTTGGATAAATTTGTTCTGATAAAATATATTCAACTTGAAGAGCATTTATACCTAATACTGGAGAATACATTTTGCTTGTAATTAATTTATTTTAAATAAAGTTTTATTATACAACCCAGACAATTATGTCTCAAAATAATACTTCATTCTTGATGGTCCATCATCACAATGATGCATTTGTTAGCAGTCAGTACCGACATGACTTTTCTTAGTTTGCACGCTATGAGGATTTGAGTTCAAAGATTATTGTTTAAATAGAAAGGATAGTCTATGTGGAACAGTTTTGTAAGTTTTGTTATAGTTTGTAACATAATCAATCAGTTATTATTAACGTTTAACACATCTCTAATTTTATAACAAAATAACACTTTTGCCTTGCTCTCATGGAAATTTTAGGGCCCCCTCAAGAAAAATATACACAGACAGATGTAACTACTTACCCACAAATTTTCAAGTTTATAAGTATCCTTAAGCTTATTCATAAACTTCAGGTTAAATACTTCTTTTCTTTTCTTTTTTTTTGAGATGGAGTTTTGCTGTTGTTACCCAGACTGGAGTGCAATGGCACGATCTTGGCTCACCACAACCTCCGCCTTCTGGGTTCAAGCGATTCTCCTGCCTCAGCCTCTTGAGTAGCTGGGACTACAGGCACGCACCACCATGCCCAGCTAATTTTTGTATTTTTAGTAGAGAAGGGGTTTCACCTTGTTGACCAGGATGGTCTCGATCTCTTGACCTCGTGATCCACCCACATTGGCCTCCCAAAGTGCTGGGATTATAGGCGTGAGCCACCGCGCCCAGCCTAGATACTTATTTTCAAGTAAATGACTAAAAGGATGCTGTTCATGAACAGATATCTAGCTTTGGGTTATGTGGTGAAATGAGTCTGGGTTAAATGTGAAGGTTTATTCCTGCCTTTGTGGTACTCAAGACTAGAGTTACATATAAATAATTCAAAAATAAATAAATAAATAAATATTTAGAGAGAAATATTAAAGATCAATAATATGTTTGCAGGAAAAATATTGGTTAAATGAATGAGTGAATACATTAGACAATACGAAAGATCAGAGAACAAAATAATAACAAAAAATCCTTATAGATAAAGGAACACATGAACAGTATCAAAAGATTTTGGGGACTGGGCATGGTGGCTCATGCCTGTAATGGAGGCAGAGATGGGAGGATCATGAAGTTAGGAGATTGAGATCATTGTGCTAACATGGGGAAACCCCATTTCTGCTAAAAATTAGCTGGGCATGGTATGCATGCCTGTGATCCCAGATACTCAGGAGGCTAAGGAAGGAGAATTGTTTGAAACAGAGAGGCAGAGGTTGCAGTGAGCTGAGATTGAACCACTGCACTCCAGCCTGAGGGACTGAGTGAGACTCTGTCTCAAAAAAGAAGAAACAAAAAAGATTCTCAACCTCAGTCATAATTAAAGAAATTATTATATTTTTAATAATTATTAATTAAATTTTAATAATAGAGAAAAAAGATTCTCAACCTCAGTCATAAAGAAATTATATTTTAATAATTATTAATATTTAAAGAAATTAAAATATTACTATTAGTATTTTAAAATATTAATTGTAATATTTAAAAAAATTAAAATTTTACAAAAAGAGTTGCCATTTCTTTCCATTTGACAAGGGATAAAAAGATTATTACCCATTCATGAGGAAATAGAAGAGCAATTTTATATTATATTAAAGTTGTATAAAATTCAAAATTTAATTTTGTGTTAAATGTTGCATTAAAGTGTGTATTGTATTGTATTGACATTTACTACTTCTTCTTTCTCTTTTTTTTTCCAATCTAACCCCTTATGACTAGTTAGTCCTATAGTTTTTAGGGAGACAGAACAAGTTAGATGTTCACACAGGGGATGAGAGGCTGCTTTGACTCAGCAAGAGGTAACAGCCTAAGCAGGGTGAGGAGGACATCCCTACGGAAGACACAGTGGTAGCTGAACTTTGCTTGGTGTCAAAGCCCAAGTGAGGATAAGGAAGGCATCTGTGTGCAGCAAGGAAGGCAATAAAAAATATAAGCAGGAATGATGGAGCCAGTGAAATATGTTACAAATACAGCAAGGGAGTAATATAAAGGAAATGTTGTGTTGGATAAGAAATACTTGTATGTATAAAAATGTGTAATTTTCAATACATAGAGGTGTAGAAATAAATACAGTTGGCGAAACATAGAAATAAATCAGTTTATATGCACAAGCACATATAACATGGTTCTTCCCTTTAACAGATCTAAGAAGCAGTGATACTTCAATAGCAATGATGATACCTAGCTCCGCATTTTAGCTTTGAGGTACTGATTGCCACTAAAAAGGTCTACAATTTTTTGGAGAAATTGCTGATTCCAGGAATGCAAAGTAAACACACAAAAGCTCAGAACGTTTTGGCTCAGAAAGCAAGGAAGGGTTTGGGGAATGATGGAGCTGGTCATAAGGAAAGTGAAGAAGGTGCGATAGGCTAAAATAATAGTTATAGATCATAGCCTACTTTATTAGTTAGGGTTCTTCAAAGAGACAGAACCAATAAGGGAGAGAGAGAGAAAGAAGGAGAAAGAGATGATAGATGATAGATGATAGATAGATAGATGATAGATAGATAACAGGTAGGTAGGTAGGTAGGTAGGTAGATAGATAGGTAGATAAGAGAGTATTTATTAGACTAACTGGTTCATGTTATCATGGAGGCTGAGAAGTCTCATGATGGACCGTCCACAAGCTGATGTTGAGATCCTGGTAGTGAGGCTCAGTCCAAGTCCAAAAGCCTTGGAACCAAGGAAGGCAATGGTGCAACTCTCAGACTAAGGCCTAAGGCCTGAGAACTCTGGGCAGGTACTGGGAGGGCATACGTCTTGGAGTCCAGAAGTCAGGAGCCTAGAGTTGTCAAGAACAGAAGAGGAAGAATGTATCCAAGCTCCAGCGGATAGATTGACACGTTCATCTTTTCTCTCTCTCTCCTTTTTTTCGTTTTGTTTGTTTGCTTGTTTTCTCCAGGTTCTCAGCAGATTGGATGGTGCCCAGTCACATGGAGAGTAGATTTTCTCCTATTTAGTCCACTCGGACTCACATGCTAATCTCCTCTGGAAACATCCTCACAGATAAATGCCAAAATAATGCTTTATCAGGTTTCTAGGTATTCCTTAATCCAGTCAAATTGACACCTAAAATTAACCATCCCATCTACTAAATAAAATAAGAAACCCTGAACCCAATAAAATAAATTATAAACCAACAGAAATGTTGGTATAGAGGAATAGAATAATTAAACAGTTTCGAAGAAACACACTTCAAAGTAAAAAGATCAAAGAAAAATAAAGGTTCTGTACAAAGAAGCCTGGAAAATTACTTAATTTAAATAATTAAAGTGGACATCATCAATGATTGCACAAATCAGAAATATCAACCAATTGAAAGGAAATCGTGAAAAGAAACTGCATGACCTGCTAAAGGCACATTAACTAAATCTAATCATGAGAAAACTTTAGATGAACCAAATTGAAGAACGGTCCACAAAATACCGACTGTCCACCATCAAGATAGTTAAAGTCAAGAAAAACTAAGAAACTATTTGAGACTGGAGAGGACTAAGAAAGATAAGCAATAAATGTAAATGTAATTTTGATCTGGATATTTTTTATTGTATAAAGGAAATTAAAGAGACAGCAGTCAAAACTTTCTAACAGTCTGAGATTTAGAAGGCAATAATGTATCGACGCTACTTTACTTTGTTTTCAGGGTTTTACTCTGGTTATGTCCAAGAATGTTCTTGTTTGTAGGAAGCATACTGTAAAATACACAGGGTGGTGAACATCAGGAAACTAACTTACTCTCAATTTTGGAAAACAAAATTCTTTTATTTTCTTGCAATTTTTCGATCTGTCTGAGATTGTTTCAATATTAAAAAAAAACAACAACTGTCTGTACACCTCAACTTAGTAATATTACAGCAAATAATTTATACCAAAGAAACACTTTCACTAGTGTTTCAAAATTATAGACACACATACAAACGCATATATATCATATCTGAGATTGAGATTTATATGCTAGATTGCAGAACTGTATGTAGTTTCTAAATAAAATTAGTGGCTGTAATACATCACAATACAAAATATTAAATTAATTTTTATAGTGACGTGTGATTCCAAATAATTTTGAACTTCAAATTTTAGAATATTTCTATAAATGTCAATCATATTTATAAGTACAACTAGCATTGTACTTATAAATTTAATATCATAAATATATGCTTCTCCCTTTTTAAGGTGTAGTTTTTATCAAACCAACTCTGCTACCAGAAATAATTATATAAACATGAATAAAAATTTAAAGTGGCTGTTTAAAAGCACCATAGAGCATTTGAATCAGTTTACACTTGCGGAGCTAAGAATAAAGTTATAAATTACCAAATACTTTGGAAAACTGAGAGTATCTACTAAACATGAAGCTATGCCTATTCTGTTACCTAGCATTTCTACTGCTAGAATAAGGCATATGGTAAAAATACTTGCCTATTGTGTTAGTCTGTTTTCATGCTGCCAATAAAGACATATCTGAGACTAGGGAGAAAAAAATGTTTAATTGTATTTACAGTTCCACATGGTTGGGGAGGCCTCAGAATCATGGAAGGAGGCAAAAGACACTTTCTACATGCTAGGGGCAAGAGAAAATGAGGAAGAAGCAAAAGCGGAAACCCCTGATAAACCCATTAGATCTCATGAAACTTATTCACTATCACGAGAACAGCATGGGAAAGACCAGCCCCAATGATTTAATTGCCACCACCACAGCCCCCCACCTCCCCACTGCTGGCTCCCTCCCACAACACATGGAAATTCTGGGAGATACAGTTCACGTTGAGATTAGGGTAAGGGCCAAACCATATTACCTACAGATAAAAATAGTCATACATGCATTATTCATAATAGCAAAAACTCAGAAACAACTCAAATATTCCTCAGTAAATATAGGTCATGCAGCACAATAATATACAGCAATGAAAAACAATAAATCAAGATTTCCCATTTCTGCTTAGTGTAGAAAGATGTAAAAAGAATTGCTCCTATCTACACAAAAAGGTAAAAGCTAAATAATTAAAAAAAAATCATAATTTTCATGATCCCATTAAGGAGCTAAAGTGGCGAGAGAAATCAGCAAGTCTGAAATCTAAAGAAAGAAAGATGTTTCCAAGTAGAAAAAGAGAGAGCACAGGACGACGTCATGCTGCCAGAAAAGCAGGTAAAAAAAAGAATTCAGCTACTTTGGAATGAATACTTAGAGGCCAAATTATGAATGTGTAGACTCCCTGAGAGTTGCAGGTATAGGGGAATTTGCACCTACTGGCAGGCTCTACTCCAAGTAATTTTTTTCTTTTTTCTTTTTTTTTTTTTTGTCTGAGACAGAATCTCAGTCTGTTGTCCAGGCTGGAGTGCAGTGGCCGGCTCTCGGCTCACTGCAGCTTCCACTTCCCTGGTTCAAGTGATTCTCATGGCTCAGCCCCCCAAGCAGCTGGGACACCAGGTGTGTGACACCATGCCTGGCTAATTGTTGTACTGTTAGTAGAGATGGGGTTTCTCCATGTTGGCCAGGCTGGTCTTTAACTCCTGGCTTCTAGCAATCCACCCCCTTGGCCTCCCATTGTGCTGGGATTACAGGCATGAGCCTCAACACCCGGCTTGCACACTTTGCTTTATTATCATATGTCTAAATAAAATCATATTAAACATTTATGTTTAAATTTCCAGACAGGCTTGAAATAACTTACTGGAGAGAAAGTATATGAAAATGCTCTCTCAAAACCACAGCTGTATTGCATATTACATTGCTATCTCTAAGTCATCATCACTTACATGTAATCAATATGACTTTAATGAAAGATGAAAACAGAGTTCAATAGGATTAAAAACCATAATCTAAGCTAAGATTTTTGTGAATGTCCAAGTGTAACTGAAAAATAATTATTTGTGTATTCAATACCTTAATCCCTACTGTAGACTTGTTTTTTAAGCCATTATGATAATTAAGTGTGTACCTAGTGGGGCCATAGTCTACTGCTAGATGAAAACATGCAAACAGTGGAAAAAAAGAATAAAGAAGAATAGATAAATGGCCTTGTCATTTGTTTAATAAGATACATATGTTATATATTTTTTTCTTCTTTTTCTTTGAGACAGTGTTTCGCTTTGCTGTCCTGGATGGAGTGCGGTGGTGAGATCACAGCTCACTGCAGCCTCAATCTCCCAGGCTCTAGCAACCTTCCCACCTCAGCCTCTTGAGTAGCTGGTACTATAGGAGCACACCATCACGCCTGGCTAATTTTTATATTTTTTGTAGAGATAGGCTTTTGCCATGTCGTCCAGACTGATCTTTAACTCCTGGGCTCAAGCAATTCCCCTGCCTCAGCCTCCCAAAGTGCTTGGATTACAGGCATAAGCATCCTATGCTATTTTTATTTATTTATTTATTTATTTTGAGACAGAGTTTCGCTCTTGTTACCCAGGCTGGAGTGCAATGGCACAATCTCGGCTTACCGCAACCTCCGCCTCCTGGGTTCAGGCAATTCTCCTGCCTCAGCCTCCTGAGTAGCTGGGATTACAGGCACATGCCACCATGCCCTGCTGATTTTTTTATATTTTTAGTAGAGATGGGGTTTCACCATGTTGACCAGGATGGTCTTGATCTCTTGGTCTCGTGATCCACCGCCTTGGCCTCCCAAAGTGATGGGATTACAGGCTTGAGCCATCCTATGCTATTTTTAAATTTGAAACAACTATTAAGTAATGTTTTTAGTATAAATAAAAAAATGCTACTGGAACTAGTGAATGCATCAGACAAATATGTTAATATATTTACTAATAGTATATTTACTAATATTAATGATCTTTGTAAAACAGTGTAATTCAAATCATGCCTGTGAAATTCTGACATCAGCCTTGCTCTCCATGACAGTCTTTTCCTCCACATCATGAATTACCAAATTGAAATATAAGATTACTTAACATTCATGCCATCAAAACAGCTCCCTTTCAAAATCATTTTGTAACATTTCACTATTTCCCTTCCCCTATGAAAAAATATTTCAATGCTTAATATTCAAAGCACAAAAGAGGGTGTATACTTCATGCTGTTTGTTTTCAATTTGCACTTCATCACCTCCACATATCCATGTACCTGTAAAACTGTTACTTTTCAGCCATCTGGGAGAGAAAAGTGTGAGTTCTTCTTGTAAAGTTATTGCACTCAAAAAAACAAGAAACTTTTCCGTAAATAATAAATCTTAAGGGATTGCACTAAGAGATTGGAGATAACTGATTTTTTTTAAGTTGTAGCTGAAAACTTCCTGAGATGAACCAATTGATTTGGATAAATGCTAAAGACTACTTGACATTGATTTGTCTATTCATTTTTAAATTGCCCTCTCCCTTCTTATGATACAGTATTGTTGTGTACCCAAGATGTTGGCTAAATAGTAAAGATCTCTTTCCCCAGAGACACATTTTAGGCTGACTTTACCCTCTGTCTTTTACATTAAGTCACTATTGTGCTTTCTAAATGTATTTAATAAAAAAATTAATTAATAAGTTAACATTAGTAAACATGCACAGAGGTAAATTTTTTGTTTTCACATTACTTTTCATTAAAATAAGATTTGTTATACTATACTATATTATATTTAATTCTATGTATTTATTTCATCTTAGCTGTATTAATAGTGAGAGAGAAGAATCATTTGCAAATTTTCTGTAATTTTGAAAGGCAAAGTAAGTATTTGTCTGTTCCTGGACTCCATATTAACTTTTGCTAAGTTTTATATCAATCTTATTACATATAATTTTACTTTTAAACTATGTTTTGTCATCCTAACACATCTTTACTTCAACCTCTGCTACTTCCATAACAATGCTGAAAGCTCAATGACAACCTCTACTCGGTGGTACATTAGGTCACACAATCCCTTACTATGTTCATTGAAAATACAAAATGATATATAAAGACATAGTTACAGATATAAATATACAATGAATAATGCCATTTAAAAGTGTACATATTTTCTCTTTACTGGGTATGTTTATTAAAGAGTTGAATTCTTTAGATATTCCAAAGTCCATAATACTGAGTACTTCTGTTTCTGGATATGGGAAAGCAGTTTGTATCAGACCCAATCTTTTCTCCAAACATCCAAACAGCTGTAAAAACAAACAAACAAACAACAAAACTAGACAAATTAAATTTAACAGAGTTCATTTGATCTAGGAATGGTTTATGATTAGACAGCACCCTGAACCAATAGAGGTTTGAAGAGCTCCACCCAGCATAAGTAGGCAGTATTTACACACACACGAAAGGAAGTAAGGTACAGAAATAGCTTGATTGGTTACAGCTTAGCATTTGTTTTGTATAGACATAGTCTGATCAGTTGGGTGCCTGTGATTGGCTGAAGCTCAGCTGCTGTGATTGGCTAAAGCTCAGCAATTTGTTACAAGAATATATTGTTAAGTCGGGTGGCAGCTTGTTTTCATACTAAGTTAGGCTGCAATTTGCTATGTAAGTATTCAAACTACAGAGGCAGCTTTACAACAAATTTAATCGAATGTAATGCCACTAAAAAATATACAACAAACAAAACCCATATATCTGAAGGTATCAGAAGAACACCAAGGCAGTGTGAATTTGAGGAGCCAAACTCCTTGAAAGGATTTTAGGAGGCATAGGGAGGTGAAGTTGACCTTCTGTGTAACTTTCTCCTGAAAACATTTGGTGATTCACAGATATTGGCATTTAGGCTCAGTGGAAAGTAGCAACCTAGAACCTATTTTAGTCTCCTATGACTAGAGATACCAAAATTGGAACTTAGGAATTAAAACCCTGGAGAAAAGAGACCAGGTATGTGATTTTATAATTCTGTAAGATTTTGATCTTGAAATGTTTGCTAAATCCTAAGGTTCCCAGAGGTAAGAAGCTGAGAAATCAAGCAGAAAGGAGTTGATAATTGCTAAAGAACTAAGCAGAAATTTTCAACAATTTCATAGTGCTGTACATTTAAAAATCGAAATTATGATCTGGTCAAGAGTCAGGGGCCCTGGTTAATACCCAGGTTTTTGGTTGAGCCTGCTGAAGGATTATACCATTTTAGTAAGTGTAAACTGGAAATACACTGGTGCTCAAACTGATATGTCCCAGCTCTAACCCAGAAGACACTCTATAAAAAGAAGCATTCATAACCACTACAGGTTTTCATGCACTATGTCTATCAAATAGTACACACTATGCCAGTAAGTAAAATCTAATAAACACAAAACCAAGAGAAGAAGTAGCCAATAACAATAGATCTAGAGTCATTCAGGTATTGGATTTTTCAGATACAAAATTTTGAAGTAATTATGACTAATGTTAATAACTAATTGATTTACTCGATTGGCTATCCTATTTGGAATAGACAAAGATGTGTGAATTCATATATATGTATTTGTTACAAGGTGTGAAACTCTTGATCATTTTTACGTGTGTTGCAAAATTTTATCTTTGCACTGATCTTCTAAGAGTTATCACTTATTTTTCTTTTATTAAAAAAATGGGGAGCTCAGGCTAAGAGAAGTTATATATGCCATATAACTTGAAAAATATACAACACATCCAATTCCACCTACCACAAAGACAATACTTACTTAAAAGAGATTTTTGAAAGAAGAAATTGACAGCGTTCCCAGGGATTTTATAACATGAAAAAGTAGGTGAGTATCACTCTGACAATAAAATGAATGAAGCTTGGCATAATCAATGAAACAAAATCTATTTTTTTAGCATTTACAAATGGGACTATAATGGGCCAACAGAGATTGGCTAGTCTAATTCTACATGTGACAGAATCAAAGTCTATTTAAAGATGATTCTCTTTCATTTCTCATAACGTTTCTCTCTGCCTTCTCCACTGGATCAGGCTAAAGAAAATGAGGTATTACTGAGATCTGTCTATATTGGCTCCCTGCAACACACTCTGGGCAGAAACCCCCACAGCTGATAACCCCAAATGAGGAACATAGACTCCTTCTGCTCCCCTCTCTATGGATCTGACTACATACTGGTTTTGTGCTGAGTTCCTCTTCTTTTTGGGGGATAAAGTGAAATTATGGTTTCACATACTATACGCAGCTACCATAGAGCTACCACATTAATACATTATGAACTCACTTTTTGGTTGATTTGTTCAGAAGTGAGGACCTGGCCTTAGAAGGACTGTCTATGACTTTGAAAATGAAAGAAAAAGAGAAATCCATTTCTTTGAAAGCAAAATGGAAGTTATGTTAACTCTGGAGATTCTGACAATTATTATCTGCCACATAGTTTAAAGAATATATAAGTAAACAAAGTTTCTAGGTAATGACAAAACTGTAGCTAGGTTCCTGTCTGTTCCTGGCCTCCTTCTGAGTCTACTTCTACCTTGGCCTCTAAAGATTGAACAAAAACTAACAGTTTCTCCCAGTTTAAATCTGTAACATTATTATAACCTTATCCGTCCCCTAATGTGATTGCCTGAGAAAACTCAAGGCTGCTGAAAAAATTTACTATTTGCTCCAGCGAATACTAAAAGATAGGGCCCCGATCTTTCAGGGAAGATAGGGCCCCTTCCCTCCCAGTCATTTTGAGAGGGAAGAACCTAACTTTTACCACCGCGATTATCACATCCATTTAAGGTTCACATGGGACAGTCCTTGGCTTCCTACATTTTGTGATTTTTCCCTTCCCTATTTCTGTTGAGCTCCTGTTTGCTCTGCATCCCTCATCCCTCATTCTCCCTTTACAAGGCCCAATCTCCTCTAAATAAATGGAAAATGAATTCATTTCATGCTGGATTCTTTTCCCTATTGCAAAGGTAGATTAAAATCTGTCCTTACCACTTCAGTGTCCAGCTTTGTTTTTCTTTGACAGTAATTATAATAAATACTTTTCTCTTTGAGTTTCTGGCAATCATGTTATACCATAAGAATCTAGGAAAAGAAAAAAGTGAGGCTTCTAGGTGATGAGGCTTAAGATTACTGTTTTGGAATAGAAAAGAATAGCTCTAGAAACAGGAGAACTCCTTAGCTTTCTCACATCATTTGGGTCCTGTTTCTACAAACAACTCTTGATCTTATTTCCCATGAGATAGGTCAGTGTTCCTCTAATAATTTTTCCTTTTGTATTTTTTTCTAAGCAAGCCAGAGTTGATTCTTCGACCTGAGCCAAAAGCCTTACTCATTAAAAATCATTGTATATTTAAAAATCAGAATTTTAACGAAAAAATCTCAGAATTTTAACAACAACAACAAAAAAAAAATATATATATATATATATATATATATATATATATATATATATATTTCTAGGTTTGGAGCCATAGCTCATGCCTGTAATCCCAGCATTTTGAGAGGTCAAGGTGGGCAGATTACTTGAGGTCAGGAGTTTGAGGCCTGCCTGGTCAACATGGTGAAACCTCATTTCTACTAAAAATAGAAAAAAAAAAATAGCCGGAATGGTGGTACACCCCTATTGTCCCACCTACTTGGGAAGCTGAGGTGAGAGAATTGCTTGAACCTGGGAGGTGAAGGTTGCAGTGAGCTGAGATCCTGCCATTGCACTCCAGCTGAGTGACAGAGCGAGACTGCTCAAAAAACAAAAATTACATATATTTTTAAAAATGTAACATGTTACAAATTAGAAAATTCCATAACAGTAATTTTACTGATACAACAAAATTTATTAAAAGTTTTTCTATATTAAAATATGCATGCAGTATTAACTCTATCAGGGTAGAAATCATATACATATTTTCATATAAAATGTCTTTAATGTTATTGAAATATTTAAACTACTGACTTATTGTTTCAATCTTGTAACATCTCCTTCTGAATATCCTGCCCAAACTGAAAGCTTTTGCAAGATTCGCTTTACTTTCATATAATCTTTGTAGTGTTGGCAGTTTCATATGAGCTTATCAGAGTGTTATTAAAGTGAACTGTGGTCATAGTGTTAAAAATCTTTTTGAACTATTGCCTTCTGCTACTTCAAAAGCACAAGAAAGAATGGTCTTCATAACAATAATGCCAAAGCAATACCAACAGTATCAGTACAGGTGTGTGATTCCTAATCAAAGAAATCTCTTCACTGTGGGTAAGGGGGAAAATGTAATTGGAATGTTTAGTCGAGGTCACGTGATGAATCCCCAGCAAAAGGAGTTGATTTAAGGTAGTGCTTATAAGAGTCGAAAACTAAAGTCATCATTCTGTATACTTTTACCATCTGCCATGAAATTGCATCAGTCTTTTTCAGGAAAAAAACTGGCACAAATAAAATCTAAGTTCACTGGGAAAAAGAGTTTGTGTTTACAACAGTGCCCAGCGTGCTGCTATTGCTTAATAAATGTCAAATCTGATGGATAATGTTCATTTAAATGTTACATGGCTGCTTTTATATTTCCCATTGCAAAGCTTTGAGTTATAGACAGTGTGGTTAAATGTCCTTATTCTAATCTAATTTTGCAATACCTAATTATGGTAGCTCACCATTTCAGCTAAAGTGTCTTGGCTTAGGAAAGCATTACACATTTTTTTCATTCAGGCGTACATGTATTTAACAAACATTTATTGAGACCTCTTAGGAGCCAGACATAAAGATATATGAGAATCAATTTCCATCTTGAAAGATATCCAATTCTAATGGAAAAAACAAATAAAAATTAATTAACTATGAGCCAATGAATTAATATTACTTTGGAGCACACATTTTGTACATTTAGATACTTTGGTTCTATCCACCTTTAAAACTATGATTTTTTTAATAGAAATTTTCCCCATATTGTATTTTTATCTTCTGATGTATCATGCTCTGTGAGTCATATCAAAATCTTGTTTTGGAACAAGTTTGAAATGTTAAATAAAAATTAGATTAATAAATAAACAATTAAATAAAGAAAATTTACCATATGTAATTATGGCTATTAATGTGCTGTGAGTGAAAAGAGGAAGCAATTCATTCCGTATTTTATAACTGAGAAAGCTACACGAAATAAATGATTTTTGAGATATATTCAAGAACAAGTACAATACCAAGGTACTTAAATAAACTGATAACAAAAATAAAAGTACCAGGGTTTTTTCTTTTTTGCCTATAAACCTTCATTTTTTTCAACCTGGATATTTTTTCTCATTTTACCATTTAGCACAGTTTCTTGGACATAATAAATTAACTGATTTAAAGCAGAGGGTTTATATATTTTAATGTTCATTTTCAGGGTGAACACCATTGAACAGTGGAACACACTCAAAAAAGAGGAATAAGAAAATAATGAGTTGGGTGCAGTGGCTCATGCCTGTAATCCCAGAACTTTGGGAGGCTGAATTGAGTGAATCACCTGAGGCCAGGAGTTCAAGACCAGCTTAGCCAACATGGTAAAATCCCATCTCTACTGAAAATACAAAAATGAGCCAGGCATGGTGGCATGTGCCAATAATATCAGCTACTCAGGAGAGTGAGGGAGGAGAATTGCTTGAACCCGAGAACTGGAGTTTGCAGTTAGCCAAGATATTATCACTGCACTCTAGCCTGAGCTACAGATCAAGACTCCATCTCAAAAAAAAAGAATAATAAAGTTGGATACAGAAGTTTTACCAAGTAATCAGGGATTCAGTTTGTGCTCCGGTGAGGAATGTGGAAAAAAAGAAAGTCTATTTAAGCCCTGAGAAAAGAAAAAAGATTTTTAACTATTTATCAAAATGTTTTTTGTCTTCTATGCTTAAGAATCAAAGTCAGATCTGTGGTGCTTTTTTTTTTCTTTTGTTTAATTCATTCTTCCTGGAGTACAAATGAAAAAGCTATGCTTATAAAATGCTAATATCATCAGTTCACTCTTACTTAGAAGCTTCCGTGAACTTTTTGTTGCAGACGGAATAAAATAAAGAGAAAAAAGAAAAAAAGTTAATGTTGACTATGACTTTCTTTAAGGTGTGTCCTTTGCAATTTGTGTCAATCATGGATGCCTACCATGATTTTAGTTCCTTGAAAATAGCACATTTTGTAAGTGTGTGTGTGTGTGTGTGTGTGTGTGAGGGACAAGTGGTTGTTTAGGAATAGAATGCATTACTCTGACCACTAACTCCGAATACTCAAATGTCTCCTAGTTTTCTCATTTATACCGTAGGTACAATTACAGTATCTACTTCGGAGAGTTATAAAAAGAAAGCATCATTCATTGCTCCCAGCTTAAATGTCAATGTTCCCTAAAAACATTCTCTCATCATCCCTTAATAAAAATACATAATTTTATCATAACTTTCCTAGTTGGTACATTTATAATTACTCGTGTTTTTGTGACTCTTTATCCTCAGACTTTTAGATTCATGAGGACAGAAGGTGTGTTTCTGTTACTCATTAATGTATCACCAATGTGTAGCCCTATACATTTAATTAGTAATTACTGCCTGTATCATTGGATGCTTGAGTGAATAAAAGAATGTGGTTTTTGGATGGGCCTGGTGGCTCACATCTATAATCCCAGCACTTTAGGAGGTCAAGGCAGGTGGACAACGAGGTCAGGAGATCAAGACCATGCTGGCGAACGGTGAAACCCCATCTATACTAAAATACAAAAAATTAGCTGGGCATGGTGGTGTGTGCCTGTAATCCCAGCTACTCAGAGGGCTGAGGCAGAAGAATCTCTTGAACCTGGGAGGCAGAGGTTGCAGTGCGCCTAGATCACACCACTGCACTCCAGCCTGGGCAACAGAGAGAGACTCCGTCTCAATTAAAAAAAAATTTGTTTCTTAATTCTATATTATGAAGGAGTTATTTATTTATTTAGTATTTTGAACCAATTAAGACATACGGACAATTTGGTTGAAACTCAGATTTATAAGTAGGCTTTCTAACATTATTCCTTTAATAATTTCAACATTAAAGTTTCGTGACTGTTTTAATTGTGAGAATATGTTCTTTTATCATACTCATATTACCTCTAATTTAGACCATCATGAATTTCTTATATATAGTTAAAATCAAATTGAAAATACCTCTAGAGGAAGTCCTTCACTAGAAAGACTAGAATTAATGTGTGTAATATGAAAGTCCTAGAGAAATGTTAGGGGGAATAGGGTCAAGAGTTTAACATTCATTTTGTGGTTTCAACTGAGGAACCATTCTTTATAAAACATTTCATATTCTTGAGATCAAACTGAAAATATAGATCAAAGAATGTTAAAAGAACAGCTGAAATATACCTGAGATATGGTGATGAGGGAAGATTTTTTTCCTTTTAATGTCAACTTTCCTGTTTAAATTAAACTAGAATGTGGAATAGGTCATATTCTGGTTATAGAAATTCAGTGTGAAAAATTTTGAGACAATATTTGCTTGTGTAATAGTGAATGTAAAATAGCAAAAATGCATTCAATTTAAGATGCTCTATAGTATGAAAGTTGGAAATAACGACACACATACAGAGAGGCTGGAAATGTTCCAGGACCTCTAAAATTTCATATAGTTGTAGAATGAGAGAATAACAATTATATTTAATCTATGGTCTAGTTTAGCAAAGAGCTTGGTGATGAGAATGTACCAAATGATGGAACTGGTGCCTAAGGATAGACCATTAATAGGAATTAGAAAATGGCTTCTGTTTCCATTAAATATACATAAAATGTGTGAGCACCTGTTGAACCAATAATAGAACTCTTCATTACCCCATTTGTCTCAGCCCTCTGGTTATCTGCTGGTATGCATGGCATGAAAATGTGCTTATTTCGTAATCATCGAGCAGATTTCTCTGCTTGTTGGGTTTCTGAATTTCTTTTCTTTTTTCCCAAGAAAACATTGGGTATATTAACTTTGTCTCATTCTTCACACTATTTTGGAATGAAATCAATACATAGCTTAAGTTGTTTTTGTTTATTTCTCATAATTACATGCTTTAAAATAAACAGATGCTAATATGCCAACAGGAAATCTTTGAGTAAAAATTACAAAGTTAGAACAAAAAGCAATCAGATGATCAAATGTCATTCCTAGTTTCCATGATCCAGGAGAAACAAAGCAAAGCTATCATAAATGCAGGTGTCTTTATTTCAATGATTATACATTGAGAAAACGTTGAAGCCAGATGGTACTTTTCAGAATGATTCGAGAGCAAAAATAATTTTAAATAATATGATTACTCTTCTTAGTTTAACAAAAAATCTGATGCCAAGCCTTTTCGAACTATAATTAGAAAATATAGCCTATAGTATACAGGAAATCATAATGTGGAAAAGCAACATTTATACTTATTCCAATATTATGCTCTGACATTAAAATTACTACAAGGAGACGTAGAATATAAGAGAAATATAAATCCACTAGTTATATTGAAATAATTTTAATATTTGATAATTATATGTGTTATATTCAGTACAGAGAATGACTAGGGTTAAATGCATTTACAGTTGGTAAAATCTCTTTTATTTTCCCATACAGCCACCATAATTATTCTTGAGCATATGCTGATAGCTCATCTCCTGACGTATCCTTGTTCCCTTAAGTTGTCACCAAACTCTCCTATGCAATATCTAGAATTCTTTCTTTTTTTTTTTTTTTGAGACGGAGTTTCGCTCTTGTTACCCAGGCTGGAGTGCAATGGTGCGATCTCAGCTCACTGCAACCTCCACCTCCTGGATTCAGGCAATTCTCCTGCCTCAGCCTCCTGAGTAGCTGGGATTACAAGCACATGCCACCATGCCCAGCTAATTTTTTTGTATCTTTAGTAGAGACAAAAAACATGTTGACCAGGATGGTCTCGATTTCTTGACCTCGAGATCCACCCTCCTCGGCCTCCCAAAGTGCTGGGATTACAGGCTTTAGAACTCTTTCTTATATACATTTTCTTAGCATTCTGTGTCTCCACAACACCAAGATGATCAGATGGAATAAAACTCCGACAATAATTTGAAGCATATGACCCTATTGCCATTCCAACAGAACAAAAACCTTTTCCATCTCACTCTGTGACACTATCTCAGCTCACTGCAACCTCTGCCTCCCAAGTTCAAGTGACTATTGCTCCTCAGTCTCCAGAGTAACTGGGATTTACTGGGGTGTGCCACCATGCCCAGCTAATTTTTTTTGCATTTTTGGTAAAGATGGGGCTTTGCCATGTTGGTCAGTCTGTTCTTGAACTCCTGGGCTCAAGCCATCTACCTGCCTCAGCCTCCCAAGGTGTTGGAATTACGGACGTGAGGCACCATGCCAGGCCAACAAAAACTTTTACTTAAGTGGTCTGCAACTTTAAAAAACTTCCATGGCATGGATAATGCTAAACTAATATTAATTAAACAAATATTGATTAAACTCTTAGGAAATCAAAGATGAAAAGGTAGAATTTTAGTGCTCATAAGAATAAATTCTCTTCTTGGCTCTAATGATGGCTAGAATATCCACAGAAGGAAGTATGACTGGAGGAAAAGAAACAGGGTGAATGGAAATCCGAGACAAAATACAAGATGTCTAAGAGAAATGTAATTGATTAATATATGTTATTAACAGACCAGGATTCACTTGGGGAGGATTGTGTTAGATAGTGAGGAAGGAGATACTACTTAGGGTGGCTAAAGCTGGACATGAGGTCTATTCAGAAATTATTTATTGAACTCTGAAAAATTCAGAGATGAAGAGACACAGTTTTAGTGTTCATGAAGGAATTGCTAGATGGCGGTCATTGCAAGATGATCATCAAAACTTCTTTATTTCTTTTTTCACAAAGAAGTAGACTAGGTCAGTCAAATTGGCTTCAGTGGTATGTAAGTAGAAAAGATACTCAACGTTTCCAAAATATACTTCAAACAGGATCCTTGATGGTCTTTTCCTTTCTAAGATGGTTTGTCATGGCATAAAGATGGTAGGGCCATGAGATGGAAATAACTTGGATTGCCAATCACTTCTTGAAAGATATCAAACTTATGAGTAAAAAAAAATGATTAAGGCTGGGCACAGTGGCTCATGCCTGTAATCCCAGCATTTTGGGAGGCCAACGTGGGTGGATCACTTGAGGTCAGAAGTTTGAGACTAGCCTGTCTCTACTAAAAATTAGCTGGGTGTGGTGGCAGATGCCTGTAATCCCAGCTACTCAGGAGGCTGAGGCAGGAGAATCACTTGAACCCTGGAGGCAGAGATTGCAGTGAGCTGAGGTTGCACCACTGCATTCCAGCCTGGGCAACAGAGTGAGACTCCATCTCAGAGGGGGAAAAAAAAGGGTAAAAACCAAATTCATTCCTCCTCCCTTCCTCGCCTCTTCTCCCCTTTCCCTCAGAAAATGGACCTAAAGGCTCATGCTGTTTGTCTTTCTTCCCAAAAGCAAGATAAGAAGAATAAAAGATAAGGCATGTGCTTTTGTGTGTGTGTGTGTGTGTGTGTGTGTGTGTGTGTGTGTGTGTTTAAAAAAGACTGAAAGAGAGGAAAAAGAAGAGTCAAAGAGGAAGAATCAAAATCTGATAAAATTAATTTTCTTGGGATTCCAAGGAATTTGTATCAAGGACAGCAAATATATGGCCTTCTAGGTGTATCTTACTAGATTATGTATTAAGCAGATCTGTAATCAACAGTCATTTGTTATTTATTTTTACAGAGTGATAAAAGATGGATGGGGAAACATATTCTACCCATCAATTGTTGCTGTCAAGACGTAAACTCTATTTAAGGTACAGATTTAACTTGGAAATAAGGCCCATGTTTTATAATTTTACAAAACACTGTGACCATTAAAAACCTTGGCAGAGGCAGTGTTTAAAGTGATGATGTTTAGGAATGATAATACTCATCCTTTCACTTGGAAAGGACTTCAAAGCTCTAACGCCTTTTTCATATAATATTTAACTTAAATATTTCTGGAAAATATGATGAGTATTCCAATTATTGATTATATAACTACCCTCTGAAACTTAGTTTCTTAAGGAAAAAGCAACTGTTCTGCTCACAAATCTGCAATCTGAGAAGGGCCCACTGAGGACAGTTCAGCTTAGTTTTACGAGGCATCAAGTGGGGTGACCAGGAACAGTTTAGGGGTTGGAATCTTGCAAAGAATCACTCACTTAATGACAGGCAGTTGATGCTGGATGATAGCTGAAATGTTAGCTGAAGCCATCAGCTAGAACACAGGTACAAGGTTGTCTCATGACTGTTTATCTTCCTCCATAGAATGGATGCTGAGTTATGAGAGCAAGAATCCCAACAGAGAGATTTGTGTGGATTCTCTGTTAACTCTGCTGACTTAGCCTCAGAAATCACATGCCACTCTCTATCTGTACTGGGTTTGTCCAGGCAATCTCAAAGGCCTGTTCAGTTTGAAGGGACAAAAAGGCAGAGTCCCCTTTGAAAGGAGAGTGACAAAGCTCTGGAAGAGCAGGTGAGATGGGAAATGGTGTTGCAGCTATTTTGGAAAATATCTGCCAAATATACATCATTTTCATTTTTAAAAAAGAACATTCAGTTTTAGATGATTTAAATGATTAACCCAGTGTTTCAGACCAAATGGGAATGCTGAAGTTTAAATGAAGTCTTTTTGCCCCAAGGAGAGTATTATTTCTTTTGTATCAAAGCCATGAGGCTGTAATGGCAATTATATCTGTATAAATATCCAGAGTTAAATATATTCCTAGTGTGTCAGTAGAATGTAGCATTAGCTCCAACATTGTACTAAATACACATATATAAAATAAAATGCAGTGTAAAATTAGGCAAATAATTTTAAAGGTAGTAATAATTAGCATAAGTATTTTATACATTTTATATATGAAATAAATATACTAAAAAATATATATTTTGTTCATTTTACACAAATTATATGTTGTCATCAGCTGTACAACTGAACTTACATTATTATAAAACATTGTGGTATTCATGCAATTCCTAGGAAAATTTGAATTTTAGTTTTCCAGATTTGAAAATTTACCACATCTGTAGCATATGGACACACATTCTATACATTCCAAGTGAAGCTATGTACCCCGACTCCCAGTGTGGCTACTCTTCTAGCATTTTCTTCATGGGTGAATGATCTCATCATCCACCTGGTCCTTTAAAGCAGACTTCACATATTCATTTACCTTCTCTTGTGACCGTTACGCCCCTCCACATAAATATATTTAATTGGTCAAAAACTTGATTTATTCCACCTGTTATATACTATTTAAACTTTTTTTATCAGTTCTTTTTTATTCATGCAATTGTTGAAAATCAATTTGTTTACATTGTGTACCTGGAATAGTCCAAATGTTTCCTGTCTGTTCTAGCTGTCAGACTTTCATTGCATTCTCCAAACTACTGCCAACGTGATACTGATCTTCTTAAAACACAAATACGACTCTTCCATTTTTCTAACTTACCACAAAGACAAGGCTCAAGTACACATAACTGTAAAGCAATTACAGTCACATCATCAGCAACACAACAATGACAGTCCGTGAGTCTTCACCTTGTGCCAAGCATTAAAACAATAAACGACATAAATTCTGTCATATAGTTCTGATTCCAGTTGTGGCTAATATTATTCTGGTTTTACAGCAACTGGGATTTATTAAGGATCACTAACTTGCTTTTGGAAATAGAGACTTAAATAAGCAAACCTACATTTCCAAGCTCACATTTTGCCACTCCTAATAAATCACTACATGTTTTAGCCACGATAAATCTTCTCGTATCATTAAGAATATCATATATTTCATATGTTGTGTCTTTTTCTGAAATGCAAGACAAATTTTCAGTGGAAAATTTTCATGATCTTTCAATAACTAGATGGAACATCACTCTCTTATAGAAGGTTTTCCCAATTAAAAAAAAACTATCGAATTTTTTTTTCTAATAATAGCTTGACTTTTTGATGATATATTAGATACTCAGAACTCTTCTCATTTATATGGAAATTTATTTAATCCTATGTACGACTCTATGATGTAAATGTGGTTAATAAACTTAGGTTTATAGGGTAAGAAAACTGAGTGGCAGAGGTTGACTTGCCCAAAGTCCCAAAGCCAACTGGCTTTGATTCCATCATTTTTAACTTGTATAATTTTTATGAGGGTTTATGAACTATTCTTCATGAAAGAATCTATGAGTACATACTTGACAACAGATATTTCATAAATGCTCATTTTCCGCTATTATATAACATTGGACAAACAGATAAATGTATTCCAACTAATCTGCATCTACAGAGAATTTCTACTTCCATATCAATAACTATATAGTACTTCAGTACAGAACCAGGATTATAGAATTTGTTCTTCCAAAAATGTTTGTTTATCAGTCTCTTTTTCCCCAAAGCAGTTTTAGCTTTCTCCAAAAATGTGAAAAGGAGCATAATATTTTCTTGATTTTTATATATTTCATTCAAGTTCTGAGTATGTATTGGGTTTTCCACATTCTTTTATAAACAGGAAATAATTGTTAAAACATTTTAATAAGCAATAGTAAAAAAATAAATCTGGTGAATTTATAATAGCTTCTAGAATGCTTTGTACAGTATTTCTACAAAAGACTAATTTCAATAAATAAATGAATGCATCACCAAAATAAAAGAAGTCTTCACAAATAACTCTTAATGTCAGATAGCCCAGTGCTTACAATAATAAAAAGTTTCAGGGTCAGTAAACAATAATTTTTGGATTTAGAAAAAGAGTTTTGGAAGGGGTTGTGTATTGTCACTGTATTTGATAGCTAGGAGAAAGTGTCAAGACAACCTAATGTGAGAGATTGATATTACGAAATCCTCAGATAATATTGAGGGCGGTTCTGAGACTCCTTTTCTTCCTATTTTCTCTGCCAAGGGGGAAAAAAAATAAAGCAATATTTTACAACAGGCTGCCAAAATAACTAAGGTTAGAAGTATTTTTTATCTTAAATTATTCAACACACCGTTCACCTTTTTTCCCCCATTTTGCACACAAGGGACCACAGCAACAATTTTTTGCAATGTTTCCTTTTGTACAATTTCAAAACTCTAGGGCATACGGAAAGGAGAGCTAAATCTGCCAGGTACCCCCATATTCCAGTACAATGTGCATATTATTTAAGATGAGGAGACTTAATTTATGCCCTAGGTATTTCTGCATTCAAATTATACATGGATAGTTGTATTCCTTGGCTATAGTGATAAGCCTGCCTGTGAACCAAAGACCAGGACAGAGAACCTTCTGACAGGATCCCATAGAACCCTGTTCTTGACTTATAATTATATGCATCACATTGTAGCTAAGTATATTAATTTTGTTGCTCTTACCAGACTGCAACACTCATGATGAGAGGGACATTGTAAATCAATTTCTTGGGTGATTGCCAACACTTAGCTTTGTGTTTTAAAAACACTGGTGATTAAAACGTTTTCATGAATGGATGGCTGGGTGGTTGATATTTTTTTCTAGTTCTAGACATGCGAATATCTTATGCTAGCAACACTTGTATATTTATATACACATTTGCATATACACATATTTACCTGTTACAAGTATTAAGTAAGTTAAAAAATACCTGTAGTACATAGAATAGTATCTTACAAGTAGAATGTGATGGATAAATGTTTTCTGTTATAAGTCATCACAGGAAAAAGAATAGCTTTAGGCCCATTGGCAAAGCAGATTCTCGCAGCATGAGAGAGAAACTTAAACTTTATCCCAGAGGTAATGATATTGTTGAAAATGTGAAATTCACTAGAATATATGACAAATAGGCTCCTATTACATACCTAAGAAAGCAATATAGTTTATACTTTGAATGTTGTATCCTTAAATGAAAGATAAACTAGTTGCCTTAAAAAAAAATGTAGCTAACGTGGCTGGACAAGTCACCTATCCTAATGCTAATAAAATCAACTTAGGAGAAACAAAATGGAAACATTGACACAAGTGAAAATCACGAGAAACAAAAACTTCACGTTCTTGAGTTTATGAAATAACTTTATTATGAGCTACAATATTATGAGCTATTAATCTATGCCAAAGATTAATAAACACTGATGTAAACTTTTTTTTTTTTTGAGACGGAGTTTCGCTCTTGTTACCCAAGCTGGAGTGCAATGGCGCGATCTCGGCTCATCACAACCTCCGCCTCCTGGGTTCAGGCAATTCTTTTGCCTCAGCCTCCCTAGTAGTTGGGATTACAGGCGCGCCACCATGCCCAGCGAATTTTTTGTATTTTGAGTAGAGACGGGGTTTCACCATGTTGACCAGGATGGTCTCGATTTCTTGACCTCGTGATCCACCCTCCTCAGCCTCCCAAAGTGCTGGGATTACAGGCTTGAGCCACCGCGCCCGGCCTGATGTGAACTTTTAATGATATTCAGTGAAATAATATACTTAAATAAAATATAATGAATATTTTGTCCTTCCAATTTGGGGGAAGTGTCAAATATGTTTAATAAAATTATGGTGATAACAACATGGTCATTTGGCTTAATGTCATTACTTAGCAAAAAAAAAAAAAAAAGAGGAAAGTAAAAGGACTCTAACATAGAATGTCTGTTTTTAAAATATGTATATGTAGTTGGCCAAGAAGTTCAGAGATATGAAAACCTTTTGAGAAGTACAGGAGAAAGCCTGACATTAAGATGCAACATCAAGAGCTTATTTCATAACTTTGAGCCTCACAGTACCCCAAAGGACAACCAACCAGCACCCCTGCTCTCAAAAAACATGCCATCCACACAATAGAAAAGACTGCTAGTCCACACCTGGCTACTGTAGCTGGTCCCAAACCTGACTTCCCTGCCAGTCTGCGGAAGTATTCAAACAAGCCAGTTACATTCTCTCATGGGAACCAGGAGTCACCCAATTGCTTGTTTACTACAAAGCTTGCCACTCGCTGCTTCTGCCTGTTCACTCTGCTCTGGAATGCAAGCCCTTTTGGCCCTGTAGAGTGTATAGTGTTCTCCCCCAGGCTATGAGTTTATATGACTAATCCACTGCTATCAAAGTGATCTGTCCAGGGTCAAGTGTCCTGTGTTTGGCCATCTCCAAAACCCCTGGATGGGACTTCAGGCCTCACCAATGGGTGAAGGGGAGGCAAATAAAACCAAAAGGTATTTTAAATTTGTTTATTATTTTATTAACTAATTTAATGTTGTTATTATTATATAGTAGAAATTAGAAAGCACCTATTAACTCCCTAACTTCCTTCGCTCATTGATCAGCAGATGTTTTCAGATTTTATTACTGCCAAGTAAAAAAGACATAAGAATTCTTTATATATATATATTTATTTTTGAGATGGAATTTGGCTCTGTCACCCTGGCTGGAGTGCAGTGGAGTGGTCTCGGCTTACTGCAACCTCCACCTCCAAGGTTTAAGAAATTCCTGTCTCAGCCTCTCAAGTAGCTGCTAGTTCAGGTGCACGCCACCACACCAGGCTAATTTTTTTGTGTTTTTACTGGAGACGGGGTTTCACCATGTTGGCTAGACTGGTCCCGAACTTCTAACTTCAGGCAGTCCGCCCACTTTGGACTCCCAAAGTGCTGGGATTACAGGCGTGAGCCACTGCACCTGGCCTAACATGAGCATTCTTACATATGGCATCAGTTTTTTCTTGAGGCATAACAAATAATCACAAATGTTGTGGCTTAAAATAGCCTCAGCACATAGTTCCGTAGGTTAGAATCTACTGCATGATTGGATTCTCTACTCAGGGTCTCAACAGGCTGAAATCAATGTTGTGCTGGCCAGGCTGTGTTCCCATCTGAGGCTTGGAGTCCTCTTACAAAGTTACTGACTGTTGGCAGAGTTCATTCCCTTCAGGTAGTAGGATCAAAATCCTCATTGATCTGCTAGCTGTTGTCTGGGGACCACTCAATCCTAGAGAACACCTTCAGGTCCTTGCTATGTGGCCCCTCTAGGGAGTTTTCAGAATGAATGTTTGCTTTTTTACAGGCTAGCCAGACCACAGCTCTTTGACTTCCTTTTCCTGCCATCATCCAGAACCATCTCTCTGCGTATAAAGGACTCATGTGATTAAATCAAGCCCAGCCAGGTAATTTCCCTACTTAAAGGTCATCTAAATTGTAACTTTAATTACATCTGTAAATCACTTCACAGTAGTGCCCAGATTAGAGTTTAAATGAATGACTGTAAGAAATGTGTGAACACTAGGGATTAGGAATTTTGGAGGCCATGTGAGAAATCTGTCTACCACATACATCGAATTTTGCATACTCATATGAATTTGTCTCTTGCTTAATATTGAGATATGACCCTGTTTGGTCAAAATGTGCTTTTTTACTTTTCATAAGTACAACCAAATAATCTTTCAGAAAAACTCTCTCAGTTTTCAACTGTAGATACTGTTTTCCCTACATTCTTACAGTCTTTGACTATTTTCAATGTTCTTAATATGCGCCACTCTTTTAGGTGAGATTGCTTTGCATAATTCATTCTGTTTTATATTTCATCAACGAGAGTGATTTTTAAAAATATAATATTGGCTGTTTTCTTCACTGTGGACTACTTGTGCCTGCTTTGTCTTTTACCTATTTATTTGCCTATTTTCTTTCCCCACATTATTATTCCTAAGAGCTCTTATATAATAAGGAAGTTGTTACTTTAATTGTCCTTATTATAATAGACACATAAAGATATAAGTATGCGTTTAATTAGTACATCATTATATCAGGATTTTACTTTCATGCCTTAAATAATTAAGAAATAACATTTATATAACTACTTAAAAATATTTTATGCTAATAAACAGTGAAAATCTCTTAATATTTTAAATGTTCTGAGACTTAGATTTCATCAAGAAATTATTATTATAAATTATAATCTCTATTAAAAACGATTACATTTGCAATTGGACTACCACTGTATATTCCTGAACCTCCTCTTTCTGATCTAACTGTAGCACTTGTCCTCTTCTATCATACTATGTCAATTACTTATTCTAGTGTTTATTAATATTGTCAGTATCCTCCATCTAGGTTATAAATATCATAAAAGCATAGGTTTTATTTTATTCCTTAATGTATCCCAAGCACCTAAAACATATGCCTGATATGTATAAATTCTCATTAAATGGTTATAAATTAAGTGCAGAAATAAATAAATGTGTGTTTTAAATATAATTTAAAAGATAGTAATAATATGCATCAGTGTTTTGAGATTTTCTTTTAGGCAAATGGATAGAGGGTACTTTTCTTTCCCCCAAACAGTATATAGTGCATAGATATGTCTTTTAATTTTGGTAATTTTATAATGAAAAAAAAGATATTAAACTATGAAATCAGATAACTGAGTTGAAATTCTAGTTCTAGCACGTGGTTACTATGCGAACTTGTACACACTGAGTAACTTACTGAGCTTCATTCTCCTAATGAGCAAATGAGGATATAAATATAATCCAACTAATGATGCATTTTGCTTATGTAATGGCTACTATAAATTTTTTATATTATAAGCCCTTCAGAATAATTATTGCATTTTATCTTTACATTGTCTCTCTTATACCCACTTTATAAGTTAGGAAACTGAGTCACAGATAGAGCCAAAGTTTAAAACTAACCATGGTGATCCCACTGATCATATTATTAGCAATTTTCTTTTTTTTTTTGAGACAGAGTTTTGCTCTTGTTACCCAGGTTGGAGTGCAATGGCGCGATCTCAGCTCACGGCAACCTCCGCCTCCTGGGTTCAAGCAATTCTCCCGCCTCAGCCTCCTGAGTAGCCGGGATTACAGGCACACGCCACCAAGCCCAGCTAATTTTTTGTATTTTTATAGAGACGGGGTTTCACCATGCTGACCAGGATGGTCTCGATCTCTTGACCTCGTGATTCACCCGCCTCTGCCTCCCAAAGACCAATAAATTTTTATTTGATTTGATTTTTGTCTTGTTTTTCTCATTTCTTCCTAATTTATTGTTCACATTTTATTTCTTTAGTAAATATCACACGATCTTCTTGCCTGTAATTTCTGAATAATTTACTGCCTCTTTTCTTCCTATTTGATAGTTTGCTTCAATGTACATCGAACTCTATTTTCCCTTGATTATCTTTCCTTTCTTTACTTGATGCTTTTTCTTTCTGCTCTCTTATGTTTATCTGCAGGAAAAAAAATAATGTAATGAAAACTATGCATTCTGTTTATGCACATGTTGTCTTTTTCAGTAAAATTACTCTGTGTGAAAATTGCCATCAGAGTCATGCTGTTATAAGGAAAAATAAAGTAGAATATGCATTTGCTGTTTTAAACTACTGACTCTAAACTTGTAACAAGAAAAGCATTTAATATGCTGTGAGATATCCAGAGATACTGAGCAAGTACATTTATACAGAGAAAACACTAAGTCCTTGTCTCAGTGAATTAAAAAAAAAAGGTATCTAAGTATCTAAGTTTTGTTATTTAGTTGTGTTTGGACTCCATTTAATTTTCTTTTACTGAGGGGCAAGGGGAATTTTAGATTTACTGAGGGGCAAGGGGAATTTTAAGGATGTTAGTCCCAATTACAGCATTCTTTTGGAATTTCTTTCTTTATTGCATCTTTAATTAGGGAATCATCAAACCACTGTTTAGGACCAACTATTGCTTTTTTGTTTGTTTGTTTGTTTATGTGTTGTTTGTTTGGCAAAATTTAACATAATGAGAGCTGGAAGTCTTTTTAAAATTTTCTACTGTTTTTTACTCTTAATACCCATGAGATAAGGTTCTGAAAGATTTGTTTAAACCTCTCATATAAATCATAGTTTTAGAGTAGAGATGGCCTAAGAAAGTAGACTCAAAGTAGTTTCAGTAAAGTTGTGCAGGATTAAACAAAGAAATGAAGTTCCAATAAGGTTTTGACTTTTTTGGCCATATTTTGGAAGAAATTTGGGATATAGAATCATGTTTTGTTTCAATCATCTTCAAGTAGTAGTAAAATGGACCAAGTACAGTGTAGTAAGTTCTATGCGCAATAATTCCGACACGCATAGCAAGAGACACCAGACACCCAAGATGTTTACTAGCTGCTCGTGGTTGTGAGAAACTGAACTAGAGTTTGTTTTACAGTGATTATAAGCCTGGGGTCAAAGTTAGGAGTCTTTTTATTGTTGGTTACTGCTATTGAGTAATTTTGTTCATAGTGAAGTCTCTCTTGACAAGGAGAATTAGATTTTTTCTTTCATTCACTTCATTTTCTTGTTCCTTTTATGACTTTTTGTTCAATCTTAGGCAAAAAATATGAAATTAATTATTTTCTCTAGTACTTTTGGTGCCATCTTTCCAAAATGTAGCTCTATAGCAATTATAATACTACTAGTAGATATTTCTGATAAAATGATAAGACTGTGAGACTTCATTTGTCAGTACAGAATTATGAAAGCGGATAGGCCGTCATCATGAACGACACAGTAACTATCCGCACTAGAAAGTTCATGACCAACCGACTACTTCAGAGGAAACAAATGGTCATTGATGTCCTTCACCCTGGGAAGGCAACAGTGCCTAAGACAGAAATTCGGGAAAAACTAGCCAAAATGTACAAGACCACACCGGATGTCATCTTTGTATTTGGATTCAGAACTCATTTTGGTGGTGGCAAGACAACTGGCTTTGGCATGATTTATGATTCCCTGGATTATGCAAAGAAAAATGAACCCAAACATAGACTTGCAAGACATGGCCTGTATGAGAAGAAGACCTTAAGAAAGCAACGAAAGGAACACGAGAACAGAATGAAGAAAGTCAGCGGGACTGCAAAGGCCAATGTTGGTGCTGGCAAAAATAAGTGAGCTGGAGATTGGAACACAGCCGAAGGAGTAAAAGGTGCCGCAATGATGTTAACTATGGCCATTGTGGATTTTTCACGAGAAGCTTATTAATAAACTAAAAACTTAAAAAAAAAAAAAAGAATTATGAAAGCATATTTTACAACTAAGAAAACAATTACAATAAACAATTTTGTCTCATTATGTATTTAAAAAATGAGAATGTAAACCAAGAATTATAAACATTTTCTTCTCATCTGAAAAAACATAAGGAAGAAAAAAATTGCAATTTCCAAGAATTATAAACGATTATGTCCCAAGGTGATAACAACTTTTAATAGTTAAGAATTCCTGTATGTTTAGTATCATTGATAAATTTAAAATTCTGAGGAAATCAGTGTAAGCTTTTCTCACAGTTTCATCATTGTCCTTAAACAAAGATTGATAGAAAAGCAGTATATTTTCATCTTGTATATATGTAACAATCTAACACATATGAAAGTGCATTTAAACTACTTAATTTTGAGTTAAAACGGTACATACTCGTGGTATTTGAAAATAGCTGTTTTTAAAAGAGATTTTTAAACAATGATATATTGTGAGGCAATTTATTTATTCCTGCTTTGATATATTGATTCATATGTGAACCAGGTGTTATGTGCTGTGGGATTTAGAGATAAAAGAATAACTTGTCTTCTCAACGGGTTCACAGTTTATTGAGTTTGATGGGGAAGTAGATATTTACATTAATTTTTTGACACATGATTTATACAGACTACACCTTTTTCTAGCTATGAATTCACAAATATAATTTCCATGATAAAAAGAAACTACATTTATAATAAAATAATTGTTAATTTTATAAAAATAATTATTTAAAAAATAAACAGCATCCCATGCTTTCATTGGAAGCAAAAATTAATTTTCAGAGTTTTTCTGTATCTTTATACTTATGAATAAAATATCAATTAGATAAAAAATTCTGTGCAGATTAATTTTGTACTGGAGATAAACAGAGAAAAATACTTGAAATAATGCTGGGGAAGATAATAGACTAAAGTCACCTGCTCTCTCTCTTAACACTCATATGTGATATAAGCAGTAATTTTCTACTTCAGTGGGATTGATTTACTTTTTTTCCTGTGTGTAATATTTTACACATTCCAGCTCATGTTTAGAAGAGTCCCATATCCTTCAACATATTTTGAAAAAGGTCCATGGCACAAACAAGGTTAAGAACTCTTAAAGGAGTGTGGCCTGAAGAAAAGGTCAAAGGCTTTAAAAAGATCATGACATATGTGGATGAAAAAACGGTTCTGGGCTAGGAAAGAAAAGTGTCAAAGAAACATAATTTTAGGAAACAGCATATGCTAAAACTTAGATTATCACAATTATTAAGGTGTCAAAATCATAGTCTACTAGGGTTATTTCTTGTCCTTTTTCAAAATGTCCATTGTTATCCTTGGTTCACTGATAAGCTATACCATAAATATCGAGTAGTGTAAATTCTACATAATGAATGTGTAGTGAATATAAATTTATACATGCAAATTCTATTTACATATGATGTAATATTTACGGTATAGCTTATCAGTGAACCATATCAGCATAAAATACCAACTCATGTGAAAATTCTATTGTTATATTAATTGGAATTTTATCAAAGAAGCTTATTTAGAAAAATAACCACTTTATAATATTGATCTTTCACATTCATGAAAGTGCTTTGTCTGGTATTTTGAGGATAAATTTTATTCTGTTAAGAGCTTTATTGCTTTTTATATACCTCTATCTCAATTTCAGATTAATTGGTAAGTTTTTATTTTATTGTCAATATAATAAACACTTTATTATATAAAACACTTGTTTTGGTATTTAGAATTTCATTTTCTAATTGCTGATGCTTGTGTATAGGAATGATATTTTATAATGATCACATCTTTGATAAAATATTTTGATTTTTGTTTAAAGAATCTCATCAATACACTTATTTTTAGTTTTTTCCTTTCTAACTCATATTTATGCCCTTTTCTTTCTTTGATTCTCTCTCTCTTTCCCTTTATCTCTATATTTCTACATCTTTGTCTAATTTCTTACTATGCACTGGCTAGAACCTCCAGGATAATCTTACTTAGAAGCAGTGATAGTAGGTGTATTGTCTCTTCCATGATACTAAAAAAGCATATTATATTACATTTCTGATAGAGATTCTGGTGAAGAAGGTCTTCTACTACTAGTTTCCCGAGCAGTGATACAAATTAGTGGAGAATTTACTAATTCTTTTTCTAAAACCGTTGAGATTATAATGTGTTTTTTTTTTCTTTCTCCTTTATTCTTTTAATCCAGAAGGTAAACTAAAAAAAATTATAATACTGAAACTTTCTTTTATTTCTGAGGGAAATTCTAATTAAGATTTGTTTTCAATCTATTCATAAATGAGATAGTAATTACAAGTTTGATTAAACTGAGAGTTCTGATATTTTAGAATTTTATGAAGAAAATGCATGTTTTCAGAAGCTATTATAAACAAATTAAAAATATCACACATAATAAAGCTAGTTGACACATATGATTAATACAACTAATCTTTCTGGTTCTGCTACTTTCTTCATTTGTTACCCTTGACGATTTGACAGCAAGACCTGAAATAGCTTCTAAGGTGGGTTTCCTTCAGTATCTTTGTATCGTATTAACTTTACAGATGAGTTTACAAGAATTAGACATTTGGCCAGTGTTTCTTGGCTTTAGATCTCTTTCATTTTATAGATGCAGTGATTCTTCAGCTTCAGTAGCTTCTGTTACCTGGAAAGGTTCACTTTCAGGATTTTGGGAGATGTTGATTCAGTAGAATTAAGAGTTTATAAAAGGTATAAAGAGCTAGAGTATGCACTTCTCATACACAGTAAGGGCTCAGTATAATTACTATTAACAGCAGAGATGGATAAAACTTGTACAAAGAAAAATGGAAATTTTCTTTTCCCCTTTGCACTGGGGTTTATAATTGTCCTTGCATATATTTTATATTTTAGTTATGTATATTGAAGGGTTTGATTGGGGTTAATATTTTCCAAATTGCTGTGTTCTGAAAAATGTAAATAAATTTTCTGGTATAAAAAATAATTGTGTGTTCATTTTTTCTTTTTAGAAGAAATAAAAACAAAAAAATATTTTGTTATCAAGCACTTTTAGGAAACTATAGTTAAATACATTTCTTTTTGAAGGCATTTTCCAAACAATTAATGAATACCGTAAAAGAGCAAATGAGGTGAGATGGTATAAAACATACTCCATTCCTGTTTACCAAACTCATTTTTACCAAATACATATTATCTGGTTAATTAACATTATTGGTTCTGATATTATGTAATGGTAAAAAAGGGCATGATAATTACAAGGTCAGACTCGTTTAAAATAAAGGCAAACTTTTTAGTTGTTAACTTGTTAATTGCCTTCTTCTTTTTCACTAACTTTGGTTCATTTTAAAATAAATCACTATACTTAAAAACTAACCACCATCCCTAAAAATCTTTCAGCTAAATTAGACCTTTTAAACCAATAAATAAATACTTTTGTTGGCAATGGAATTCTTCCTCTTAAACCTATTTATAAAGGCTTTTTAAAAGTTATCTAAGTATTTAAATTAAATTAAAATGTAAATCAAACTAATGTACTAATAGCTTGGTTGAAACAATCTAAAAATCAGAGATACCTTTAAATCCGTTATCTTTATCCGGTTTTATCTGGCATTATAAATTTCATACTTTGAATTCATAGTCTAAAAGAATTAAAATAAAAATACAACTTGAAGAATTCACAGATAGTGTTTCTGTTTCAACTTTGCAGTTGGTAAACATGCCCAAGGTGGAACAGCTCCACTAGTTTCTGTTGAAAACACTTCAGTTTTCTAGGCTCCTGTCAGTGGTGTTTAGGAAAAAATGTAGTTGTGCTTCTTTTTTGTTTTGTTTAATTTTTTAATAACTCACATTTTCTTTGGTTATTGAAGCTAAAATTAATAGGCTGTGCTCTACTGTGTTGGCATGTTACATACCTTCTTGGGCTGCTGTATTGCTCAGTCCATTCTTCTGTCAAAACTTAAAAACTTATGACTACTTTTTAGATAAATAAAAGCTTTGAATCAAGAAAGAATTAAGACATTGTCCCTGACCTGAAACTAGGAATTGACAAGTGGTGGACTTAGGCTCAATTATAGACTTTACAGACTTGCATATTGGATCGCTCAGGTAGTTAGTGTTTCTACCCCTTTTCTCTCACTTTCAACCACACTAGGATTCCTTTGCCATTATATGTGTGTACTTCTTGGAATGAATGTAGACATACTTTGTTGGAACCTAGCATAGTAATCATACTGAGATATTCATTTGACAGGGCCTTCACTCCGAATCATTCTCTTGACAGAAGTGCTCACTAATAAGCAGAAAAGGAAATATCCCTAGAGAGACTTCTATTTGCTGGCTCAAAATTATAGCTATAGCTGCCAGATTGGGACATCCTAGGAGCTAGAGAGGAAGGTATTATCAGAATAGGCATTGGATTAGAAAAATAAACTATAGTTACAAGACAGATTGTCTAGTAGTCAGAGATCTTGTCTTATATATTTTATCTCTTAATTCTATCACTTATTTTATTCATAAATATATTATATTTCATTTATTTATTTATTTTGAGGCTATGCCATTTGATATATACCAATTTAGAATTACACATGAAAAGATTCCTCTGACCTCTTTTCAATGTAAATGTGGCTATCTGAATTTTTTTTTGGCCAGTTAGCATAAACAGCAGTAATGCTCATCCCTTCAGGTCAGAAGTTCTGAGGGTATATAATTTGCCGTGTTCTTTCCCAACTATGTATTGACAGCGGAAGCCATTTTTGAGAAGAGTCCTACTTCAACCTGGCTAATGTAGTGATTATAATGGGCCACGCTCTCTATTTAACTAACGGGACACAAAGCATAAGTGAGAATATTTTTTTATGTTTTTCTTTATGTTATTGAACTTTTAAAATAGATAATAATCTGGCTTCTTCTTCTACTCTGCTTTATCCAGGTTAATATAGCTACAAATTTTTCCCAATATTTATTTATTCTAATGTTTTAGATATCTCTTCAGTAAAGGCCATAAAGTTAAGGCTAAAATAAAATCCAATCTGGCAACTTTTGTATCAATTTGATATTAATATTCAATATCATTTTGGATATAGTAAGAGATATACTATTATAACATGCTTTTTCTAAAAAACCTATTCTAATTATTTTTGTTTTTTTACTCTTGACTTTAGATTATATCATACACACACAAACACACACACACACACACACCCCTCCATCAATAGTCTCCTCTAATATTTAGGAATATAATAATTCTTTTTTTTTTTCTTATTTTTTTATTGCATTTTAGGTTTTGGGGTACATGTGCAGAGCATGTACAGTTGCATAGGTACACACATGGCAGTGTTCTGTTTGCTTTCACCCCTTCACCCACATTTGGCGTTTCTCCCCAGGCTATCCCTCCCCACCTCCCCCTCCCACTGGCCCTCCCCTTTTCCCTCCAATAGACCCCAGTGTTTAGTACTCCCCTTTCTGTGTCCATGTGTTCTCATTTTTCATCACCCGCCTATGAGTGAGAATATGCGGTGTTTCATTTTCTGTTCTTGTGTCAGTTTGCTGAGAATGATGTTCTCCAGATTCATCCATGTCCCTACAAACGACACGAACTCATCATTTCTGATTGCTGCATAATATTCCATGGTGTATATGTGCCACATTTTCCCAATCCAGTCTATCATCAATGGGCATTTGGGTTGATTCCAGGTCTTTGCTATTGTAAACAGTGCTGCAATGAACATTCGTGTGCATGTGTCCTTATAGTAGAATGATTTATAGTCCTTTGGGTATATACCCAGTAATGGGATTGCTGGGTCAAATGGAATGTCTATTTCTAAGGCCTTGAGAAATCGCCACACTGTCTTCCACAATGGTTGGACTAATTTACACTCCCACCAACAGTATAATCATTCTTTTTAAATTATTTTGTGTTTGTTCTAAGTATTTGTAAAGAGGCATCATCAAATGATCAAACGGTATGTTATTTACAATTTTATCTTACTTACAGATAACAGAAAGACATTAAAATACAAGCAAAGTTGTTTCTCCACATTTATATTCTATTGTTTATCATGTAATACATATACACACACAAACACACATACACACAGCCATAAAACATTCTTTCACTTATTTTGAATTCATTTTGATTATGTAAATTTTTACTTTTTTTTTTTTTTTTTTGTCTAATTCCTATATGGAATCATTTTTGTTCTGCCTTAAGAACTCCCTCTAGAATTTCTTTTAGCATGGGTTGTCTCTTAAGATTTTTGAAGTATAAAGATGTGTGTGTGGTGTGTGTTTATGTTGTGTGTGTGTGTATATATGTACGAAAATGACTTTAGTTTTACTTCATTTTGAAGAATTTTTTTTTTCTAGTGTTGGCAGTGATTTTCCTTCAGGTAATTAATTTCTTTTTGTATTTACGACAGGCAATTTTTTAAGAAGTCTTTTGTCAGTCTAAACACTCTTCTTTTGATGATCATATGTGTTTTTCTCTGATTGCTTTTAAGAATTTCCTTTTTCTTTGATTTACTATGATATGTCTGTGTTTATATTATTTTAATTTCCCTCCTTGGAATTATTTTGATTTCTTCAATTTGCATGTTGCTGTCTGTTTTGAATACTATCTCATCGAACATGATCTTTGCTCCATTTTCTCTTTCTACAGCTTCTGGGACTCCAGTTACACCAAAATTTGACATTATCATGATGTTCTCTATGCTTCTCTTCACTCTCTTATAATTTTGAAAAATCTTGCCCCATCTTATGGAGTTTTTTGGGCCATATTTTCTGCTTTATTAATTCTCTTTTTTACTATAAGTATTTAATTAAAGTCATCTTTTTAATTATTTTTTAATATAATTGTATTATATTATATCCAAGTTACTTTTGCAGTTTCCAATTACCTGAAAAATTATTTGGTCAGCTTTAATTTCTACTTCTACCTTCTTCACCCAATAATTCCAGTATATTGAGGTATGTAATCTGTTTCTGTTTTTAGTCTACATAATGAATTTCATTAATTGTTTCTTATATTCCACTACCTCTTTCTTTGTAACTACATTATGGAAAAATGAATTGTACGTGTAATACAAAGCCTTGGATGATGGTATTATCTTCTAGAGAGGATTTTCATTTACTTCTTTAGAGCAATTTCAGTATAGTTAATGGAATACCTTCTTAATCTACATTCAATTCTTTCAGTTCTCTACACAACCAAGATTATAGGCAGCCAAGCCCCTCATTCATTCAAAGCCTAATTTATCTTCCTTTGACTCTTATCATTTGGGTTTTTCATTTGAGAATTTCAACTTTATTGAAAGTTGTTTAATGGATATTTGACTTTGGATTTTCCCTTCATCATTTGATGCCTTTAAAGTCAGTTTAGTTTTAAACTATTATTTTTGTTGTTTGTTTGATTTTTTTTTTAGTCAGCAGATATTGTCAGGGCAAAAGAAATTCTGACTGTTAATGTTATTTTTCTGAATTCTACTCTGGTGTATTAAATTTGTTTTACTGGTGCCTCAGTATCTCATTAATGGTTTTGTGGTTTTGAGATGATTATAAATATATATTTTTAATGCTTTAGCTATATTCTGAAAGGTATTTGTTCTATGTTACTAATTATCATTAGCAAATATCTCTGAGTTTTTATTAATATTTTATTATTTTTCAATCTAGTAAAGCCCATCTTAGCTATATTGAATATTTTGAAGATATCAGTGAAAGTGACATTCATTTATCACAGTAAGATGTTTATGATGAAAGGAAAGTGAGAATTGAGAGATTTTCATGAAGATATCAAGAAATAAAAATAATTTAAAGGTCCTTCTGATTTTTCTCTTGTAGAGATAAGCTGTCTATTGGATGCTTTGGATAACATGATTTTAAGTGTACTAGGAAAGGTAGTTTTAAGTCTTCAGAAACTTCACAGCATTTTCTCCCGACTATGTTTCCATAAATCACTATTAATTTCTTTATTTCTTTCATGTCTTATCATATATTAATTAAACTTCAGGGAAAATCCTGAAAATGTGTTTCTTGTCACATAAATATTTGAAAAGCATATTTTAAAACAGATAAATGTCAAACACAGAACCTTGAATCACAAGATTCTGTGAATTTTGAAATACTTTTAACAGCCAAAATTTGTTGATTGTATATTTTGAGTACATTTTAGATTTTGAGTATAAAAAAGAGAAATTAAAGTAAGTATGGAGTGATACGATAGCCTATATTATTTTAAAGATAGTTTAATTTTGTAAAGGCCTGCTTGCATACATTTAGGTTGTTACAGCTATAATCCCCACAATAGCTTTGATTCCATTAGGAAGAAGTTATAGCAGCAGTATGAAAATAAAAATAGTTTAGTGTTATCAATGTGGTTTAATTCTAAAATTATGGTTGAAAATAATTCAAGAGAGCAGAATAGGGTTGGTAGAGACAGAACTTCAAACTTGTAAAACTTATAATAAACTTTCAGACCTGATTATAATTTAAAATATATATATAGCTGATCTGGGGCTTTTGTAGAAATTTAATCTGTCAATTTTTAATCTTCCCCTTACTCCCAATCTTTTCTGCGGAATTGACAGAACTTTTTTGATTAATGTGCAAAACAGAAAGTTCAAATTCAAGCAATCTATATTTTAAGACTGTATTGAAAGCTTGATGAATATAAATGACAATTGAAAACAGAACTTAAGCTTTCCAATTCTCCTCTATGAGAAAAAAAAGTGAAATTAAGATTTCATTTAGAAAAAAATATTGGACATATATGGAATTATAAAAGTTGAGAAAGGATACTACTCTGTAAATGTTATCCAACTGCACACCATATATGGCAACTGTGGTCTTGTGAAATGTGACTTAAAAATCCTACCAAAAAATTTATTCTTGTTAAAATTGAATATTTTACAGTAATTGTCTTGGTAGACTTAGCACTTAATATATTATAAACATGATAGTCTTCTAAAACGAATTTCTAAGTAGAAATTTCTTTAAGAATTAATTGAGAGAGGGTGGGGCCAAAATAGCTAACTAGAAGCAGTGGTGTTCACAGGCTCCCTTAGGAACAAAGCACAATAAGTGTGTGAATCCTTCACCAGCAACCAAGATATCCAGGTTCTCTCATCAAAATTGAATAAAAGGCTAGTGTGACCCATGGAAAGAAGGAAGAACACTGTAGTGCTGTGGCCCATCTGAAAACTGCACAGAGTAGGGGAACCCCTTCCCCTCAGACAAGGGAGGTGGTCAGTAAGCGTGCTACGCAACTGGGAAAACTACTTTTATTCACAGAATGGTGCAACCCATGGATCAGAAGATCCTACATGCCAACCCATGCCACTGGGGCCTAGCATCCCAACCCTAGAATGTGGAGATTCTTACAGCCTTTCTTCAGGAATCTGCCTAAGCCTACTTAACTCCTTGGGGAAGCGGTGATCAGCACCTTGGCTGTGGATGTCTGCTATCTAAGCCCTTTGAGCTCCTCAGGGGAGGGACAGCAGCCACTCGCAACTACCGAACACACTAAGCTCCCTGGGCAGGTAAAGGGTGACACCTCTATCGCTTCAGGCCGCATGTTTGCCTGCTGGAGCCAGGGAGGTTGGATGGCATGGTCTTAAGACTTGTTTCTACAGCCCAACACATTTGCTGTGGTAGTCTGCAGCCAGAGGACTTCTTCAGGTGTGACCCTGACCCATCTTTTCTCATTGGATGGGACTTCCCTCCAAGAATACCAATAACCCCAGCCAGAGGCTCAGGGACAGAATCTGGATCTCCCTGGGCCTGAGCCTCTAGTGAGAGGGGTGGCTGCAGTCTCTGTGGACCAGCAGACTTAGCATCTCCTCCTGGTAGTTCCAAGGAATCCATGCAGCCCAGATGAGTAGATTTCCCCCCAGAGAAGCATACTCCCTCTGCCAAAGGACAAAGTCCTCCATTAAGCGAGTCCTGTTCTCCTGCCACCCAACTGGGTGAGATACTGTCAGATACCTTATACAGGAGTGATCCTACTGGCATCAGGTTAGTGCCCTTCAAGGTCAGAGGTCCCAGAAGAAAAAGCAGGCACCCATCTGGGCACCCATCTTTACTGTTCTCCAGCCTCTTTCAGTGACATCTCCAGGCACTGTAGAAAACAAGATTAATAGAGCCTGAAGTGAACCCCGAGCAAATTGCAGCAGCCCTACAGAAGAGGGACCTGATTATTGAAAGGAAAACAAGCAGAAAGCAACAGCAACAGCATCAACAACAACAAAAAGCCTCCACAAAACCTCATCCATGGATCAGTGACCTCAAAGATAGAAACTAGACAAACTCATGAAGATGACAAAGAATCAACGTAAACATGTTGAAAACCCAATGCCTCTTCTCCTCCAAATGATTGCAATATCTCCCCATCAGGGGTGCAGAACTGGACTGAAGATCATATGAAAATGGATAGAAGTGGGCTTCAGATGATGCATAATAAAAAACTATGTTGAGCTAAAGGAGCATGTTCTAACCCAATGCAGAGAAGCTAAGAACATTGATAAAAGGTTAATGGAATTGCTAACTAGAATAAACAGTTTAGAGAGGAACTGGAATAACCTGTTTAGATGGAGCTGAAAAACATAGCACAAGAACTTCATGAAGCATGAACAAGTACCAACAGCTATATTGACCAAGCAGAAGAAAGGATACCAGAATTTGAAGACAATCTTTCTGAACTAAGCCATGCAGACAAGAATAGAGAGAAGAGAATGAACAGGAATGAACAAAGCCTCCAAGAAATATGAGACTTTAAAAAAAGAACAAACCTATGCTTGATTTGAGTACCAGAAGGAGATGGGGAGAATGGAAACAAGCTGGAAAAAACACGTCAGGATATTATCTAGGAAAACTTTCCCAACCTAGCAAAATAGGCCAATATGCAAATTCAGGAAACACAGAGGACCCCATTAAGATACTCCACAAGAAGATCAACCCCAAAACATCATCAGATCCTCCAATGTTAAGGGCAGACAAAGAGAAAGGCCAGTCACCTACAAAGGGAAGCCCATCAGACTAACAGTGGATGACACAGCAGAAATTCTACAAGCAAGAAGAGAGTGAGGGGCCAATATTCAACATTCTTAAAGAAAAAAACTTTCAGCACATAGTTTCATATACAGCCAAACTAAGCTTCATAAGCGAAGGAGAAAGACAAGCAAATGCTGAAGGATTTTGTTACCACCAGGCCTTCCCTACAAAAGCTCCTGAAAGAAACATGGAAAGGAAAAACCATTACCAGCCACCACAAAACACAGCAAAATATAAAGACCAGTGACAGTATGAGAAAACTGCATCAACGAGTGTGCAAAATAACCAAATAGCATCCTATATGCAGAGACACACATGGGCTCAAAATAAAGGGATGAGGGAATACTTACCAAGCAAATGGAAAGCAAAAGAAAACAGGGGTTGCAATCCTAGTCTCTGACAAAACAGAATTGAAACCGGCAAAGATAAAAAAAGACAAAGAAGGCATTACATAATGGTAGGGGGAACAATTAAACAAGAAGAGTTAACTATCCCAAATATATATGCACCCAATACAGGAACACCCAGATTCATAAAACAAGTTCTTAGAGATCTGAATAAAGGCTGAAACTGCCACACAGTAATAGTGGGGAACTTTAACCACCCCATTGTCAGTATTAGACAGATCAGCGAGACAGAGAATTAACAAGGATATTCAGAACTTTAATTCAGCTCTGAATCAAGTGGACCTAGTAGACATCTATAGAACTCTCTACCCCAAATCAACAGAATATATGTTCTTCCCAATGCCACATGGCACTTATTCTAAGATCGGCCACATAATTGAAAGTAAAATACTTCTCAGCAAGTGCAAAAGAACAGAAATCATGACAAAAATTCTCTCAAACCACAGTGCACTCAAATTGGGATTCAGGATTAAGACACTCACTCAAAACCACACAATTACATGGAAATTAAACAACCTGCTCCTGAGTGACTCTTGGGTAAATAATTAAATCACAGCAGAAATCAGTAAGTTTTTTGAAACCAATGAGAACAAAGGGACAATATACCGGAATCTCTGGGACACAGCTAAAGCAGTGTTAAGAGGGAAATTTATAGCCCTAAATATTCACATCAGAAAGCTAGAGAGAACTCAAATGAACACCCTGACATCACAATTAAAAGAGCTAGAGAGGCAAGAGCAAACTAATCCAAAAGCTAGCAGAAGACAAGATATAATTAAGATCAGAGAAGAATTGAAGGAGATAAAGACAAACAAAAAGCCTTCAAAAAAATCAATGAATACTGGAGTGGTTTTTTTTTTAATTAACAAGATAGATCCTAACTAGACTAATAAAAAACAGACAGAAGAATAAAATAGACACAATAAAAATGATAAAGGGAATATCACCACTGACCCCTCAGACATATAAACTACCATCAGAAAATATTATAAACATCTATACACAAATAAGCCAGAAAATCTATAAGAAATGGATAAACTCCTGGACACATGTCTCCTCCCAAGACTAAACCAGGAAGAAGTCAAATCCTTGGATAGACCAGTAACAAGTTCGGAAATTGAGGCAGCAATTAATCACCTACCAACCGAAAAAAGTGCAGGACCAGATGGATTCAAAAATGAATTCCACCAGAGATACAAAGAGGAGCTGGCACCATTCCTTCTGAAACTACTTCAAAGAATTGAAAAGGAGGGACTTCTTCCTAACTCATTTTATGAAGCCAACATCATCCTGATACCAAATCTGGGAAGAGACACAACAAAAAAAGAAAACTTTGGGCCAATATCGCTGATAAACATTGATGCAAAAAACCTCAGTAAAATACTGGCAAACCAAATCCAGTAACACAACAAAAAGCTTCTCCATCACGTGCAAGTCAGCCTCATCCCTAGGATGCAAGGCTGGTTCAACATACGCAAATCAATAAACATAATCCATCACATAAACAGAACCAAAGACAAAAACCACATGATTATCTCAATAGACGCAGAAAAGGACTTTGATAAAATTCAACATCACTTCATGTTAAAAAGTCTCAACAAAATAGGTATTGATGGAACATATCTTAAAATGAGAGCTTTTTATGACAAACACACAGCCAATATCATATTGAATGGACAAAAGCTGGAAACATTCCCTTCAAAAAGTGGTACAAGATAAAGGTGCCCTCTGTCACCACTCCTATTCAATATAGTATTGGAAGTTCTGGCCAGGACAATCAGGCAAGAGAAAGAAATAAAGCATCTTCAAATAGGAAGAGAAGAAGTCAAATTTTCTCTGCTTGCAGATGACATGATTTTATATTTAGAAAATCCCATCATCTCAGCTCAAAAACTCCTTGAGCAACTTCAGCAAAGTCTCAGGATATAAAATCAAAATCATTCCTTTACACCAAAAATAGGCAAGCAGAGAGACAAATCATAAATTAACTCCTATTTACAATTGCTACAAAGAGAATAAAATACCTAGGAATATAAGCTAACAAGGGGTGTGAAAAGTCCCTTGAAGGAGAATTACAAATTGCTGCTCAAGGAAATAAGACAGGACACAAGCAAATGGAAAGAAATTGTATCCTCATGGATAGGAAGAATTAATATCATGAAAATGGCCATACTGCCCAAAGTAATTTATAGATTCAATACTATTCCCATCAAACTGCCATTAAAATTCTTCTCAGAATTAGAAAAAAATATTTTAAGTTTCATATGTAATCAAAGAAACCCAAATAACCAAGACAATCCTAAAGAACAAGGACAACATTGGAGGCATCACACTACCTGACTTCAAACTTTACTTTAAGGATGCAATAACCAAAACAGCATGGTACTGGTATCAAAACAGACACATAAATAAATGGAGCAGAACAGAGACCTCTAAAATAACACCACATATCTACAACCATCTGATATTCAACAAACCTGACAAAAACAAGCAAGAGTAAAAGAATCTTCTATTCAGTAAATGGCACTGGGAAAACTGACTAGCTATATGTAGAAAACTAAAACTGGATCCCTTCCTTACACCTTATATAAAAATTAACTAAGATGGATCAAAGATTTAAATGTAAAACCCAAAACCATAAAACCCCTAGAAGAAACCCTAGGCAATACCATTCAGGACATAGGTATGGGCAAATACTTCATGACGAATGCCAAAAGCAATTGCAACAGAAGCCAAAATTGACAAATAGGACCTAATTAAACTAAAGAGCTTTTGCACAGCAAAAGAAATTATCATCTGAACAGGTAACCTACAGAATGGAAGAAAAAAATTTCAATCTATCCATTTGACAAAGGTCTAATATCCAGAAGTTACAGGGAAATTAAACATTTACAAGAAAAGAACAACTCCATCAAAATGTGGGCAAAGGATCTGAACAGACACTTCTCAAAAGAAGACGTTTACATGGTAAACAAACATATGAAGAAAAGCTCAGCATCACTCATCATCCGAGACATGCATATCAAAACCACAATGAGATACCATCTCACACCAGTCAGAATGTCCTTCATTAAAAAGTCAGGAAACAACAGATGCTGGAGAGGCTGTGGAGAAATAGCAACACTGTTACACTGTTGGTGGGATTGTAAATTAGTTTAACCATTGTAGAAGACAGTGTGGCGATTCCTCAAGGATCTAGAACCAGAAATATCATTTGACCAGGAATCCCATTACTAGGTATGTATTCAAAGGAATATAAATCACTCTACTATAAAGATACATGCACACGTACGTTTATTGCAGCACTATTTATAATAGTAAAGACATAGAACCAACCCAAATCCCTGTCAATGATATAATGGATAAAGAAAATGTGGCACATATACACCATGGAATATTATGCAGCCATAAAAAGAAACCAGATTATGTCCTTTGCAGGGACATGGATGAAGCTGGAAGCCATCATCCTTAGCAAACAAACACAGGAACAGAAAACCAAGCACCACATGTCCTCATGCATAAGTGGGAGTTGAACATTGAAAATATACAGACACAGAGAGAGGAACAACACACACCATGGCCTTTGTGGGTGGGATGTGAGGAGAGGACGGGTCAGAAGGTATAGCAAACCACCATGGCACATGTATAGCTATGTAACAAACCTGCATGTTCTGCACACGTGTCCCATTTTGTTTTTTAGAAGAAAAAAAAGAATCAGTTGATAAGAAACAATTAAAAGTACATACGTTGCTATTTGTTTTTTGTAAAATATAGCTGTCTCATGTAGAAAGCTACCTTATTAACTATGTGTTGTACTCTATGAACACTGACTCTTGATACCATAGGCCCAGATAACTTCTTTGGCAATCATGAAAGTCTTCCTTAATGTAAGAAGGGAAAATATGTCCTAAAGAATGATTAAGTGCATATAATTTATTGAGAATTATATACATTATATTTAACAGTTAATAAATTTTCTAAAACACTTAAAATACCCAGAGATACGCTATGAACCTGAAACTAATTTCTCAACTTTCCTAACTAGATTGTTTCATATTACAGGCTCATCTTGGTATCTTCTGTTTTCATTAATTATTATAAATGGACAAATAAAAATCATATATGTTTATTATGCACAGCATGATGTTTTGATATATAGGTATACATTGTGGAATGGTTAACAAGGTAATTAACACATGCATTACCCCATATATTTATCCTTGGTGATTTTCAAGAACATAATACATTGTTATTAACTATAGTAACTATGTTTTATACTAGATCTCTTGAAATTATTTCTTCTAACTGAAATGTTTTATATATATAACATATTTTTAAAATAGATTTTCTATATATATATATATATATATATATATATATATATATATATATAACTGTATTACTTTGTCTTTATACTACTATAAAGAATTATCTGAGACTGGATAATTTTTTTTTGTTTTTTTTGGAAATACTCTGAATCTCAGGCTGGAGTGCAGTGGCGTGATCTCAGCTCACTTCAACCTCTGCCTCCCAAGCTTAAGTGATTCTCCTGCCTCAGCCTCCTGAGTAGCTGCAATTACCAGTGTGTGCCACCATGTCCAGCTTTTTTCTATTTTTTGTAGAGTTGGGGTTTTGTCATGTCTCTCAAGCTGGTCTCAAACTCCTGAGCACAAGAGATCCTCTCACCTCGGCCTCTCAAAGTGCTGAGATTAAAGGTGTGAACTACAATGCCCTGTCTGAAACTTGGTAATTTATAAAGAAAGGAGGTTTAATTGACTCACAGTTCTACATGGCTGGGGATGCCTCAGGAAACTTACAGTCATTGCAGAAAGTGAAGGAGAAGACAGCAACTTCTTCAAAAGGCAGCAAATTAGAGATAGAATGAGGGTAAAACTGCTAAACACTTTTAAATCATCAGATTTCATGAGAACTCAGGAAACTGCCCACGTGATCCAATGACCCACACCTGTTCCCTCCCTGAACACCTGGGGATTACCATTCAAGATGATATTTGAGTGGGGACACACAGCCAAACCATATCAATGCTCATGCCATCTGCAGATGGCAACAATTTAACTTCTTTTCTGATTAGGAATGACTTTTATTTCTTTATCCTAATAAAAATAACTTAATCGTTCTGATGAGGATTTTCAGTATGATGTTAGGAAGTAGTGACAAGAGTGGACTTTCTTGTCTTGTCTTGTTCTTGATCTTAGAAGAAAAGTTTTCAACTTTTTATCATGGAGTATGATAGCTGAGATGTCATATATGCTCTTTATTATGTTGAGGTACATTTATTCTGTACCTAATTTGTTTAGACCTTTTATCATGAAAGAATGTTAAATTTTGTCTAATGCTTTCCTGGATCTGTTAAGATGATTATATGGTGTTCTTCATTGTGCTAATGTGGTTTTTCACATTTAGAGATTTACATATATTGAACCAGGCTTGTATGCCTGGAATACATTGTACTTAATCATGATGAATGATCTTTTAATATGTTGTTGAATTCAGTTTGATGCATTTTACTAGAGATTTCTGCATCTATGTTCATTAGATATATTGGCCTGCAATTTTCTTTTTTTGTCATGTCCTTGTCCAACTTTGGTATCAGAGTAATGCTGATCTCATAAAATGAGTTTGGAAGGATGTGATCATCTATAATATTTTTGGAAGAGGATTGACATTAGATCTTTTACAGGCTGGTAGATTTCAGAAATAAAACTATCAGGTACTGAGTTTCCTTTGGTGGGAGGGTTGTTATTACTGATTCAGTCTTTTTAGTTATTATTGATCCATTCAGACTTTCTCTTTCCTCATCATTCAGTCTCCGCTGCTTGTACATATTTAGGAATGTATCCATTTTTTCTAGGTTATCCAATTTGTTGATGTATCATTGTTCATAGTAGTTTCATAATCCTTTGTATTTCTATGTCATGAGTGGTAGTATCTCCTCTGTCATTTTAGATTTTATTTATTTGAGTCTTTTTTTTCCTTCTTAGTCTAGCTGAAGGTTTTCAGTTGTGTTTATCTTTTAATAAACCCAACTCATAGTTTCATTGATTATTTTCTGTTGTTTTTCTACTCTCTATTTCACTTCTTTTGTTTGGATCCTTACTCCTTCCTTCCTTCTACTAACTTTAGGTCTAGTTTGTTCTTTTTCCAGTTCCTTGAGGAACAACCATTAAGTTGTTTATTTGAGTTTTTTTTTTTTTAATAATGTAGGCATTTATTGCTACAGACTTTCCTTATATAACTGCCTTTGCTGTATCCCATAAGTTTTGGTATGTTTAGTCTTATTTGACCCTTTGGGAGACTGGAGAATATTGTTTAATTTCCATGTATTTGTGAACTTTTAAAAATTTCGTCCTGTTACAGATTTTTAGGTTCATACCATTGTGATCAAAAAAGATATTTGATATGATTTTGATCTTAAATTCGTTAAGACATATTTTGTGGCCTAATATATCATCTATTTTGGAGAATGTTCTGGTGCACTTGTGAAGAATTTGTATTCTTCTTCTGGTGGATGAAATGTTATATATATGCCTGTTAGGTCTATTTTGTCTAAAGTGTAGTGTATCTCCTGTGTTTCCTTATTGATTTTGTTTCTGCATGATCTGTCCTTTGCTGAAATGAAGTATTGAAGTTCCTTGTGTTATTGTATTGCAATCTGTTTCTCCCTACAGATTGATTAATACTCACTTTAAGTATTTAAGTGCTCCAATGTGAGCTGCATATATACATATATATATATATAAACACACATACACACATTTATATATATATAATACAGATATATACATATACAGATATATATGTATTCTATATATATAGTATATGTAAAATCTATATTATATATATGGATATATATTAGATTATATACAATCTTCATATTTCCTGATAAATTGACATTCTTATTATATATTGACCTACTATGTCTATTTTTGTAGATTTTGACTCAAAAATTATTTTTCTCTAATATATATAGCTACTGCTGCTTTTTTGTGGGGTTCCATTTGCATAGAATATATTTTTTTATTTTTGAGACAGGTCTCATTCTGTCATCCAGGCTGGATTGCAGTGGCATGATCTCAGCTCACTGAAACCTCCTTCTGGGTCAAGTGATTCTTCTGCCTCAGCTTCCTGGGTAGCTGAGATTACAGCTGTGTGCCACTATGCCAAGATAATTTTTTCTTTTGTATTTTTAGTAGAGATGAGGCTTCATCATGTTGGCCAGGCTGGTTTCAAACTCCTGGACTCAAGCAATCCACCGGCTTTGGCCTCCAAAGTACAGGTGTGGGCCACTGTACCTGGCCTCTTTTCCTATTTCTTCCCTTTAAATCTCTATATTTCCCTAAAAGTAAATTAATCTCTTACAGGCAGTACATAGTTGTGTTTTTCCATTTTTATCTGTTCAGCCACTCTGTGACTTTCGATTTGAGAAATTAATTGAGTTATATTAAAGGTAACTATGGTCATATACTGCATAATGAAATTGTCATCAACAACAAACCATATATACAATGAAGTTCTTGTAAAAGTGCAGTATCATATTTATACTGTACCTTTCCTATGTTTAGGTATGTTTAGATACACAAATACTATTGTGTCACAATTGCCTATAGGGTTTAGTATGTTAACGTGCTGCACAGGTTTTGTAGCCGATGAGATGTAGTTATACTATATAGTTTAGGTGTGTGGTAGGCTAAACCATGTAGGTCTGTGTAAGTACACTCTATGATGTTTGCACAACAACAAAATCACCTAAAAATATATTTCCTAGATTGTGTCTCCATTGTTAAGAGTTATATGATTGTATTAAAATTCTGATAGATTAATAATTATTATTGCCATTTTGGTGATTGTTTTCTGGTTGTTTTGTAGATACTTATTTTTTTCCGTCTCTTGTTGTCTTCCATTTTTATGGATGATTTTCTCTAGTTGTGCTTTGAATCCTTATACTTTAATATTTTTAAACATGTTTAGTGTATCTGTGGAATTTTGCTTTGTGGTTACCACAAAGCTTACATAAAATATCTTAGTTATAATGAGCTATTGTAAGCTGGTAATAACATAACTTTGATTGCATTGAAAACATTTTGACTCCATTTAACCCGCATAATTTATGTTTTGATGTCACAGTTTACATTTTTTATACTGTGTGTTTCTTAACAAATTTTCATAGTTATCATTATTGTAAACAGTTTTATCTTTTAACCTTGATACTCATCAGAATATTTAATATCCAGCCATTGAGAAAGATTATTTCATCACACCAAAGCTTATAGTAACATTCATAAACAATTCTTAGTCTTTTGGTGAGCAAATACACAAAGTTCGTCTTCAACAAATACTTAAATGTCTTATCCTCACATCATGCCACTCTTCTAATTACTGTGCATAGATTGGAAAGTAAAAACTGACCAAAAACCTACCACTGAGACTGAATTTTAGCTTCAAACACAGACAACAAGTTGTGGGCATGCTTTCTCCAATGTCTTTCTCCTTTCACAAACAGGAATAAGAGGATTCTGAGGCTGTAGGTCACAATGGAACCACAAGTGGATTCCAGAACAAGGAATTCAGTCTTTAAATCAACATACAGAAGAAACCTGCATGCCAACAAGAGGTGCTCATCATGGATATCATATAAAGGAGAAATAAATTTCTATTGCTTTAGGCCCATTAAATTCAGTGTGCATTTGTTTTAGCAAGCTAGTGATGCATTTTATCCTTCTCCAATATCAGTTTTCCAATATAAACTTAGATAAAAATTTGAGATCTTTTTTTATTCCCAACGAGACAGTTCAAATCAGTACTTTGTCTTGCTGGTTCAAATACCTCTAATCCTATAGAAGTAAAGCTACGTAAAGGAAAACCTGTCAAAATTTCTACATTTCTGTTTCCCTTATGTATCACCTTCATTCATACTCTCAGGGGAAATACTTAAAAATGTTCTAAGATTCACCATTGACTTAAAAAAGATTCTCTCGCTTGATTTCTACTGTAACAAAATATTGTTGTTAAGAAGAGGACATTTTTAGACTCAATTTAATGATTTCTTGTGAACAATTAAATAAAAAATAATGGAAAGTTTGAAGTAGCAAATGTTATGTTCTGAGAAGCATATCAACTTACTGAGAAACAATTTTTCTATAACTTTAGTAGTTATAAATATTAGGAAAGTTTCTTAACTTTGGTTCTTACTTTTTTCCTTTTTATAGTGAAGTTTTAAGTATAGATTAGTGACTTTTAACAATTTTATGCCTTATATTTATGTATATGCATATATATATTAGCTATATACATATCTATTAGAATATATATCAATAAATTTATATTTCTTATGTATCTAGATTTAGGAATTTTTCTGTGTATGTTTAATACAAGTATGAATATTGGGAGTCACATAGGGCAGTAGTTGGTGAAAGATAAAGTGGTATTTTATAACCCCACTCACTTTCTCTTTTCCTGAAATGTTTAAACTCCTTCCTAGACTAAATTACAATACTGAAAAAGAGAACATGTTGAAGTGCATTGTATTTGTAAAGTCTTATCATTGCATGGATAAAAATTCTGCAAATAAGTGGAAATGCATCAGAATTGTGTCCCTCATCTATTTGCACTGGGGATTTAACAATTACATTAAAATAGGTTAGGGATTCATAAATCTTCTTACACTTTTTTTCTTTTTCTACCTTTCCTGAATTACTCCCTTTGTTTTCTTCTAGCCTACATATTTTTTAAGGGTTTGGTAAGTATTGAAATTTCCTTTGATATTGAAAATTTCAGTCACTAGAATTCTAAAAAGCACTGTACCAGCCAGTTTGGGCTTTAGAAATTCTGTTAAGATGGTGCTAACAATTTCATTAAGAACAGATGACTCAGAAGTGCAGATGAGTAAAAGCATTTTCTCCAACTTCATATCATGAAAAAAATGAGTTTATGTCATGGGTTCCAAAACTGGGTTCAGATAACAACCTTTTGAAGTGAATTTGGAGTGTCACAATGGAATCTGCAAGCTTCTCCCAACAAAAGAGATTTCTAAGTTGTTGCAAAGTAACTCTGTCCTTCACTTTTCTCGGAGAAAGGATTCCCATCTCTTCTGCCTCCAAACTTGTTTTCTTAAACAGATTATAGTAGAGCGTATCAGAAAAGGCTCTCCCACAAAAGTCAATTTTGTAAACATTTTTACAGAAGTCCTCTAAAGGGTAAACAAATAAGAAGTCTCCTCCACCTTACAGACGCTAATCTAAATTCATATTTAAGTACAGTAAATAAAATCTAGCCACCAAATTGAGGCTTTTGTACTGATATACTGACACAATCTTAAACCATTTCAATAAGAATTACGTAATCCTATCTATAAGTCATCAAAGCAGTCTAAATAATAAAAATAATGTGTATTGCTTAAAATGTAATAATATGTAATAGAAAAATCATAATTATATTTCTCATGAAAATTCAAAGTAGGCAATGATTTTTTTCTCAACTACTACCTATTTATGTAACTATTATATAATTTGAATTGCTAACAAATTGTTTAGTAGATATTTGTGAACCTGAAGATTCATGGGACTCTCATAAATTTGAGAGTTACTTACAATAGGAAAGATACATGCAAAAAAATTGTTATGCTTTTATAATACCAATTAAATATAAGAATTTGTTCTATTGTTTCATGTAAAAATAATTTATTGCTTAGCATAATTGTTTTAGGATAAAGTATGAAGAGAAAACACTCATTTGGAAATATTTAACAGAATTATCTTTCTTCCCTGTTCTTTTCACAACAAAACCCTAACATGCTAATGTCTGTTTTAATGATTAACATCCCAGAAGAGATTTAAATTCAACTTTATTTTTATCCTTATTATTTTTGAGTTCTATTAGTGTTTGGGGATATGCTCTATAATAAGCATGAGCATGTTTTACTCATAGGAGTATACATCCTCTCTTCTTTCTAGAGAATTTGAAATTGTTTTTATCAATTGAGGCTCAGGGCTTCTCCATTTTTTCTTTTCTTTTCCTTTTTTTTTTTTGAGATGAAGTCTCTTTCTGTAGCCAAGGCTAGAGTGCAATGGTGTGATCTTGACTCACTGCAACCTCCACCGCCCAGGTTCAAGCAATTCTCCTGCCCCAGCCTCCTGAGTAGCTGGGATTACAGGTGCATGCCACCACACCCAGCTAATTTTTGTATTTTTAGTAGAGATGGGGTTTCACCATGTTGGTCAGGCTACTCTCAAACTCCAGACCTCATGATCTGCCTGCCTCGGCATCCCAAGGTGCTGGGATTACAGATGTGAGCAACTGTGCTGGGCCAGCTTCTTCTTTTAAGACCCCCCACCAATATCCAAAAAATGGAATAACACAGTGCCTCAATGCTTTAAACTATTTGCAGAGAAGAAAAGGGCAGGAAACTCATGGTCCTGAGGTTGTTGGGAATTAGTGTAACTCACCTGAATGACTTTTCTGTTCTTTATTGTTTCCTTTGTCCTTCTCTAACTTGTATTCCCTTTTCTTCTGTTTCTATGTTTGTAGTATGAATAAAAAGGCATGTATCTTTCTGTTTTCTTGGTCTGGACATTTCTCATCTTTAATGATTTGCATGTTTTGAATAATCTAGCTTCACTGAATGACTGTAACCCCTATAAAGGCAGACAGCTTTCAAGCCTATGTAGCGTACAGCATGTGGTAGAAACTCAGTAGATGAGTTCAATGAATTATTGAGGCAGGCAGTTATCAAGTTGTAATTACAAATTATACCTGGGTAAGAGTTTGGGTCCCTCTTGTTATACATATTTGACACCACATCAGAGGTTTAGTTCTTTTGGATTAGAATGTGTTCCAGTCTTTCAGGCAGTATTTTATTTTTTTTGGAACAGAATCTTGCTCTGTCGCCCGGTGCCAGGCTGGAGTGCAGGGGTGCAATCTCGACTCACTGCAACTTCGGCCTCCCAGGTTCAAGCAATTCTCCTGCCTCAGCCTCTGGAGTGGCTGGGACGATAGGTGTGCGCCACCATGCCCAGCTAATTTTTGTGTTTTAGTAGTGACGGGATTTCACCATATTGGCCAGGATGGTCTCGATCTTTTGACCTCGTGATCCACCTGCCTCGGCCTCTCAAAGTGCTGAGATTACAGGCGTGAGTCACCACGCCTGGCCCAGATGTTATTTTATCCTAAAAATTTATCAGGATCTTGTTCAGACTTTTAGGTAAATTTGTGACACTGACTGTATTAAACAGACACTGGAGGATAAAATGTGTGAAATTCAGTGTAACTGCTCAGTATTGATGAGGAAATTGATAAAATGGTAGGTGTAGGAACCAGAAGAAAAGAACATTACTCCAACAGAACAAGAAACACAAAAAGCATCAAACTAAAATATGTACTTCTCACTTCTTCGCTAGACTGCCACAGGTCTTCTGGAAAATCTGGATAAGTGATTTGGCTACTTTATGATTCATTCAGAGTTAAGGAGGCAATTAATTCATCAGTCGTTTTCCAAGGTCATTTATAGACCCTAGAAAATCTGTTAAAACTTCTATATCTGAGTTTTCTTTATTCCTCTTCCAAAATAGACCACATTTTAGAGCAAATGGATGAACTTTTCTGAACCTCAGCTGTAAAATGGGTAAATATGTTTAATAATATGAAGTATCTCAAAAAGTTATAATGAGTAAGTGAGTTAATAAAGTACCTGAATATGGCTATACTAGGAACCAAATAAATGTCAGTTATTATTATTAATATTAATTTCATCAATGTTATGTTTGTTAAAATATTAAATATAACCATAAATTAAAGAGAAAGTTTGAGTTTAAAAAGTCTCCTTTTATATGGTCTAAATGCTAAGCTAGTACAATATAAATGATTTGTCAAGTGGGGGGTTGAGTCATTCAGAATAAGAAGAACATAGTTCAGGGTCAAGGTCAAGGGACATGTTGAGAAGAGAAGGAATGCAGTTGAAAGTATTAAAGACATCATTTTCCTATTTCATGACTGAGCCCTGCCTGGCCTTACCACTAGGGGAAAGACTCTGGAATATACCCACTAGCTATCATGCTGCCAAACTGTACAGTGGAGGTAATTCATTCAAGGCAAAGAAAATGAAGACTAATTTATTTAAGCCTTTAGCGTTTAACATTTTTATCAAAACTTTTCAAAAGCTTTAGGTAGGAAGTCTGTGTTGGCTGCCTTTTCAGTTTCTTCCTAAGTATGCCTATAGGAACAGTAGATACTGTGAAAATCACAATATTTTGGAAAGGAAATGGAATGAGTGAATCAGAAAACATATTTGGGAGGCAGAGTATTGGGAGCACAGCACAATCTTGATAAAAAGTATTTTTAATTTCAAAATTGTTTTTAAGGGTGAAAAAGCTCTCAGAGATGTGGGAAGCTGCTTTGAAAAGAAAGCATGACTTTAAAAAGAAATTTGTGTGAATATGAGGGCAAAAAAATCTTTAATATCATGTCAAATAGTGAGAAGCATTGACTGGGTAATATACAACCAATTAAGGAGATACAAAAAATGAAATATTCATTGACATATACTAGACAATGATTATGAAGTTATCCCATTTCAAATTTAGAGTAGTTATATTCCAGAATAATTGCTAATCTATAAGACTACTGTTGGGATTTATCATCTGTCACTCAGAGTATTGACATGACTTTCTTCAGAAAACTTAATGTAAACTTGACGGGGAAATAGGGTATTGAATTTTCTGACAAATAAGTGATGATTTACATTGCTTTAAGACTCTCTAGTTCTTTATATAATGACTGTGCTCAGGGAATAAAAGAAGGCAAACATGAAGGAATTCAGGCATTAACTATAGTAAAATAAATATAATACTCTTGGTATCTATGTTATCTTTAAAAATGTTAATTTCTTCTTTTCTCTCTGTCTACTGTAAAAGTAGATCCTTTGCACATTTGAAAACCCACTGTCATGGCTTAATTCTTTCATTATTTAACCTTCAAAGATGTGTGTACTTTCACTTCTAAAACCAGTATTAAAATGCCTCATCTAGAGGGGTATAATGGGAATTAAATACTAAAATTTGTTTCAAGATCTTTTAAAGTAACATGTTCTTCCAGCACTTAATTTTGAATTTTTTCATCCATGGAACTTATATACTTATTTATAATTTTATTTTCCTCTTATTCTATGTATACAAGGTGCTTGATAAATCTTACTTTGTTGAGGTTCTGTTTTTTTGTCTTTTATTTATCTGTTATGACGTAGAAGGCTTGTGAGTTTATCTCATTTATTTTGTGAGGGGATTCTGGTGTACTCTTTTGTTCATACTGTTTATTTGGAGATTGTTAAAAATTTGATTGAGTCTCATTAGGAAAAAAAGTATAAGATCAATTGTGTGTTTTTTCAGGTCCGAAGGAGACAAACCCACTTAAGGATTATCTAAGGGGATATGCTTTGCTCTCATTATTCTTTACGGTTGAGTAAAAGTCCATTTGACAAAATTATATTTTAACATGTAGTTTTTATCTGTAATGATGCTGGTACTTTCTGTAGAGTAGAAAATATAACTACAAAGGTTTAATTTTATTGCCCCAGAGGAGAGTAACCACTTTTCAGATTTTCTTTTTAATCTCACCCAATATTTTTCTTACAAAATTTATTTATAAATTGCCTATAAATATCTAGATCTTCAAATATTTTTTGAACCAGGACATTTTATGACTTCACCTATTAATTAGTGAAATGAATAAAATATTTGATATAGATTCTGCTTATGTTTATGAAAGTCATGAATATTTATCTTCTTAAGAGTTGTACTTTCCCAGTGTTGTAGGCCCAAGGTTGGGGTGGGTATAGATTTGCAGGCTTCTTATGTTCTTCTATTCAATGCTACAGACAAAAATAAAAAGTGTTCTCAATACCAAGACAGAAGATTATATTTGCTCAAAGATGGTAGAGATTACAAAACTTGAATAAGGAAAATACAATTTTGGTGAAATAAATTATAAATATTTAAAAAAGTTATTTGTAAAACTGATGTAATTTTAATTGGAGAACTAATCTTGCTGAGATAGGACCTAATAAAGTATGGAATAGGAAACAGATAAAATATGAATATGAGTAACAATGTAACTCATTTGATTAATATCAGAGAATGGCAAATTATTATGATTATTTTTTACATTTATAGTTTGTCAATTTAATAGAAAAACTGAGTCAATTTCTTGAAAATGGCAAACTATCAAAACTCAAGTGAAATGAAATCAACAATCTAAATAGTCCTACAACCATTGAATTTGTAATTTTAAAGCTCTCAAAAGCTCTCAAAGAAGATATTTCCAGGTACAGATGATTTTTTAAAATTTTTGTCCAAAGGAATTCCACATGCTACTTAAAAATTAAAACAGAATAATAATACCTGAACACTTAATGATGTTCTTTAATTTTACTTTTCTAAAATTAAAAAAAAAATGCTGAAAAAGCAAATGAACAAACAAACAAAAGCCTCAAGAGACTTGGAAAGGGCTCTTCAATTCAACATTTAATTCCTGGTTTGATTTTATCTCCAGGTGGTGATAATGGTAGTCTGGCTGCCACAAATTGAAAAACTATCTTTTCCCAGCCTGGAGGCTTTGTTACAGTGGGGCTGACAGAAACAAATTAGCATGCCCATTGAGTACAGAAGACTGAACAGAGGAGAAACTATGACAATTATTTTAATATTCAGTTTTTCTCCAATTTAGGGTTGTAGTTGAGATGAAAAGAAAAAATAAAAATCCATGATCTTTTAGGAAAAATCAGTTTCAACACTCCTTGTGACTATATTTCTCTTTTTAATTGATTGTATTCAATAATTAGAATAGATCTGTAACCTAAAGCAGCCCGAGACTAAGGAGAAAAGTCCTGGCAATTCAAGTGCATTCTGCTCCCATTCAGGAAATGGTAATCACAGTAATCTGAACAAGCACACTTTATTTCAAGACAGAAGAAAGTAGAATTATTCTTTGGTAGTCAGTAAAATAAATATAATGTTTTGTGAACTGATACCACCATATATGAATAATTGTAGACTATCAATCTACTAAGATTAAAACCATCAAGGGGTTCAGGATTTCTACAAGCATTTTCTTTTGAGATCATTGACAATAATAGCAAAGAAAGGTTAACTAATCAAACCGTACTCTCTTCTGTCCCAGGTTCTCTGTCTGATCTTTTCATGCTACTTAAAAAAATGTCTACACAGATTCAATGTTAAATAATTTTTTGTGACTTTCCAGAAGATTGCTTTAGTTTTGTAATAACACATTTGCATTGATAGAACATATGAGTTTATTTTCCTTATAAAATGTAATCCAACTTTGATTTACTTTCTACAAGGTACATTTATTTTTATCCTTAGGAAAAAAAGCATTTTTAACTCAGATAATTCTAGTACTCAGCCGGAAATGATTATTCCTGATTAACTACCTTCCCACACTTTGACTTCCATAACTAAGTGTATTACTTGGATTCACATTCAAACGTTATTGAGTTTTCTCCTTTTGTAAAAATTATATTTTTAAAAGAGTTAACCACTTTTATAATATTATTGAGATATTTAACCCTTTGAGCTATGAAACTCTTATGTACAGTGAATAAAATATTTGGAACAGACAAATGGCTAAGCCAGTTAAGTTCTCAATGTCCCGTTCAGAGTTGGTAATGTCACCTGTTAAGTCAGCCACTGCAAGATAACACAAGTGCTCATCTTCATGCTATTTTCTGAATGTTTATTAATAAAACAATTATTTGAGACCATTTTAATATACCTTCTTCTAATCCCTCCATATTAAATAAAAGCATCAAATATACATTATTGTATTTAACATAGATCTAAAATACAGACCCAGAAAAACTGTTCTTAGTTTCCTAATAAATGGAGACCTCTAAGGGACTTATTTTCTATGACTATAATTTCACAGATGTGATGATTGCCTTTGTTTATGGTAAACATAATTTAATAGCGCTAATTACATGTTTGCAGTTGTAGCTGAGAGAGATTTAAATTGGAATGGGAGACAAAAGGGGAAGAGTTGAGTGAAATGTAAACCTCATGGCAGACAGCTGTGATATGTTGTTTGATACTTCCTTGGGAGGACATTGAAGCCTCCTGAACTGGTTCCGGTATGTTTTAACCAAATAGAGTTAAGATGAGCATTTGTGCCATAATGCAGTGGCTGACTTAAAGAATGACATCACCAAATCTGAAAGGGGTTCATTGAGAAATTAAACGATTTAGTTATTTGTGTCTGTGTCCTTTTTTGGGGAGAAAAATAAGCAGGTGTATGATAGTGACTGCAATTATTTAGTCATTATAAATCTACTGGGGCCAATGCAACATGCACTTTAGAAAAGTGACTTGATATAGAAGAGTAGATAATAACACCTCAGCATCTATTCCCCCATTTAACAAAAATAATTACATAAATACATCAACATTCATTCATTCACTAAATAAATACGTACTGTAAAGTGAATATAATGTAGTAGGCATTGCTTGCTGCTAGAAAAACTGAGTTGATTATGAAGTTGACAAACTAACAGAAAGTATAGCTAAGCACACATGAAACTATAGTGAGATATAAAGATTGTCATAATAAGAACATAACATGGGAACATGAAGCTGTATTGGGGGCTCCTAACACAGTGAGAAGGTCCAGGGAAAACCTCCATGGTGAGAGAAGAGTAACCTTGGAAGTTGAAGCACATAAGGATGAATTTAGGAAAAGGGAAGGAAATATATGCTAGAGAGAAAGAAAATAAGGAGTGAAATTGTGCAGAACCTTTTTTTTTTCTCACCATTACAGTGAACATTTGGAATAGGTAACGGAGATAGAGGTAGAAAAGAGCAAATGAAATTGTTCAGCAATTTTTTTTCTCATTAGTACAGTAGACATTTGGGATAGACAAGCAGGAAGAGGCTAGAGAGAAATTCAAGACTAAATTGTCAGGAATTTCTGAAGGTCATATTTACATATTAGGATTTTATCTACTATCATTATAAGATGTTAATCATGCAGTAATATGTTCATATTCGTGTCAGAAAGGTCTCTCCTAAAATTATGGAGAATGAACTCAATGTAAGGAAGAATAAAGGGAAGAACATAAATTAGAAGGTTATTGCAGCAGTACATGAAAGAAACGGTAAGGGTGAAAGTGAAATGAATAGAGTGGGAGCAGGGATTTGAGATAAATTACATGCCAAAATGACAAGACTTCGTTGTTTACTGAATGTAGATAATAAAGGATAAGAAAGAAATAAGAATTATATTCAGACTTTCAGTTTGATAAATGAGAGGAAGGTAGTATTATTGAAAATGCGTGCAGGTTCACTGGGATTAATGAAAAGTAAGTTCAGGACTGTAGGTACTGAGTTTGAGATACTACCTGATATCCACTTGAAATGAGCAGGAAACAAATAAATACGTTGTTATTTCTTTTACGAAAAATTCTGGGCAAGAGAGCAATTTTGGAGATGACATGTAATATTTGTAATTTAGACTTTGGAAGTGAATCAAATTGACCAGATGGAGTATACAGGCCTGAAGAACATTCTGATTTAATTACAAGTAAGAAAAAACGAGATAGCATAAAATGAGAAGAAAAACACGTGTAGTATGGTGCCATGAAAGTGAAAGAGGATTCAAGGGAAGTTTTCCAGAGTGTCAAATGTTGCCAAAGCAAAACACTGTAGGGATGAGAACTGTCCATGGTAATGGTGTCTGGTTGCAGCGATAAGATGAATTTAGTGTATGGTGATGTAAAACAAAAATCATAGTGAATTTAGTAATTAATAGGAAATTGAGAAAGCAAGAACAGTAAGTATAAACAATATACCTTAAAACAAGTTGGCTGTTAAAAAATAAGTGGCACTATGGTGTCTGGAAGACACAAAGAAACTGAGTTTTAAAAACTGCTTAAAATTCAGACAAATAAGTGTCATGACCACATCTGTTTAATAACTAAGTCCTTCTATAAATTCACTTAATCCATGCTATCACCCGTGTGATAGTTCATGATATAATTATCCTCAGATTAGAAATCTAGCTATTCAAAGGGAATCCCACATAGGATGACATTTTTGTCTTTGATTAACTAAAAATATCTTGAGAATTTGACACATAGTAGGTGCTTATAAATATTTCTTGAATGAATTAAGTCAATTGGCCAAGATCTTGCATCCAGCAAGTGATGGGACCAGATTGCTTCCCTGCATCCTTTCGCTTTGCTATGACTATCTACCAATCCCCTGATGGAAATTTTTGAAAAATGGTAATTTTTAAACAATGTGAATAATGATTAAAAAAAGAGGAATATAAATTGAGAAAATTATACTATCTAGGCAGTCAGACAAATGATGCCTCTCATATATTCAGGGCAGGGAACCTTAAGCATTTGTATTGTGGGAACATTAATGTCTTTATTAATCTAGCAATTAGTCATCTTGTTAGAAACAAGGCTCCCAGATGAATTCTCTGAAAGCAAGTGGAACTGGCATGATCAAGAATTTTTGACTTTAAATTCGAGAAATTGTGACTTGGAAATAAGTCAGCAAGAATAAAAATACAAAGTTTTACTCACATTCTCTTTCCCTAATAGTCCTAGTGACTCGTTTGTCTTCTTTTTGACAACTCTTAATTGTAATAAATGAGAAAATGTAATAATCAACTGTCACAGCTAAATATTCCTTAGTCAACATTTATATGTCAAAGATTATTTTATGAAATTTGTCAGGGTCCTGCAAATATTGTATTTTCTTTTTTTTCTTTTTTTTTTTTTTTTGTTCACTGAGATGCCTGGTTGGCTATATTTTGGCCACCCAAGTCCAAGGAGGCCAATTTACTTTTGCTGGGAAAGGGTGAAGGTAAATCCCTGAGAATCTCAAAGGTAGGAAGATTGGTCACAGTGGACCAGGGGACTAGTCAATAAAACATCCAATGGCAGGGACAGTTATAAGGTCCTTGATAAAATATTGCTTTTTGAAAAAGGATATTGAAAATACAAATATTGTATTTTCTCTCTAAATATCTCGTGTGTGTGTGTGTGTGTGTGTGTGTGTGTGTGTGTTTTAGATGTCAAATGTGGACAGTGTTCTAACATTATGTAATGTCTAAATATTCATGCTTAAGGCTTTGTCTGAAATAGAATGTTCTATCCTTTGGGTAACATACACATACATGTTGTGGAAGGTATGCTCAATGCCTCTCTGACCAAATTATCTAAGATTGTGTTTCTTGGCAGGCTTTATTTCCCCATATGTTGAGTAGATCCCTATGCCTAACTATATAAGTGTGTTTCAAGATACCAAAAAGCAGTAAGTCCACTGTTTGGACAGTACTTAGATGATCTCATGAGTAACAGGGGAGAGTTGGAATGGAGAGAAAAACACTTTTGTTTTGTTCTTTACATAATTTTTTATTTGACTTTATGTATTATATCTTTCTTTGTTTACCATTAGTGTTCTCACTAGACTGCAAATCCGTGAGGAGTAGGCACATTTGCTCTTTCTTATGCAATTCTGTTTCACTAATATTTTCAAGCCAATTTTGCCATTATTATGTCAATTGTGATCTAAGGTGAGATTTTAGAGCACCAGGATTAAAAAGTAAATTTCGGATCTAGTCAAAATTTACTTCTACTAGATGAGAATTTCATATCCATACCTTCAGCTAAAATGTACTAGTCACTCCATTCCAGCCCTTCCCTGTTACTCATGAGATCATCCAAATACTGTGCAAACAGTAGACTTAATGCTTTCTGGTACCTTGAAACACACTTAGTGTAGTTAGGTATAGGTTTCCATTCAGTCATATGAATGTTCCTTGTGCTAACTGGGAGACAAATGAGGGTCAAGCTCAGGTATATATCATTGGCTGGGTGTGCACAGTATAGCGTTAGGCATGTTATGTGTAATTAAGAAATATTTCCTGAATTAATGAGCTCTGGCTGGTTTGTGATCATCAAACTATGAAGATATAGTAAATAATAATGAGCCATCGCCTACTGAGAACCCATTATATATGAGGCACACGAGTGTTTAAAATGGATTTTATGACTTTATGCTCACAATAGCACTACAAGACTGAAAATATTGTCATTATTTTTAAACTAGAAATGTTATTTTGAGAAGTTAAGTACCCACTGTGGAAAATAATTTGGTAGTAGCAGGTCAGATTAAACATATACCTGTCTCTTGGAGCATTCATTCCATTCTTAATTAAATACCAAGTAATCATGTGCAACCCAAGGTATGTATATGACTATTCACATCACCACTGTTATCAATAGCCCTCAAATGGAAACAGTTCAAACATACGTTATTGTTAAAACAGAAAAAACTCATGATCTATTCATGCAATGGAATAGTATCTATAACAATGAGAATAAATACATTGCAACTACACACAGCAACATGAATGACTCACAAAAGTTGATGTCCAGCAGCAGAAACCAGAAGCAAATATATATCTCATGAGTCCATTTGAATAAAGTATAAAACAGGCAAAATTAAGCTATGTAGTTACAAGTTAACACAGTAGTTACTCATGAAATGCATAGTGACTCCTCATAGTCACTACATAAGCACATTTTTTTAGTAGTACTTATTGACCAAATGGTAAAATTAGAGTGACCGTGTATTTTATACGAGTGTGGTAGGCTGAATAATGGCTTCTGAAAGTATCAAAATTCTACCTTCAAACTTCATTAAGTGGATGAGACTGTGGGGTGAAAGGTGCTCCCAAAATGCTCATTTGCTGGATGAGCTGGATGATGCTGTTCTTGTATGATTCCAGGATAAGATTGGGCAAAAGAGAAACTTGAGCTCATTAAGTAGTCATTATGTTTGGAAAGTCACCACAGTAAATATGGTGATAGACAGATATAGTGGTGCCCCAAGGTCTAGATAACCTTTTCTCTCATCTTCTCTACATCCAGCTCACCTTTCAGATTACTAGCTCTAATGACCAACAGAGACCCCAGGCCTACCACTAAATACGTGGCTACACATCACAGAGTGGTAACTGCATCAGAGCAACAGCATATCATAAACCTTTTATAAGTGCCCCATTCAATATTTTCCTTTGGCAGTAGAAGGTTTTGGAGCTTCTTATTTCCCAGCAAACTCTGAGTTGTCTGTTCTCACCAATGTCCCAGCTGGTTGCCTGGGGACTTTACAATATCTGACTTTTTACTACGGATTTTCATTTTCCAACCTCTTCCCGCATACCTGAAGTGGGAAGTATAATCACATATATGAAGTATAATCTCATAATAAATTCTTCTTTTACATATTTTTTATATTGAGTCTACTTTCCTGAGTGAACCCTGACTGGTTCATTGATAACATTCTATTTATTGACTTTAGCGTTTGTTCCAAAAATGTGTCTCTTTCTGAAAAAAAATCATTAAGCCCTATAATTATAATTGTTGTTCTTTTCCAATTATGTCCTATACTGGAGTTAAACGATTACTTATAAAATTCCTTTCAGGAATGATCATGTTATATTAGATCAAATTCAATTTATTCTCACAACAGATATGCACAAACTGTATATTCTTTCAGGGGAATAGTGCTGTTTGCCTTTTTATCTATGATAGCTATGTATCATCTATCAAAAATTCTACAAAGAAAAATTCTTGTGTAGTACTGTCTCATGCGGTTATCTCAAACTTTATTAAATGCTTTCTGCAATGCCATTTGTAGAAGGTTTCCTTCAATTTGAAAAGATGTATTACCTGACAGCATTAGATACCTAAAAGAATCAGCTGCTTTCGTGGGTTATCATCTAAAAATAAGAATTGAGCTGACTGAGTATGAGACGCAATAAGGAATCCCAGACTCTTCTTCACCCACTAATTTGCTCAGCACCAAGAATATATAAAGATAATGCAAGACATATTTTTTGAGTAATAGTTATTGACCAAATGGTAAAATTAGAGTGGATATGTATTCTACACAAGTGTGTTAGGCTGAATAATGGCTTCTCAAGTTATCAAAATTCTAATTCATGGGGCCCATGAACATTGTATTATACAGTAAAATAGACTTTGCAGATGGGATTGTTAAGAATCTTGCAATGGGGATATTTTCCTTCATTACTAGAATAGGCTCTAAATGTATTCCCAACTGTCATTTTAATAAGAATTCAAAGGGGTATTTGAGAGACAGGAAGAAGAGGAAAAAGGTAATGGGATTATGCAAGCAAGAGAAGAATAGGTGATGTCACATGGGGCCATGAGCCAGTGCAATGAGACCAGCTTCCAGAAACTGCAAAAGGCACAGAAATTGATTCTCTCCTAGAGTCCCTGGAGGGAGTGCAACTTTTCCAACACCTTGATTTTGGCCCAGTGAAACCCACTTCAGACTTTTGGCCTTCAGTATGTAAGAGAATAAATTTTTATTGTTCTAAGCCACCCAGCTTGTGGTAATTTGTTGAAGTTGTCAAAGGACATCACTATATGAAGAAAGGAACTGCTTCAAGAAGTTAAATCATCACTACATGCATGAGTAATAAGCTGTACATTTTCAAAAAAAAAAAGAAAGAAAGAAAAGAAACCCAAACATACAGAAATAGTGGTGGAACAGTTCCTTTAACTAAAAGAGAGATGAGATCCAAAAACATTGTGAGAATTTAACCACGTAGAATTAAAGGTCTCACACTTGATCGTATTTCCCATAAAAGTCTCCAAGTAGCCTTGGCTAGAAGAAAGCTCTCTTACCAATGACAACAATGTTATAACAAAGACTCCAAAGTCGACGTAATTAGGCCATAATTAGAGGAGAGTTCACACTGGGCCCAATTTTTTCACGATAAAAGTCAAAGGTGAAGTTAGCTAATTAGTTGGATCACTAAACAAAAATGAGGTCAATGTGAGATATATTTTGAGAGTATAACATGTACTGATATCTCTTTACCTATGCACAAACACAGAAAAAGGTTAAAGCTGGTGCACTCTAACTTAGAAATATTGCTACAAGGCACGAGAGGTTTGTTCTGAAAATTATCCTCATTTATTTGTAATCCATTTCACACATTCCTGATTTAATTAAGTGTTATCTGGTAACACTTAAAATGATATCAAATTTTTCCTTATTTTTCTAGCCCTTTGTTTAGAATTATTTCCCTGAATTTTTGTCTGGCTGCCAGATTTCCCAGCTTCTGACTTTATTCTGTCTTATTTGTAAACTTAATTCAATCTTCAAAATGATTCATCTTACTTATTTTTCCTGATTTATGCTGGATTATTATTAGAAATATCACCTGTACTCGCTGTCTGTGGTATGGGTTCAGGCCCTGCTTGTAAAATACTGTAAGCTGGAAGTTGCCCATGTACAGCAGAAAGTTAATTGAGTGTACACTGTTGCTCTACCTCTGCTCATTCTCAAGAAAGTCCTGTTCTAATGAACTTAGCTGAGCTCTTGGACTATTGTGTCTCATACCATGTTTGTGTATGCCTGTGCCCTTGTGAAATGCTGTGCCATTCTGTCCAGATAGTTCATACTAGTAATGTTATTTATAGTAAACACCTGCTTTGAATCTAGGAAACCAAAGCCCCAGTAACTGAGATCAGTTACATAGGCACTATGAGACTACCTGATTGTGAATGACCCGACAATAAAAAACCTAGACGACCAGGCTCAGATGAACTTCCCTGGGTAGCAACATTTCACACGTGTGGCTCCAGATCATTGCTGGAGGAATAAAACTCATGCTGTGCTCCTCCACTGAAAGAGATACTTAGAATTGGGCTGGACTTTGTCCCATGAGCTTTTTCCTTTCGCTGATTTTCTCTTTACTTTTGACTATAATGAACACTGTAAATATAATAGTATCTGCCACCTGTAAGTCTTTATAGCAAATCACCAAGCTTGAAGATAGTCTTTAGGATCCCACATACAGCCTATTTCCCAAATCTGGGTTAGCAAAGATTTTTTTTTTCTCACATACTCTCATGGATAGTACTACTACTTAATACTTGCTCATTTCTCCAGCAAAGTACTAAAGAAAGAATAGTTAGAGCAATGATCAGAAAAAATAATTTAACAGAACACTATTTTAATAACAGGAGAAAGAAGCCCTGTGAGTTATCCATGAAATACTCTTAAGATCTCTCATCGTTTTTAACCTCATTCTGTGGCTAAGTAAAAGCATATACCAGAATCAGATGGATTAAATCTTGCATTTTCTTGTGTCTAATAATTACGTTATAGCCTTATTTTACTTCATGGTTTCTTTGCACTTATTGCTTTAAAGTACTTTCATTTTCAAAGAGAAACGTTAAAATAAGATCTGTAAACAGATCTTAATGGCTAGAATATGCATAATTGAGTTAGAGGTCCACACTTAAACCTTTGGTTATGGGATCAGTTGTGTTCTTCCAAAATTTTTAAGTTGAAATTCTACACTTTGGTACCTCAGAATGTGACTATATGGAGATAAGGCCTTTTAAAAAGTATTTGAGGCTAAAACAGGTCATTAGGGTGAACTTTACTTTGATATGACCAGTGACATGGTTTGGCTGTATCCCCATCCACATCTCAAATTGAATTGTGTCTCCCAAAATTCCCATGTGTTGTGGGAGGGACCTGGGGGAGGTAATTGAATTATGGGGGCAGGTCTTTCCTGTGCTATTCTCCTGATAGAGAGTAAGTCTCAAGAGCTCTGATGGGTTTATCCAGCGTTTCTGCTTTTGCTTCTTCCTCATTTTTCTCTTGCCACCTCCAATAAGAAATGCATTTGTCTCTCCCCATGATTCTGAGGTCTCCTAAGCCATGTGGAACTGTAAGTCCAATTAAACCTCTTTTTCTTCCCAGTCATGGCTATGTTATCAGTAGTGTCAAAATGGACTAAAATAGTAAATGGTACCAGTAGAGTGGGGCATTGCTGAAAAGATACCCAAAAATGTGGAAATGACTTTGGAACTGGGTAACAGGCAGAGGTTGGCAAGGCTTGGAGGCCTCAGAATAAGACAGGAAAATGTGGGAATGTTTGGAGCTTCCTGGAGACTTGTTGAAAGGCTTTGACAAATATGCTGATTGTGATACGAACAGTAAGGTCCAGGCTGAAGTGGTCTCTGAATGCAATGAGGAACTTGTTGGAAACTGGAGCCAAAGTGACTCTTGTCATGTTTTAGCAAAGAGACTGGTGGCATTTTGTCCCTGCCCTAGAAATTTGTGGAACTTCGAACTTGAGGGAGATGATTTAGGGTATGTGGTGGGAGAAATTTCTAAGCAGCAAAGCACTCAAAAGGTGACTTGGGTGCTGTTAAAAGCATTTCATTTTAAAAGGGAAACAGAGCATAACAGTTCAGAAAATTTGTAGCCTGATTATGCAGTAGAAAAGAAAAACCCATTTTTTGAGGAGAAATTCAAGCCAGCTGCAGAAATTTGCATAAGTATTAAGAAGCCTACTGTTAATCCCCAAGCCCACCAGGAAAATGTCTCCAGGGCATGTCAGAGGTCTTCCCAGCAGCCTGCCCCTTGCATCAGCATCACAGGCTAAGGAGGAAACAATGGGCTGGGCCCAGGGTCCCTGATCTGTGTGCAGCCTAAGAACTTGGTGCTCTGTGTCCCAGCCGCTCTAGCCATGGCTGAAAGGGGTCAATGTAGAGCTCGGGCTGTGGCTTCAGAGGGTGGAAGCCCCATGCCTTGGCAACTTCTACGTTGTGTTGAGCCTGTGGGTACTCAGAAGTTAAGAATTGAGGTTTGGGAACCTCCATCTAGATTTCAGAAGATGCATGGAAATGCCTGGATGCTCAGGCAAAAGTTTGCTGCAGGGCAGGACCCTCATGGAGAACCTCTGCTAGGGCAGTGTGGAAGGGAAATGTTGGGTCAGAGTCCCCACACACAGTCCCTACTGGGGCACTGCTTAGTGAAGTGAGAAGTAGCTGTGAGAAGAAGGCTACTGTTCTACAGACCCCAGAATGGCAGTTCCACCAACAGCTTGCACTGTATGTCTGGAAAAGCCACAGACACTCAACACCAGCCCATGAAAGCAGCTGAGAGGAAGGTTGTACCTGCAAAGTCATAGGGGTGGAGCTGCCCAAGACCCTAGGAACTCACCTCTTGCATCAGCATGACCTGGATGTGAGATTTGGAGTCAAAGGAGATAATTTTGGAGCTTTAGAAATTGACTGCCCCATTGGATTTCAGACTTAAGCATGGGCCCGGGAACCCCTTCACTTTGGCAAATATCTCCCATTTGGAATAGCTGAATTACCCAGTACCTGTACCCCTATTTTATCAAAGAAGTAACTTACAAGCTCATAGGTGGAAGGGATTTGCCTTGTCTCAGATGAGACTTTGGACTTTTGTGTTAATGCTGAAATGAGTTAAGACTTTGTGGGACTGTTAAGGCATGATTGGTTTTGAAATGTGAGGATGCGAGATTTGGTGGGGCCAGGGAAGGAATGATATGGTTTGGCTGTATCCCCGCCCAAATCTTAAATTGTATCTCCCAGAATTCCATGTGTTGTGGGAAGGACCAAGGGAGAGGTAATTGAATCATGGGGCCAGTCTTTCCCATTCTATTCTTGGGATTAAGTTTCATGAGACATGACGGGTTTATCAGCGGTTTCTGCATTTGCTTCTTTCTCATTTTTCTCTTGCCTTTTGCCTCATGCCATGTAAGAAGTGACTTTTGCATCATGCCATGATTCTGAGGCCTCCCCAGCCACGTGGAACTGTAAGTCCAATTAAACCTCTTTTCTTCCCAGTCTTGGAATGTCTTTATCAGCAGCACAAAATGGACTAATACAACTAGTCTCCTTATAAACGGAGGAGACTGAGAAACACAGAGAGGAAAGACCATACATATGTGGCAAAAGTAAGGAGGTGGCCGTCTACAGGTCATGGAGAAAGACGTCAGAAGAAACCAGCCCTATTGACACATTCATTTCAAACTTCTAGACTCCAGAATTCTGAGGAAATAAACTTCTGTTTTTTAACTCCCCAGTCTGTGCTACTTTGTGATAGCAGCCCTAGCAAACTAACACAGCCTCCAAACTTTAAACTGCTGATGTCCCTTTAGGATACATTGTAAAGTATATGTAACGATGTGATGAACACACCCAATGAAGGCACAGTTATCAATTTCATAATATTAAATGTTGCAAAAACTGAATTTCCCTCTTAGTACTTTAAAAAAAATAACACATCTGCTCTAGAGTTTCTTTAACCTGATTTCTAAATTGATGGTTTCCAGTTTGTAAGTCATGGGGAATAGGTAGCTGAAGATTAAATACATTTTCATATCACACAATAACTCTAGACTGAATAATATATAGTACATGTCAATATTCCAAACTTTTGAGTATATGTAAATGATATTCTGATTATCAAGATACAAAATTGTTTACAAGTATTTCTAAATGCATTGTGTTTTGCCATTGACTAATGAATTTTAAGGTAAAAGTTGTCATATAGTAATCTAGGTGGTTTTGTGTTATAAAAAAAGTAATCATACCAGATGTACAGAATCTTCAAAATAGTATCTTCTTCAAATTTAAATAAAGCAGGGAAACGTGTTCTTTTCAATGAAAAAATAGCATAATAAGACAGGGAAACGTGTTCTTTTCATTGAAAAAATAGCATAGTATGTTATTAAACTCTTAGAAGGAAAATATATTTTATAATACTGATTTAAAATTTTTTATTTTGCTAACACTGTTGACAGGTTCTTTGCTTTGCAAAAGGTCTTCAGTGTAAGTAGGTGTGTCTTGTCAATTCTTTTTTTTACAATTGCTTTTGAGAAGTTAGCCAGGCATTCTTTGCCAAGACCAATGTTGAGAAGCGTATTTCCTTTGTTGAACCTCAAAGGGATGTTTTCTTCTTGACATTCATTTGATTCTTAAAGATTTTTATAGTTTGAAGTCTACATTTAAGTCTTTAATTCATCTTTAGTTATTTTGTGTATATGATGAAGGGTAGGGGTTCATTTTATTCTTCTGAATATGGATAGCTAATTATCTCAGCATCATTTATTGAATAGGAAGTTTTTTCACCAATGCTTATTTTTGTTGAGTTTGTCAAAGATCAGATGGCTGTAGGTATATGGCTTTATTCGTGGGTTCTCTGTTCTGGTCTGTTGTTCTATGTATCTGTTTTTGCACCAGTATCATGCTTTTTGTTGGTGTTCTGTTGTTTTGTAACTGTAGCCTTACAGCATAGTTTGAAATCAAGTAAGGGGATGTTTTCAGAGTTTTTCTTTTCGCTTGCAATTGCTTTGGCTGTTTGGGCTCTTTTTGGTTCCATATACATTTTAGAATAGTTATCTTCTAATTCTGTGAAAAACGATACTGACATTTTGATAGGAATAATGCTGACCATATAGATTGCTTTACAGAATGGCCATGTTAACACTATTGATTCTTCCAATTTATGAGCATGAAATATGTTTTCATTTGTTTGTGTCATTCATGATTTCTTTCAACAGTGTTTTGCAGTTCTTTTTGTAGAGGTCTCTCATCTTCCTGGCCACATGTATTCCTAGGCATTTTTTTGTGTGGCTTTTATAAAGGGGATTGCATTCTTGATTTGGCTCTCAGCTTGAATATTATTGCTGTATAGAGATGTTATTGAATTTTATTGTATTGATGTTGTATCCTGAAATTTTACTGAAATTATCAGTTTTAAGAGCCAAATGTGGAGTCTTTAGAATTTTCTAAGTATAGATTCATATCATCAGTGAAGACAGACAACTTAACTTTTTATTTTCCTGTCAAGGGACCTTTATTTCTTTCTCTTGCCTGATTGCTGTGGCTATAACTTGCAGTAGTATGTTGAATAGGAGTGGTCAGAGTGGGTATCCCTGTTTATTCCAGTTTTTAAGAGGAATGCTTCCAGCTTTTGCCTACATTATGGGAGAAAATATTTACAAAGTGTGTATTCAACAAAGGTCTAATATCCAGACTCTGTAAGGAACTTAAACAAATCAACAAGCAAAAAACAAATAACCTCATTAAATAGTGGACAAAGAACATGAACAGACACTTCTCAAAAGAATATGTAAAGGCGGCCAACAAACATTTGAAAACATGCTTATCATCACTAATTATCAGAGAAATGCAAATCAAAACCACAATGAGATAACATCTTACACTAGTTAGAGCGACTATTATTAAAAAGTCAGAATATAGCAGATTTTGGCGTGGATACAGAGGAAAAAGAACACTTATACACTGTTAGTGGGAATATAAATTAGTTCAGTCACTGTGGAAGGCACTTTGGAGGTTTCTCAAAGAACTAAAAATAGAACTACCAGTCAACTCAGCAATCCCATTACTAGGTACATACCCAAAGAGAAATAAATTGTTCTACCAAAAAAATAAATGCACGTGTATATTCATTGAAGTACTACTCACAATAGCAAAGATAGGGAATCAACCTAGGTGCCCATCAATAGTTGATTGGACAATGAAAATTAGGTACATATACACTGTGAAATACTACACAGCCATAGAAGAAATGAAATCGTGTCCTTTGCAGCATCATGGATATAGCTAGAAACCATTATCCTAAGCAAACTAACACAGAAACAGAAAACCAAATACCACATGCTTTCACTTATAAGAAAAACATACAAATAAAAATTAGAAAAAACATTCACTGGTGACTACAAAAGGGAGTGAGGAGGAAGTGTGTGGTGGCTGGGTGTGGTGGCTCACACCTGTAATTCCAGCACTTTGGGAAGCCAAAACAGGCAGATCACAAGGTTCAGAGACTGAGACCATCCTGGCCAACGTGGTGAAACCCTGTCTCTGCTAAAAATAAAAAAATTAGCTGGACATGGCGGCACATGCCTGTAGTCCCAGCTACTTGGGAGGCTGAGGTAGGAGAATCACTTGGACCCAGAGGGCGGAGGTTGCAGCGAGCCAAGATCATGCCACTGCACTTCAGCCTGGCAACAGATCAAGAAGCCATCTGGAAAAACAAACAAACAAACAAAAAACTTCCTATTGAAAGCTTTGCTCATTGCCTGGGTAACAGGGATTCAATTGTACCCCAAACTTCAGTATCATGCAATATTCCCTTGTGGCAAACCTGCACATTTACCTCCTAAATCTGAAATAAAAAAAAAAATAAAATAAAGTGTTATTTTGTACACAGCAAGCAAAAGAGGCCAAGAGATTTTTATTGATTTTTACAGTAAAAGACTTAATTATATAACCTGAGTCATTCAATTCTGCAAAGGAACTATAACAAGGTTGTTTGTGCTCTCTGAAGCTGGCCTAAATGTGTTCAATTTCCTGCTCCACAAATTACTACTTGTGTGATACTGGAATAATTAAATATTTAAGTCTCAGTTTTCATATCTATAAAATGGAGCAAATCAATTTTCCATACAGGACAGTTTTGAGAATGAAAGGAGAAAAAGCACGCAAAGCATTTGACAGAAGATCTACTATAAAAAGTACTGAGCAACAGCTCATCTCTTTTAACCCTAAGCTTACACTTCTTTATATTCCGTGTTAGGCTGTGTCACCCACATTCACTGTCTGAGGAACACAGTCACCTACGTAGTCACCTACATTCACTGTCTGAGGAATGGCAATGCTGAGAATGTTACAGAAGAGAAAAAAAATCATAGATCTTCAGCAGGAAGAAAATCAATTTAAACTCTAATTTAAATTAAACTGCTAATTTCCCTGAAACCAAGTAATTGAATTTATAGCTACATGATACCTTCCTTCCCTGATGAATTTGAAATTTCTAATTTTTTTACTAAACCCAACAGCCTTTTATAAAGTCAAGATATGACCATTGAAAAATATTTTGGCATTGACTTCAAATATCTATCTGTACTTTTATTCCCACAATGCTTTGTGATCGTTTTCATTTTGAAAACATAAGTGCTAAATATCAAAGTTAAAGAATTAATGTGTATAAAATTTTGTTAAAAATTACTATCTTTTCCATTTTTAAATGAGACATAACAATACTTGAAGTAAGAATAATTTCACCTGGTTAACAATTTAATATACAGGAAGACATAAACCATTGTATAATGTAAAGGAGGTTGAGCTTGCACAAATCTTGAGATAAAGCAATGCAGCATAATATGGAAATCAGCCCTTTAAAAACTACCAGGAAAATTATTATCCAATTCATCAAACAGAACATTTCTTTATTAATTCTCTTTCTGGAAATCCATTTCTTATTAAAGCATTTATGATTTTTTTTCACTTTACATTAGAGTATTTTGTCTTATTTGATTGTTTTTGCCTTCCCCTCACCCTAATCAAATTATTATGCAAATTTTTAAAAAACTATTTTTCTATGGTCTCCTGACATTTACAGTTGACAAGGATCTTCATTCAGAGAACATTGGCTGGTAAATTTATAAAATAAGATAGAAGCCCATAAATTGCATATGATATTTACAGAACATATTTCTACTGTGTATTACAGAATTAATTGCATAATGTTGGGGCTCAGAAAACAATGTCCCAGAGTAAAGGCCTCAGAAGCAACAGTTTCTCTCTGTGCTTCTCCTGACCTCCTGTCTCTGGCCCCTCATTTTCCCCCAGTGCTAGCCATAGAAGCTAGAATCCTTCTTCCTCAAGGCAGGTCAGAGAAACTAAAACCCCTTTTTCAAAATCAAAATTTTGAAAAAATTTGCCCTCCCCTTCCTTTTTCCTTCCTTTTCTTCCTTTCCTCCTTTCAGTTCTTTCCTCCTTTTCTTCCTTTGGCTACTTTCTATGAAGCGTGAATTATATTGTAGCAGTAATGGAGGCATTAAGGAAAATGATCTAAAACTTTAAAATAAGGCAAATGAATGTGTTGGATATCAGAAATGCCACCCGAAATGTGATTGTAAATGACTAAATGAGCTCAGAGCATGCTACTTCAGTATATTATATTTTGCTGAATGCATTTGAAAACCATCAAGTTCAGGGAGATGCTTTGTCTGAACTTCACATGTCCACCTAAGGAAGATCCTCCAAAAGGAACTAAATTGTCATCAATCCTCTCCCATCCAGAGGTGCTTCATCAACCAGGGAAGATTAACTCCCCACAAGAGATAAGACTGGAAGTCAACACCACACCCAGACAAACTGTCACCAACTATCATATTTTTCCACATATTCTTCTAAGGGACCATTCATTTTTTCTAAAATTATTAACCATCTTTATATGATCCATGTCCCCCACTTTTTCCCTTATTAAGACTGTATATAGTTTGAGATATACCAGAAGATTTAATATAAAATATTATCACTGTTTTGGACTTTCTTTTCTTTCCTGTGATGTCCCATGCATGTAATATTAAAAATTAATATATACACATAACTTTTTCCACTTAGTCTACCAGTTTTCAATTTATTTCATAAACTCAACTGTCATACCTAGAAAGATAGATGGAATGTTATGCTTTCCCTACAAAAAACCACATTTACAGTCTCATAATGAAGCATTATCTGACAGAACCACCAAGGATAATTTAATTTCCTAGAGATATATTTTTCTTTGACTTACTGTTTTTTCTTCATTAAGGGCTCAGATTCTGGTCAAGTTACTTGTTAACATCTAAATGCAATTCTGTATTTATTTTTAAACTTTTAATTGACAAATAATGCTTGTATGTATCTGTGGGGTACAATCTGAGGTTTTGATATATGTATATAATATGGAATGATTAAGTCAAGGAAATGAACATATCCAGCACCTCACATGCTTATGATTTTTTTTGTGTGTGGTGAGAACACTTAAAATTTACTCTTAGCAATTCTGAAATCTACAATACATTATTTTTAACTATAGTCACCATGCTGTGCAATGGATCTAAAATCTCATTCCTCTTGTCAAACTTAAATTTTCTATCCTTTGATTAACATCTCCCATCCCCCAACCACAACTAGCCTCTGGTAATCACCGTTCTACTCCCTATTTCTGAGAGTTCAACTTTTTTGAATTCCACTTATAAGTGAGATCATACAATATTTATCTTCCTGTAGCTGGCTTATTTTATTTAGTGTAATGTCCTCCAGTTTCATTCATGTTGTTGAAAATGACAGGATTTCCTTCTTTTTAAAGGCTAAATAGTATTCCATTGTATAATGTGATATGTATACATTTATCTCACATATTTTTAATTCATTCGTTTGTCATGGAATACTCAAGTGAACTTCACACCTTGGCTATTAGGAATAATGCTGCAAAAAACATGGGAGTGCAGATAGCTCTTTAAGACAGTGGTTTCATTTTCTTTAGTTCTATATCTATCTAGAAGTGATACTGCTGGATCATATGGTAGTTCTATTTTGTATTTTTCCAAAAACCTCTATACAATTTTCAATAATGGCTGCACTAATTTCTAATTCACATATCTATCAAGAGTGCATGAGATTTTCTCTTCTTTGTGGATGTGAATTATTTCTGGTTGCTAGAATAGATACCCAAAAGGTTATGGCTTTCTTCTTCCTTTAGACCTCAAACCATTTTATATTTAATTTATTCATCTTATTTCACCATATTTAAGTGCGTACTTATTCTTCAATTTTCATTCTCTTATTATTCTAGTGTTTCCTTCCTTAATGAGTTAAATCTTTGACATATGCTCATTTTATGTTGTATAGACATTATTATTAGCCCTTAGAAAATTATACTTTTATTAAGAAAAGTAGCAGTTTATAAAATAAGCTCATCCCAATCACTAATGAAGAAAATCAATAAAAAGAGATCAAGTGTTACTTATATCAAAGGAATTCATTGAATGTAAGATATACTATGCTTCTTTGCGACTGTGTATTTTCAAACACTGAGCATTGTAGCCTAGTCCTAAAAGAACTTCATAGACTTTATCTAAATTCTTTTTGGAAAGTATTTAGATATTTTGAATTTAATCTATTCTCTCTAATAAAATTAAAAATATTCTCTTAGTAACTCATTGATATAAATTTATTTTCCAGATATTTGCTAAAGTGGCAAATAAGCGATGCAAATTCTAAAGGGGCATAAAAGGGAAAAGAGAAGCCTGGGGACATAGATCCCTTGGGAACATTGACACTTGTGAGGAATGTTTCACAGAAGTGGGTGGGAGTATATGTCTTTGACAAATAACTGAGAAGGAAGTTTGGAGTGTGGTCAAGACCATCACTGCTGGCTCAGTTCTGCTTAGAGACCTCCCTGTCTTCTTCGGTTTCTTTCATCATATGGAGATTAGCAGGGATAAATGGACCCAAAAGAATTCTTTATCGGAATGTGCTCAGCTTTAGCAGGAGAGCATTAGGTGGAGGAAGCTCTACCCCTTGTTAGAGTGTCGGGTCAAGTTTCAGTTACCACTCTTTGGGAAAGGACACTATTGCCAGGTCTGAGGGAAAGAAAATAAATCTACAAAAAATGTTACAACGTGTGTTGTTTTTCTTTTTGTTCTGATTTTTGGGGGAGTATTTATGTGGATTTTGGTTTACTTTTAGCTTATTGGAGAGAAGCCTCAGAAATAATTAAATTACTGTTAACAACTACATAATAAAAAGTCATTTCAAACTGATAGTGATAGGAAACAGACAAATTCCTAGGCAGATAGGGATGGCTCACCAGTGAAACATGACCTTCAATCCAACGACAATTTAAAGCCTGAAAGCCAAGCTTCCAGTTCTGGACAGAGTCCATGAAAAGAATGAACACTTCTATCCCTATCTTACCCTCTCTCTTTTGATTGGTTTCTTCTGAATGATGACTTTTAACCAATCAAATAGTGATTTTTTTCAAGACCATCCATGGACCAGTCATCATGCACTTACCCCATTCTAAGCCCATAAAACCCCCAGAACTTGTCTGATGTGGTGGTCATGCCTGTAATCCCAGCATTTGAGGCAGATTGCTTGAGTTTAGGAGTTCAAGACCAATCTGTCTTGAACTCCAATAACCGAAACCTCATCTCCACAAAAAAATACAAAAAACTAGCCAGATTTGGTGGCATACACCTGTAATTCCAGCTAGCCGGGAGGCTGAGACATGAGAATTGTTTGAGCCTGGGAGACTGAGGTTGCAGTGAGCCAAGATCACACCACTGCACTCCAGCCTGGGTGACAGAGTGACTCCATCTCAAAACAAACAGATAAACAAAGAGTGACTCCATCCCAAAACAAACAAACAAACAAAACCCCTGAACTCAGTCTCACAGATGGCTACCCACTTTCAGTGTCACCTCTCCCAGCTGAGAGCTTTTCTTCTGTTGCTCAATAAAATTCTTCTCTACCTTACTCACTCTCTGGTGTCCAGTACTTTATTTCTCTTGGTCATGGGACAAAAACCCAAGACTTGCTGAACTGTGGATTGCTGCAGTAAAAGAGCTGTTACCCTGCCTCCTGCTCACAGAGTAACAGGAGACAAGAAGTCATTGAGAACCAATCTCTCCTGCTTGCTGAACTGAGTGTTAAAGAGTTGAGACACTCCTGGGGGGCTCATTGAGCTGCAGGTGGTGGGAGTAAGAAAGCTCTAACATTCCCTTCTGCTCATGAAACTACAGAAGTGAAAAAGCTGCTGGGCACCACTCTCTCCCACTCGGTGAATGACAGGTGGAAAAAAGCTACTGGCCACCACTCCCTACTACTGGCAGAATTACTGAAGCAAAAAAATTGCAACAATATAATGTTATTTTTTTCTATACCAAGCAAAGAGTACTCAACAGTTTATGTTGAAATAGGGATTCTTATGGATTAAAGTCGTTCAGAGGTGAATGGCATTTGATATTTGAAGGCAATTAATCTCACCTCACATTTCTTCAAAGAAAATAACATGGATTCACTTTGTACAGGTCTTATATGAGGCCATGCAGTTGGAGAGAGATGGGGAAAGAGCAGATTATTAGAAATAAAGGAGCACTTTACTGAAATGGAAGACACTTAAGCTCCCAGACTCATTTTGCCCTCAAAATGTGTTTTCTGAAATCTTAGGAATGACATTGAGACAACTGTTTAAAGTGTATTTACTCCAGAAAGGAAGATTTGGCCTAAGGTTATCATTTAATCTTGGTACAAAGTAATTTTAAATTCAAATATTCTGAAGGAGGAAAAAGGTACTTCCCAGGATCATAATTATGATTGCCTTTGGAATAGACTGTGAATATATTTATTATATTTGTGTGTCTCACAGCTCTTGGTATGAGGTTCAGTTGAGGTTTACATTAGTCACTAAAATTTACTTCCACATTCTACTCTGTGACAGCAATTTTGGAGTACTTTTATTGCCAAGACATATCAGTCAACTAAAAGTAATTATTAATAAATGGCAAGCAAGTATTTTATTTTGTGTCTACAGTTAGCAATTATAAAGTAATACATCTCTTAGGGTGTAGAATGATAAAAACAAATAGTTTAAATAATTTTAAAGTTGGTTTTATGTTTTCTTATTTCCAATGAAATTTCTAAACAAAAATAGAAAAATTATAGTATGCAATACAGCTAAATAGATGTTTCCAGGAATAATGCCATTTTAATTGATTACAAGAAAATTTAACATGTACTCAAGTTTAGCAAACCACTTTATAATACCACATCCCTCAAAAGAGTTCAGCATTTTTCTGTTTTAATATTGCATTTCATTTTTAAAAATCCAAGTAATCACAATCTTGTTTTGAAAACAAACCATTTATTACTTGGTATGTGGCTATTTATTACTTCTCAGTTATGTTTTGCAGCCATGTAATAGAAATGGCAGTTAACAGATCATTTATCTAGCAGTCTGGGAATGAATTATAACGCCATTAAAAATAGAGTGGCAGAATGCACATTTAATAGTTTCCAAAAGTATGCTAGTAAATCTGCTCTGGAAATAGGGATGTATCTATTTCCCTGAAAGACATCTGCCAAGCAAACAAGAAGAGTCCAGGAATGCGGGGAGAAGCATCAGTGCAGCAGTTTTCTCATCTCTCATAGAAATACATCAATATTCAAGTTTATTTGGGAAAAAACCTGAAAGCATAATTATATTAAGGAATATGTCTTGATGAGCCTTAACAGAACTCATGATAATATAATAGTAAATAGGAGAAACAAGAATAAGGGGGAAAGTCTGGTGCTAAACGATATAGAAGGAAAGTGAAGGCTAGACTGTGACTTCTGATGATAGAAAGCCTTGATGGTGATTCTGGATTCCATCCTTAAAGAATTTGCTTTTCTTATTTGGTCCCAGTGTCTCATTTGTAAACTGAACAAAGTAACTGCTTTGAAGTACAATGTTTGGGATTAAGGAGCCAAATAATATAAAATACCTGACACAATGTGCAGAACATTTTCAGCAGAAACATATTCATTAATAGCCTTATTAGAATTACTATTCTTTTAATTTTAATGTCGGCACCCCCTCCCCAAATATTTCCATTCTTTATTTAGCTAGGTTTTAAATACCTACCTGAATTTTAAAAATTTCTTAATTTGCATTACATAACAGAACTTCCTTAACTATGGGATTCTGTAGTGTGCAAGGGGGATCTGAAATTTGAATTGCTTAATTTATATGTTCTGAGACCAGCCTGATGACTAGACAGTTGGAGCAGACGTTGTCAGTGTCAGCAAGCCCCACATTTCTGAGACCTTCCTCAATAAACTCATTCTACCTAAATTCTTGTCTCCTGATCTGCTTTTGAAAGAACACAAACACCACAGTGTTTCAAGTATGCTTTCTCAGAAACTTCTGTAGCCTCACAGAAAGTATACAAGTCAAGATCTGAACCATGTATTTGGTGGCTAATGTGCAGATTCTTTGAAGTGAGGTTCATGCATTTGTTCATCTATTCATTCAATAATATTTATTGAACACTGAATATGTGCTACACACTGTGGCCAGGTTTCTTTTTCCTGCCCCAAACTTTCTTCATGATGCTTGTACAAGATAGACACTAAATAAAAATACTTTATGAACAAATATCCAAATAATATAATGTAACAGTGCATAAAAAGAAGGTGAATGCAGAAGAGATGGTGGTATGGTCAGTGGTGGTAAAGATGGTCTGTTTTAAAAAAGAAATAAATATCAAGGATATTTTCGAGATCATATTTGAGCAGAAGCAGAAATTCAGTGATGAAGTATATCACGTCTGACCAAGTTAAATTTAGAGGAAGAGCCTTTTATACAGAGAGAAAGGCAAATGGAAAAGCATATTGAAGAAGTTAATGTTTGTATATTTTCACATGAATAAGGCTGTATTTTATATTCCATTATGTATATTTGAAAATGTTATGAAACACTTCTATTTATATAAAACATTTTGATATTTAAAATATGTTGCTGGAGATAGAGGATGGAAAAACAGATAGCAGAGACTGGCCAGGGTGAATAGGGACTAGTGGGAATGATAAAGAGAAGTGAGTGAAAGGATACAAATATTCAGTTAGATAGAAGCAATAAATTCAATATTTGATAATAGAGTTCAATGACTATAATTAACGAAAATATACTACTTAGGTGATGGACACCCTAAATACTATATGTAGTGATGACTTGATCACAACATATTACATACATATCACAAAATTTCTCATGCACCCCATACATTTGCAGAAATAAAAGAGGTAAAATATAAAATGTGTTAAAAGTAGTTCCTTTCAACCGTTTGATTATGACAGTTTTTATATATCAACTTGCATATGTGTGAGAAAGTGCAGTTTATTCATATTTTTGGACTGTATGAACAAAGTGTTAGAAAATTAGTGTTGTATTTGATTCCCCAGTAGGCTATTCACACAATTTTATTTCACTCATTTTTAATTATTTTTTTGAAGTGATATTCATGTAACATAAATTTAACCTTTAGAAAAACCCAGAGCTTATCTCTTTAACAAAACAAAATTTATTAAAAAGAGTGCTTGAGCTATCCTTTGTAATTAAGAGACTTTGTTTCTTAGGGTAGCTTTATGTTCACCAAAAAAATTTAAATGAATATTAGAAATGTTCCCATATACTCTCTCACTTCCTCCCAACCCCCACCATACACAGGTATACCAGTTTTCCCTATTATTATCATCTTACATTAGTGGCATACATTTGCTACAATTGATGAGTCAATATTTATACATTATTGTTAACTAAAGTCTATAGTTTACATTAGAATTTATTCTTAATATTTTATATACTGTGGATTTTGGAAAATATATAATGATAGGTATCCACTTGTACAGTAGCATACAGAATAGTTCCACTGCCCTAAAAATATTTTGGGCTCTGCCTATTCATATTTCTGTCCCATGAAACCCCTGGCAATCACTGCTTATTTTACAGTATCTAAAATTTTGTGTTTTCCAGAATGCCATAGAATTATAATTATATATATATTTAACAATGACAGAACTAATCTAAAAGGCTATATATGTATTTAAGATTTCTTTTTTTCATTTTCTGTCTTGAAAACGTATTCTTTTAATCATTGAATAACATTCCGTTCTATGGATGTAACCCAGGCTGTTTATCGATACAGCTATTGAAGAGAATTTTGATTGCTTATGAGTTTTGGCAGTTACAAATAAAGTTATTATAAATGTGTGTAGGTTGTTGTGTAGACTTAAGTTTTCAACTCATTTTGGTAAATAACATACAAAATTGCTGGCAATAAACCATTTTAAGGTAAAAAACCCAATGGCATTTGGTACATTAACAATGACATGTAGCCATCTCTCCCATCTAGTTCTGAAATATTTTCATCACCTCATAAGGAAACCCTGTCCCTGCAAAGCAATCACTCCCCATTCGTACCTCTGCTAGCTCCTGGACACCACCGATCTACTTTCTGTCTCCCTGAATTTACCTATTCTGGATATTTTATATAAATGGAATCCAAAATATGTGACCATGTATGTCTGGTCTCTTTCACTAGACATAATGTTGTAAGGGTCATTCACATTTTACTTTATATTAGTATACTATTTTTTTTATGACTGAATAGCATTCTGTTTTTTGTGTATATGGCAATTTGTTCATTTGTTCATAGACTGATGGACATTTGAGTTTTCTCCACCTTTTTGACCGTCATGAATAGTGGTGCTCTATGAACACGCATGTGCATGTATTTCTTTGAGTAACAGTTTTGAATTCTTTTGTGTATACATATAGGAGTCATATGATAATTCTTACTTGGTAAGGATTGACCAATCTGTGTTCCAGAAAGAATACACCATTTTACATTACCATAAGCAATGTATAAAAATGCCAACTTCTCCACACTCTTCCAATATTTACTATTTTCCATTAAATAATATTAAAGCCATCATGGTAGATATGAAGTGGTAGCTCATGGCTCTAATTCGGATGTTCCTAATTACTCATGGTGTTCCATATCTTTTCATTTGCTTTTTGGCCATTATGTATCTTCTTTGGAGAAATATCTATTCGAGCTTTTTGGCCATTTTTAAATTTGACTGTTTGTCTTTTGTTATTAAGCTTTAGGAAATTTTTATATATTCTGGATCTGAAATCATTATCAAATATATGATTTGCAAACACATTCATTAGTATAAGGACCCTTCAAAACTACTAATATTTGAGGATGTTCATGTCTTGCAATTGGTCGAGTGAAACCCACTAATACAAAAATTTGGCCCTCTTTATTGGCCCATTCCATATTTCTGGTATCCTGTATTTTTTATTCAGGCTTTGTTGAATCTGTGGATGTAGAACCCATGGATACAGAGTGACAAATGGATTATCTTCCATCCTGTAGGCTGTATTTTTTCCTTATTGATAATGTTCTTTGATGTACAAAAGCCTTTAATTTTGATTAAGTCTAATGTATCTATTTTTATTGTTGATTGTGCTTTAGTTGTCACATCTAAAAATCAATTGCAAAGCCACGAGATCATGAAGATTTATATTCATATTTTCTTCTAAAAGGTTTATGAGTCCAGCTTATATTTGTGTTGTTGATCCAATTTTATTTTATTTTTTTAGGTGCAAATTAAAGTCTCAACTTCCTTCTTTTGCATGGGAATATTCACTTTTACAACCACGGTTGAATCATCTTGGCAACTTGTTGAAAATCCATTGCCATATATGTACTTGCTTATTTATAGACTTTCAAAGCTATTTCATTAGTCTATTATGTCTATTCTTATGCCAGTACTACACTGTTTTTCTTACTGTAGCTTTGCGATAAGTTTAATATTTGGAAGTATGTGTCCCTTCTAACTTCTTTCTATGTTGTTTTGATTATTCAGAGCATCTTTATATTTCATATGAATTTGAAGATCAGCTTTTCTATTAAAGAAAGTCTATTGAGATTTTGATAGAAATAACATTGAATCTCTACAAAGCTTCCATTTTAGCAATATTAAGTCTCCCAATTCATAAAAACAGGACATCATTTAGATCTTTATTAATCTATTTCAGCAATGCTTTGCAGTTTTCAGTATATCCCTTATTTTTACATATTTCCTTTTCAATTTTATGAACTTCTTTGCGTATTTCATTAGTTTCTGCAATTTTATGTCCATCATCTACTTGTTCTGCCTCCCATTCAGTTCAGTCAAAGCTGTTTACCTTCCCAGTTTTTCGTCCTAGTTAAACAAACATAGCATATTTTCTATAGTATCACATAAAAATATTTAAAACGTTTTAGTTACATTTTTAATTTTAGCCTTTCCAAATTAATTTTTTGTAAAAAATAAGAAAATTACTCATAATGTCAAATGCAAACACACTTGGAATTAAGCAACTATTTCATAAATATTTTTGAAAAGGTAATGATTAAATGGTTTAGTGAAGTGCTATATTCTAATACAATATTTGTATGGTTAAATTTCTGTATAGCCTTCTCCAATGTACTTACTTAAATTAAATACTTCTAATTATAGAGTAAGGAATGTATTTTGTTATAATGTTTTCTTTTTTTTTTTTTTTTTGAGACGGAGTTTTGCTCTTGTTACCCAGGCTGGAGTGCAATGGCGCGATCTCGGCTCACCGCAACCTCCGCCTCCTGGGCTCAGGCAATTCTCCTGCTTCAGCCTCCTGAGTAGCTGGGATTACAGGCACGCGCCACCATGCCCAGCTAATTTTTTGTATTTTTAGTAGAGACGGGGTTTCACCATGTTGACCTGGATAGTCTCAATCTCTTGGCCTCGTGATCCACCCGCCTCGGCCTCCCAAAGTGCTGGGATTACAGGCGTGAGCCACTGCGCCCGGCCTATAATGTTTTCCTTTTAAAAATTATTTCCTCACATTTCTAAATATTATTCATTATGTTTTTGAAGCATAGCATCATATCATATTTTATCAAGGCTAATTTATACAGGCTTCATTAACTTTAGGCCTTGGGGATTATGCAGTGAGAGACAGAAAAGTGTGGTTGAAATAATCTAACACATCACTAGATTCTGTTTACAATGTTAAGGCGCTATCTGATTTTAGACTTTCCTTAAAGAAATTTTTACTGAAGATTTCAAAAACTCCGATCTCTTCTCAGGAAACATTCTCTCACATCACTTTGCTAAGGCAAGTAATAATTACAACCAGAGAGATTAGTAATGCAATGCAGTTTGCCCAGGGCTTTGTCCTTGTATTGAAAATTCTAAGTTGCAAAAGCATCACATATTTTTAAAACCGATTCTTATTAAAGCATTGCAGGAAAACATATTCATATTCTATGTCAATTATTTGACATATATAGAAAAGAATGTAAACAAGAAATCTAGTATTAAAAGATTTGGCCTGTCTGAGGTATTCTCCCATGAAGAAATAATGTCATATAATGAAACAAGAAGACTGAAATACCTTCTGCTCCTTTGAGTTTATTATTTATTTTATTTTAAGTTCAGGGATACATGTGCAGAACATGCAGGTTTGTTATACAAGTAAACGTGTGCCATGGTGGTTGGTTGCACCCATCAACCTATCACCGAGGTATTAAGCCCTGCCCACATTAGCTATTTTTCCTGATGCCCTCCCCTCCCTCCCACAACTCACCCCAAACAGGCCCCAGTTGTTCCCTTTCCTGTGTCCCTGTGTTCTCATTGTTCAGCTTCCACTTATAAGTGAGAACATGTGGTGTTTGGTTTTCTATTCCTGTGTTAGTTCACTGAGGGGCTACTAACTGTAAAAGCTACATCCATGTCCCTGCAAAGGACGTGATTTTGTTCCTCTTTATAGCTACATAATATTCTGTAGTGTGTATGTACCACATTTTGTTTATCCAGCCTATCACTGTTGGACATTTGGGTTGATTTAAACTCTTTGCTATTGCAAATAGTGCTGCAGTGAGCATATGTGTACATGTGTCTTTATAATAGAATGATTTCTATTATTCTGGGTATATACACAGTAATGAGATTTCTGGGCCAAATGGTATTTCTGGTTCTGGGTCTTTGAGCAATAGCCATATTATCTTCGACAATGGGTGAACTAATTTACATTTGCACCAACAGTGTAAAAATGTTCCTATTCTTCCACAGCCTTGGCAGCATCTGTAGTTTCTTGACTTTTTAATAATCACCATTCTGACTGGTATGCGATAGTATCTCAATGTGGCTTTGATTTCTTTAATAATCAGTAATGTTGAGCTTTGTTTTTGTATGGTTATTGGCAGCATAAATGTCTTCTTTTGAGAAGTGTTCGTGTCCATTTCCCAGTTTTTATGGGGGGGTTGTTTTCTTTAAAAATTGTTTAAGCTTCTTATAGATTCTGTATGTTAGAACTTTCTAAGATTAATAGACTGCAAAAATTTTCTTTCATTCTGTAGATTGTTTATTCTGATGATAGCTTAATTTACTGGGAAAAAAGAAGGTCTTTAGTTTATTTAGATACTATTTGTCAATGTTTGCTTTTGTTGCAATTGCTTTTGATGTTTTTGTCATGAAATTTTTCCCCATGCCTATGTCCTGAATAGTACTGCCTAGATTTTCTTCTATGGTTTCATTGGGGGAGTTTTGCATTTAAGTCATTAATCTATTTTAAGTAAATTTGTGTATAAGGTGTAAGGAAAGTGTATAGTTTCAATTTTTTTTTTTTTTTTTTGCATAAGGCTTGCCAGTTCTCCCAGCACAATTTATTTAATAAAGAATCCCTTCCCAATTGGTTGTTTTTTTCAGGTTTGTCAAGGAGATGGTTGTAGATGTAAAGTCTTATTTCTGAGATCTCTATTCTGTTCCATTGTTCTATATGTACTTTTTTTTTTTTTACCAGTACCATACTGTTTTGGTTACTGCAGCCTTGTAGGATAGTTTGAAGGATAGTAGGGTAGCATGATGCTTCTAGCTTTGTTCTTTTTGTTTAGGATTGTTTTGACATATGAGTTCTTTTTTGGTTCCATATGAATTTTAAAGAATTTTTTTTCTGATTTTGGGAAGAATATCAATGGTAGTTTAACTGGAATAGCATTGCATCTACAAATTTCTTTGGGCAGTATGGCCATTTTTACAATATTGATTCTTCCTATCCATGAGCATGGAATGTTTTTCTGTTTGTTTGTGTTCTCTCTCATTTTTTTGGGCAGTGATTTTTAGTTCTCCTTGAAGAAGTCCTTTATTTCCCTTGTTAACTGTGTTTTCTTCACAGAAATTGTGAATGGAAGTTCACTCATGATTTGGCTCTCTGCTTGCCTAGTTGTTGATGTGCAGAAATGTCTGTGATTTTTTCACATTGATTTTGTATCCTGAGACCTTGCTGAAGTTCCTGATCAGCTTAAGAAATTTTTGGGCTGAGACCATGGAGTTTTTGAGATATAGGATCATGTCTTGTGCAGATAGAGGCAGTTTGACTTCCTCTCTTCCTATTAGAATATCCTTTATTTCTTTGTCTTCCCTGCTTTCCCTGGCCAGAAATATGTCGAATAGGAGTGGTGAGAAAGTGAATTCTTGTCTTGTGCCAATTTTAGAGAGAAATGCTTCCAGCTTTTGCCCATTCAGTATGATATTGGCTGTGGGTTTGTCATAAATGGCTTTTATTATTTTGAGGTATGTTTCATCAATACATAATTTAGTAAGAGTTTTTTTGCATAATGTGATATTTAATTTTATTGAAGGCCTTTTCTGCATCTATTGAGAAAATCATGTGGTCTTTGTCTTTAGTTCTGTTTATGTGATGAATTACATTTATTTATTTGTGTATGTTGACCGAGCCTTGCATCCTGGGAATGAAGCCAACTTGATTGTGGTGGATATACTTTTTGATGTGCTGCTGGATTTGAATTGCCAGTACTGGACTGAGGATTTTTTCATCAATGTTCATCTCAGATATTGATATGGAGTTGCATCTCTGCCAGGTTTTGGTATCAGGATGATGCTGGCCTCAGAAAATGAGTTAGGGAGGAGTCACTTTTTTTCAATTGTTTGAAATAGTTTCAGAAGAAGTGTAGTGACTTGCATGAACTCCACTTTGTACCTATGGAAGAATTCAGCTGTAAATCCATGTGGTTTTGGGCTTTTTGGTTGGTAGGCTATTTATTACTGTCTCAAATTTAGAACTTTTGTCTATTCAGAAATTCAGCTTCTTTCTGGTTCAGTCTTTGGAGGATGTATGTGTCCAGGAATTTATCCATTTCTTCTAGATTTTCTATTTTATTTGCATAGAGTTGTTTATAGTATTCTCTAACAGTTTTCCTGTAGGGTCAATGGTGATATCCCCTTTATCATTTTCTATTATGTCTATTTGATTCTTCTCTCTTTTCTTCATTACTAGTCTTGCTAGTGGTCTAACTTTTTTATTAATTAAAAAAAAAACAGCTCCAGGAATCATTGCTTTCTAAGGGTTTCTTTTTGTGTCCCTCTCTCCTTAATTTTCAATCTGATCTTGGTTATTTCCTGTCTTCTGCTAGCTTTGGGGCTTGTGTGCTCTCGGTTCTCTTCTTTCAGTTGTGACATTAGACTGTCAATTTGAGTTATTTCTAGCTTTTTAATGTGGGCTATAAATTTCCCTTTTAACCCTGCTTTAGCTATTTTCCAGAAATTATGGTACATTGTCTCTTGGTTCTCAGCGGTTTCAAAAACATCTTGATTTCCACCTTAATTTCATTATTTACCCAGGAGTCATTCAGGAGCAGATTGTTCAATTGCCATGTAGTCGTGTGGTTTTGAGTGAGTTTCTTAATCTTGAGTTTTAATTTGATTGCACTGTGCTCCAAGAGACCATTATGACTTTAGTTCTTTTGCATTTGCCAAGGACTGTTTTACTTTCAATTATGTGATCAATTTTAGAATAAGTGCCATGTGGTTCCAAGAAGAAAGTATATTCTGTTGTTTTTGGGTGGAGAGTGCTGTAGATATCTATTAGATCCATTTGATCCAGAGCTGAGTTCAAGTCCTCAATACTCTTGTTAATACTCTCTCTCAATGATCTGTCTAATATTGATGATGGGGTATTAAAGTCTCTCACTATTATTATGTAGGAGTCAAAGAACTTGCTTTATGAATATGGGTGCTCCTGTATTGGGTGCATATATATTTGGGATAGTTAGCTCTACTTGCTGAATTGAGCCCTTCATAATTATGTAATGTTCTTTGTCTTTTTATATCTTTGTTGGTCTAAAGTCTGTTTTGTCAGAAACTATAATAGCCACCACTGTTTTTTTCTGCTTTCCATTTGCTTCACAAATTTTACTCCATCCCTTTATTTTGAGCCTGTGTGTGTCTTTGCATATGAGATGTGTCTCTTAAATACAGCACACCAATAGATCTTGACTCTTTATTCAGCTAGCCATTCTGTGTCTTTTAATTGGAGTATTTAGGCCATTTACAATTAAGGTTAATATTGTTTGTGTGAATGTGATCCTGTCATCATGATACTAGCTGGTTATTTTCTAGATTTGTTGATGTAGTTTCTTCATCGTGTCACTGGTCTTTGTACTTCAGTGTGTTTTTGTAGTGGCTGGTAACACTTTTTTCATTCTGCATTTAATGTTTCCTTCAGAAGTTCTTGCAAGGCAGGCCTGGTGGTGATGAATTTCCTCATCTGATAAGAATTTTATTTCTTCTTCATTTGGAAAACTTAGTTTGGCCAGATATGAAATTCTGGGTTGAAAATTGTTTTCTTTAAGAGTGTTGAATATTGGTCCCCAGTCTCTTCTAATCTGTAGGGTTTCTTCTGTGAGGTCCCCTGTTATTCTGATGGGCTTACCTTTGTATGTCACCTGGCTTTCCTCTCTGGCTGCTTACATTTTTTCCTTCATTTTGACTTTAGAGAATCTGATGATTATGTGTCTTAAGATTGATCTTCTCATGGAATATTTTACTGGGGTTCTCTAGATTTTCTGAATTTGAATGTTGGCCTTCCTTGCTAGGTTGGGGAAGTTCTCCCAGATGATATCTTGAAGAAGCTTTTCCAACTTTATTCCATTCTCCCCATCTCTTTCAGCTACCACAATGACTCATAAGTTCAGTCTTTTTACGTAATTGCACAGTTCCTGGAAGTTTTATTAGTTTGTTTTCATTTTTATTCTTCTAATCTTATCTGCCTATTTTATTTCAGCAAAATTGTCTTCAAGCTTTGATATTCTGTCCTCTGCTTGGTCTATTCAGGTACTGACACTTGTGCTTGCATTGTGAAGTTCTTGTGTTGTGTTTTTCAGCTTCATCAGGTCATTTATGTTTCTAACTGGTTATTCTGGCTAACAGCTCCTATAATGTTTTATCATGGTTCCTAGCTTCTTTACATTGGGTTAGAACATGCTTCTTTAGCACAGAGAAGTTCATTATTCCCCACCTTCTGAAGCCTACTTCTGTCAATTCATACATGTCAGCCTCCACTCAGTTCTCTGTTTTTGCTGGAGAGGGTTTGCAATCATTGGGAGGAGAAAAGAGGCACTCTGGCTTTTTGAGTTTTCAGCATTTTCTTGTTGATTCTTTCTCTCATCTTCACAAGTTTCTCTAACTTCAATCTTTGAGGCTGCTGATTTTTAGATGGAGTTTTTGTGGGGATTTTTTATTGATGCTTTGGTTGTTGTTGCTTTCTGTTTGGTTGTTTTTCTTTTAATAATCTGATCTGGGGGGGAGGACTCAAGATGGCACTGTGAGAACAACCCAGGATTGGAGCTCTCGTTGAATCCGCAAACGGTGAGTCTGAGTTGCATTTCCATACTGATCTTTGTTGCCCACAGAACGGGGAAACTCCCAAGTATAAAAAAGACACGGGACACCAGGCAGTAGATCTGCCTGGCGAAGCCGGCAGCTGGGACGGCGGCAGCCGGCCCTACCCAGCAATCCCCACAGGGCGCGCTTGTCCGGGTGCCCTGTTGAACCGGCAACCTGAGACTTGAGAGGGCTGGACTTGAGACTGAACGAGACTTGGACAGTAGGCCAGCCCAGGGGATTGCAGGGACAGATCGTTTGGGACACCCAGTGGGACGAACAAAACCGTGATTTCAAAGTATCCCGAGCAGACGGTCCGAGACGCTCTGTGGGGGAGGGGCGTCCACCACTACCAAGGCAACCCGCCCCAACTGAGATACACGCCCACTGCTGATGCAGCCAGCCGTTGCTGAGGCAACCTGTCCCTACTGAGATACACGCCCACTGCTGACGCAGCCTGCCGTTGCTGAGGCAACCCATCCCTACTGAGATACATGCCCACTGCTGACGCAGCCTGCCGTTGCTGAGGCAACACGCTACAATGAAGAGACTCTGCCGCAGGGCTTGGCAGAGACCACAGCAGAGCCTGCAGGAACAGGGCGAATCACACAGCAGCAGGGCGGAGACTCGGCAGCCAAACAGTGGCTAGTCTGCCTTCTAGCTGGGCAGGACACCTCATCGGACATTGAAAAATAAAGCCCGAACCCCCCAACACAGAGCATTTGAGAAAAAAAGGGTTTTTTTTTTAATGAGCTCTGTTGCAGCAGAATCAAACATAGCAGCCTAACAGCCCTGAATGAGCAACAGAGCTCACAGCTCACCAATTGAGCTACAAAAAAGTACAGACTGTCTCCTCAAGCAGCTCCCTGACCCCTCTAAATCCAAAAGACTGACATTTGGCAGGCATCATCCTGGGACAAAGATAGCAGAAAAAGAAACGGATAGTATCCCTCACTGTGCCACAGCTGCTAGAGGTGCACCCCAGACAAGCAGGGCCTGGAGTGGACCTCAGCAGTCGTACAGCGAAGGGGCTAGGCTGGTAGAAGGAAAACCAAGTAACAGAAATACTTCATCATCAACAATCTGGGTGTCCACTCAGAGACCCAATAGAAAAGTCAGCAACTACGCAGACGACAAGTGGATAAACCCACAAAGATGGGAAGAAACCAGTGAAAAAAGGAGGAAAACACCGAAACCAGAACACCTCGCCTCCTAGAAAGGACCAAAACTCCTCACCAGCAAGGGAGCAAAGCTGGACAGAGAATGACTGTGACGAAATGATGGAATTAGACTTCAGAAGGTGGATAATGAGAAACTTTTGTGAGCTAAAAGAACATATATTAAATCAATGCAAAGAAACTAAGGAACTTAAAAAAAGATATGAGGAAATGATAACAAGAATGGATAACATAGAGAGGAATATGAATGAATTAAAGGAGCTGAAAAACACAATACGAGAACTTCGTGAAGCATGCACAAGTTTCAATAGCCGAATTGACCAAGCAGAAGAAAGAATATCTGAAGTCGAAGACCAACTCAATGAAATAAAATGAGAAACCAAGATTAGAGAAAAAAGCGCAAAAAGGAATGAACAAAGTCTCC